>NC_087206.1:62647858-62690358 GCF_015104395.2 Macrobrachium nipponense | reverse complement strand
GACCTGCGATAATTTACGCTAAGGTCGGTTTGTTATGACTCTCCTTCCTCATTGGAGTGTCTTGGATTTCGATGATAATTTCTAAGTCAGTATCCTCTTTGGGTATGAAGGCGGAGATGTTTCAAACTCATGATGATAATTTCTAAGTTCATTCAGTACCTTCTTTCTGATGAGAGGTTTCTAGTTGAAACACAGAGTACAAAAATATCTGTATTCTCGAAGTCTACATGATGAAGATCAGATAAAATTGGACAGGTCTGCCAATGATGCTGGCTAATTCAAATCTGACTACAATCTGGTTTACAAATCATAAAGTGAGCAGACAGTAGCTCGAACATACGAACATACACACAGATGACATAGATTACAAGTCATGTAGGCCGTTTGGGTTATAGGTCACTGTGGTTGTCTCAAGCAGGAAGCTTTGACAACCGTTTACAAAACAGTAGATTTGATGACCACAGATGACGGCAAACTAGACACTGACTGATACAACACGTCATCTTAGCCTACTTTATCTTATCTGGTCTGATCACATTCCTGCAAGCAAACTGGTTGACCTCTTGGGTCACTGGTTTTAATTAATCATAGTTTTAGTTTTTATATATGGAATAACATTCCATATTTTTATATTATGTAACACTTACATACATACACACGCACGCTAACCCTCCCTTGTCTTTGTATATTGTCAGATACACAAACTGATAGACTTTCAGCGTATTATTTCTTCTGAAAACAAGGCCTGATTTATTTTGGAAAATGAATTCACCGGTGTCTGTACAAAGCAAATATTTTATACATAACGTAACGTTTACTGTTACATTTTCTGTTTCCGTTTTCTGCATTTCAAATTGAATTTCCTACTGGGTAAATAGCTATATGTTCATATTTTTTATTTTTATGTATTTGTTTCATATGAAATGCTCTGGGTCGCGTTTATCTCTAAATAATGATACGAATTTTTGTATGAAAGTTTGTAATCATTTTTACATGATTATAAATGGTACTGGCGCATTTTTTAGGGTTTCTGTAAATGTGCCAATTGCCAAAACTGATTCTGCTTGAAAAATAAAAATATGTGATTTTCCTCATATCATCCTTCCAACGAATTGTATGGAGTTATTTTATAATTCAGTGATCATTTGCAGTTTATATATATTAAATGATGCAATCTGAGTACGATAGAATATGAAATGAACCCTTTCTAATCTCATGTTTTTAATGGAACGCGTATTGAACTTTTGGTATAGCGACCAGCAAACTGCTTTGTAATTACGCCATGGAAAAATATGTGGTTGTGTACTGTGTTGAAATTTCAGGAATGATTTTAAAATTTTCATATTTCCCCATATATATATATATATATATATATATATATATATATATATATATATATATATATATATATATATATATATATATAAAAGTCATATCACATTACCGTGATTCATATACGGTGGTGGGGTGGAAGAGCTTCACTGCCGTGCCTGGATTTGAATGTCTCCTGCGTTCGCGCCCAGGTACAGGTAAATCTATTATCGAGAAAAAATTCCCCTTCGGTTAAGCATATATGAAAATATATTAATTCCGAGGTAGAGCGAATTAGATATTAAAGGACATTGTAGCTTGATGTATATATATATATATATATATATATATATATATATATATATATATATATATATATATATAGATTCACAGAGGCAAGCAAAATCATACACGTTATTTAGAAACTGAACAAGCAAAGAAGTTTGTTTCTCCATAGAATGTTCATCAGCGCAGGCTGCACACTATTCCATCTAAATTGAAAGCGCCTCCGTGGCGTGATCGGTATGGTTTTGGCCTGCCACCTCGGTGGCGGCGAGTTCGAATCTCGGGCATTCCACTGAGGGGTCAGAGATGTGGTTCGGAAGTCACGTAAAGGCGTTGGTCTCCGTTACTGAATAACCACTGGTTCAAGACAACGTTAAAACACCATGTAAACAGACAAACAAACAAATTCCATCTAAATTGCAAATGAGGCTCTTAAGTTCAAACCGACTGCTGGTCGCCACAGTGGATCCGGGGCGGGTGGGGACGGGGGTGCCCATTCCCGAACTGCAACCGAGTACCAGGACCTTCCCTGAAAAAAGCAGGACATCATATCTAGAAAACTAACCATAGAATCTTCTTGAGAATAATCTCATTATGTTTCTTGAACTAACCTAACCTAAGGGCATGGTAAAAAAAATTACTATTGCTGGTTCACTTAAGGTAGGTTCTTGGGTGAGCCCTATGCCTGCAAGACGTTTGTTTGGCGGCGGCTGATTGGCTTGAAGCTGCCTACTAGCTCCCGGTACCAGTCAATCAGCGGCCGCGAAACAAGCGTCTCGTAAGGATACGGCTCATCCAAGAATCTAACTTAAGTGAACCTGCTATAGTATACTACATCTCGGTAATTGGCATCTGGGCACAGCGAGAGGTCACGCGAAATCAAGGTCGTTGGAAATCTGCGCGTTGACCAGAAAGTAAATTTGCAAAAGGCGCCATATCTGATTGCCCCCTCAGTGACCTAATTTGCATACAGATTGAGAATCAAAATATGCAATTTTGCAGCGTTAGCCGGAGAATGCGTGATGTACCACATTCGTGATGAGTCGATGATTAGGTTGGATGAGATGGTGATTTTTTTTTTATTTTTGGGTGGGGTGCTTTGAATTCATCGACTTTGGCAAATCGTCGGGCGACCAATGAAAATTAATGGAATTTCGTCCGTCACCTGTGGTCATATTTGCATACCAACTGAAAGTCCAAACATCTAGTTTTTTTCACATATTCCAACAGAGTAAAACGTACTACGTCAGATTTCAAGCTAATCCAATCGGCAGTATCTGATATATTCAAAGGTCTTAGTTGGTTGAAAAACAGAACGACGGAAAAAACAAGGCGTGGTCCGACATCCAGCTTACTCGAGATGCGTGCAAGATTTCACCCTCATGCATAACTTATAAACAGTATATTCCTAACTTGTAACATAAATTAAAACTTACTAAAATCTACGGTCAAATAGAGCCTTGTTTCACCAACGAAAATTAAAATAAATGTGCTATATTTTATTAGAAATAAATTTTGTGTAATATTTAGCATGCGCATTATTTTTTTTACATTTTTTTCTAATGATTAAATCATAGATATCATATCCTAAAATTCCCGTAGCTTTAACTCAACGCGAAACACCTCTCTCAAATCTTTTTTAGGATCTTCCGTAGACCTTTCCTACCACCCAACAACAACAGCAAAGAACTTTGTAGGCTTACTCCCCGAATAAATGAAAACGTACTTCGTTTATGACCTAATTACAGTAATGAATAGAATTTTCATAATTTCGGTCGTACGGCTTAGAAGTCGACATTCCTACGAAGTCCTGCCGACTTTTGAATTTCGGAGCTCTTAGCGTTCCGAGGGCGTCCTTAAAACGCTTTTTAACGGCATATTTTAACCATATGTGGTGTTTTTCTTTTCCTGGCATTCGTACAGCCTCCTTCAATGGGTCATTAAAAGGACCCTTTGCCATATTTCGGCTGTCGTAACAGACATGGTCCAAAGAAATATGAATGTTTTACATTTCTCCAGGGGAAAGGAAAGATGGTGCACAAGATTAAAAATTTTTATTATTCTCTCTCTCTCTCTCTCTCTCTCTCTCTCTCTCTCTCTCTCTCTCTCTCTCTCTTTGTTGCCTTCTTTTTCCATTTCCCTAAGATATAGGCGCTATCTGATAGAAATGTGGACTTATTAATATGTCGTTATGACCTCACTGATGCTCTGTTTTTAGAACCAATTCCGAATGAATAGCCTGTGGTTTATTGTCACTGCTGTTTTGTTTTTACCCCGTGGGGGTCTAGTGCCGTAGTGCACCTCGTGCGGTGCACTGTAAGCATCACATATGGTTCTTTACAACGTGCCTTCATCCCCTAGCTGTAACCCCCTTTCATTTCTATTACTGTACCTCCTTTCATATTCTCTTTCTTTCATCTACTTCCCACCCTCTCCTCTACTGAAGCTGCATTCCATAAGTATGTGTCTCTTCGGTTTTATGTCCCGTCAAGGCAAATTAGCGCTTCCCAATTTGTTATCAAAGGAAAACACCTCGCAAGGAACGAACAGCTTTAGAGGTCCTGTAATGGTTGAGGTAATTGAAAATCAGAAAGAAAATAGAGGGCGAAAACAAGTGAAAAGTGTGGAATGAAACTCAAGCATGAAAGGAGACAGCTCATATCTTACAAGAGAAAGGAAAAGGATTATCCAGGGAAACAAGCAAGAAATCCAGGTTGATTTTGCCAAACAAGGGTCGTGAGGAATCATATGTATGTGTCTGACAAAACGGGTTTGTTTTCGATAAGCTCTGGATTAATGATTGTCCAGCAAAGTAATCTAGGAAAATAATTTAGTTGCTGTTCCAGCAGTGTAATCTAGAAAAATAATTTCGTAGCTGTCCAGCAAAGTAATCTAGTCTAGAAAAATAATTTAGCAACAAAGCAGGATGCTGGAACAAGTTAGGGTACATCGTACGTTATAGTAAAGGTGCAAATATCGTCATAATACCCCAGTTTCCATCCCACTGGACCTACCGACATTTCCTAAATATCTTAAGCCCATTTTATCCACCAGAACTCGGTAATAACCTCTCCTCAAAGCAGTAAGTCTATCCACCAACTCTATTATATTTCCTCAGCCAACCTTGGTCAAGTCCATCAAGCCATAATATTATGGCCATTAACTTTCAGTAATGTCCGCTAACCACCCCATTCTATCCGCTGACCCCATCATCCTCACTATCCCTACCTTCCAGCAATTATATTATCCATGGATATTCTTCAATATCCACACCTCACAGAATTATATAAACTGCTTTTCGTCCGTTACATCACAACCCCGTCCCAAATAGATATATCCATGACTCGCCATGATATCCCTACACCTGTACCCTGTGATATTCCTACCCTACCCCATATAACATAACCAACCCTCCCTCCGACCGCTCGAAAGCCCTTGGCTTACCCGACTCCCAAATGCAGTCAGGCGGCTGATTACCCCCGACTCATTCCATCCAAATAGGAGGGCGGGGGGCGATATGTGTATATACGAGTCACAAATTTAATTCCCATTTCGGAGCCATGTTGTTAAATGACGTCGTTAGGCTTTGTGCGGTTTAGTTTGTAAATTAATCTCGCTTAATGATCCCCCTTCGCCAGGGATTAATTAGCGGTGATATTTGATTTTCGCGCAATGAATGATCGCGTGTTTTTTTGTTATTTTTTTTACCGGGGGCCGTGCCGCCCCCGGCCTCCCCCGGTCGCTCATGTTGACGTGTTGCTCTGAATGGGTGATTATGAGCGATCATGGAGGATGTCCATAGCGAATATGAAGCCATGTTTGTGCGTCTCTCTCTCTCTCTCTCTCTCTCTCTCTCTCTCTCTCTCTCTCTCTCTCTGCTACTATTTTATGTGTTTGCGTGAGTTTTTCAGTTAACTTTAACATTTTCCAGATTTTTATATTCGAGTATTTCCTCTCTCTCTCTCTCTCTCTCTCTCTCTCTCTCTCTCTCTCTCCTTGCATCTATCTTATGTGCTTGTGTGAGTTTTTCAGTTAGCTTTAACATTTTCCAGATTTTTACATATCTAATATTTCTTCTTCTTCTTCTTCTTCTTCTTCTTCTTCTTCTTCTTCTCTCTCTCTCTCTCTCTCTCTCTCTCTCTCATATGTCTTTGCCTCTTGTGCGCACCATTTAGGTTGACGCGCTAGCTTGAATGAGCAATAATTCCTTGTAATGAAAGAGGATGATGTTCAGAGCGTGAATAAAACTCCCTTTGTGTCTCTTTTTTTTTCTTTCTTTTTTTCTTTCTTTTTTCATTCTTTTCTTTCCAGTTCTCTTATACAACCGATTTCTATTGGGGTTGGGAACTTTGTTTACACAAGAGACCCGCCTGTTTTTTTTTTTTTTTTTTTTTTTACCAGAAGGTCTCTCAACTCCTCTCTCTATCTCTCTCCTCATCTCTTCTCTTTGTGTGATTTTAAAGGGAATAATCTCTTCTCCTTCTCTCTCTTTCTCTTCTCTTCTCTGCTCTCCTCTATAATCCTCTCGTTGATATTTTAGCTTAGGAAATTTAAGGAGTTGATCTCACTTTATTATTTGTTATGCCAAACCAAAAAGGTTCTTGTAAGCTTTATTTTGTTCTAAAGGATTAAGGATTGACATCGCTAATTAACTTTATTGCAAAAATGTTCTTGAGCTCTCTCTCTCTCTCTCTCTTCTCTCTCTCTCTCTCTCTCTCTCTCTCTCTCTCTTCTCTCTCTCTCGCTATCTCTATCTCTCTATATAATATATATATGTGTGTGTGTGTCGTGAGTGTGCGTGCGAGCGTGTGTGTGTGTGTATGTGATTTTAAAGGGAATGTGGTCTTTTTTTTCTTTTTTTACTAGAAGGTCTCTCTCTCTCTCTCTCTCATCTCTCTCTCTCTCTCTCTCTCTCTCTCCCTCTCCTCTCTCTCTCTCTCTGTATGTGTGTGTGATTTTGAAGGGAATGTTTACCCTGTAGTTTTTTTTTACCACATGGGATCTAAAAGTTTTAATGGCTTAGACTGGGAATATTTTTACGTATGAATGCCCGTGTGTGATTTTTTGCCAACCTTCGTTAACAAAAAAAAAAAAAAAAAAAAAAAAAAAACGTAGAAAATACGGGACTAAATGAGATGCATTTTGTAAGGAAAGGAGAAAGTTTTCTGAGAAAATGGTTTATATAAAAAAAGAAACCTGGGTTCCGAACGACCATTAAAATGGTTCCTCCAACTTTTAGATTCAAAAGTCTACTGCTAAAAGTTTTTTCAGCTTTGTGGTATTTTTTCCCCCCGTCTTTTCAGGACTGGCTTTACTTATCAGTTTATTGATATGTCTTTTTATTTACCTATTCGGTTGGTCTAATGTTTTCACTTACTCGGGGAGTAAGCCTACAAACTACTCTGTTGTTTTTGTTGTTGTTTGGGGTGTAGGAAAGCTCTCTGGAAAAGCCTAAAAAGGTCTGATAAGGTATTTCCTGTTGAGTTAAAAATACAGGAATTTCAGGATAGGATATTTATTATTTATTTAGTAGAATGAAAATGCAAAAAAATAAATAATGTGCATGTTAACAGTACAGAAAAATTATTTCTAATAAAACACGTATTTATTTTCGTTTTCGTTGGTGAAACAAGGCGTTATTTGACCATAGATTTCTAATAAAATATTACGTATCTATTTTCATTTTCGTTGGTGAAACAACGCGCTATTTGACCGTAGATTTCAGCACGCGCCCTTGGTATGCTGAAGGTCGGATCACGCACTGGTTGGGACTGCTGACCAAGTAGCAAGGTGAATATCACTCTCGCTATCATTATCAACCTTACAAGGAAATCATTATCCTTACCATGAATGACTAATTGAAAATCACTATCCTTACCAGCATTAACTGGAAGTGTACGACGAACACCAACGTCTTCATCACCTTTTATCAAACCACCTGCCTGTGCAATAGCACTCTTATTAAATTAAGCCAAAAGCAATTCGAAACAATTCGTAAATCCCCCCCAGAGCGCGAGAAAAGCAAGTACAGAGATGTATTACTACAACAGAAGGAAAACATCACTTCTCTACGTCAAGAGAAACGGCTGCTATCAGCCGCTTCTGTTAGCAATATCCGAAATGGTGTACAGCTGTCTATTTCCAAGTTCAGTACATTACTGCTAACGATGCTTACGACGCTAGGCATTCTGGAGGCGATGCAACGTGAGAAGAAGAAGAAAAGACTCTTACAGAAAACTAGAAAATCACTGTAAAAGATTATTCTTATGTAAGGATATGCTTTGATCACTAAGTCAGTTTTATTCGATCCAGTAACACCACATTTTGAATTTTCAGTAACGTAATTAGATATGGATAGGGCATCGGTGACCAATGATGTTGGTATACAAAATAAACGAGAAATTAAAGTAATTCAAGGGATTCCTACGCACCTGCTTACAAGTAACTGTTTTTCCTCATTCCTTCCATTGGAGACTGAATCCCAGCGTCTCTGATATGGATGAAGAAATATGGAAGTAAAGAATGAACTAAATAAAAAGAAACATCAAAGAAAAACAAGCAAGGTAAAGCAAGTAATGATGTAAGCCTCATCTGAGCCTGCGCAGTGAAAAGTTGCACCATTTCATCTTCTGGAGGTCCAACGATTCTACCATATGATTTGGTCACACGAGAAACAGAGTTCTTACCCAACGATTTAAGGTGCCAGTCAGCTGCTAAAGATGAAACCAGAGCACAATATACAATGTAGTGCAAAGCAAACAGTAAAAATAAATATTCAGGTAATATTGATCACCACACATTTTAGAAGACTTTCTAATTGCCAGGATTGATTGAAAATGAGAAGTTCTAAAACTACTTACAGCCTAAAGCTCAGCTTTGAACGGGTTCCACTCTGTCACCCATAACTTGTGCCAAGACTAATGTCAGCTAAAAAAAATCTTTTAATAGATCTCCAGTCAGTATAGAATTGATGCAGAGTAGAGCATCTTTATAAGCAACATGTATATGGCATAATGTATTACAAAAGTTATTATTTATAGTTTATTCATTTTTTAGCTGACATTAGTCTTGGCCCAAGTTATCGTGTGAAGGAACAATAGCTGGAACAGGATTTGCCATCTGCCTCTGGATTTAACAAAAGGGGAGTAACATTTTACCTCGAACATAGAGGCAACAGTTGTTTGGAGCTGCGGACTATGAAAGTACTCTTCGTTCACATCTATATATATTATATATATATATATATATATATATATATATATATATAATGCTTTGAAAATCACAGTAGATGCACGTGACTTCATTAAATAAGCGAATACTACAGAAAAACTGATGGGCAGAAATGTGTACCGAGCGCTTTCGCATTTTTATTGAGGATTGTCGAGTGCAATGCCTCACTAGAGACGAAAGCGCTCGGTACGGATTTTGCCTATCACTTTCCTGTGTATTCGCTTATTTAATGAAGCCACGTGCATGCTGCTGTGATTTTTAAGCATTGTATATATATATATATATATCTATAATATATATATATATATATATATATATACTACATATATATATAATATATATATATATACTATACACGTGTATATATATATATATGTATATACACGTGTATATATATATATATATATATATATATATATATATATATATATATATATATATATATATATCAGAAGAGAGAGAGATGTGTACAAAGAGTACTTTCATAGTCCGTAGCTCCAAACAACTGTTGCCTATATGCTCGAGGTAAAATGTTGCTCCCCTTTTGTTAAATCCAGAGGCAGATGGCAAATCCTGTTCCAACCATTGTCCCTTCACACGAAAACATCACAGATCTTCTCTTTGCCCAGTGGTATGTCAACATGCTGCGGAAAGGGATTATGTATAGGTTTTATGCTTTGCGAAATCATGAAGAATTAGTTTTTAGAAAAGATTCAGGAAACGTACAACCTCATTATTTTTAAAATCTCACTTTTATAAGAGTATATTTAAGAAGGTCCTGTTTAGTTTGTGAAGAGGAATGGTAAACGAACGAAATGATTATATTATGGTTGGGAGCGAAAATAACCATAGTTTTTCGAACGTATGAGCGAGTTGATAAACTTCTATTGGTTTCTGTAAATTTCTTAAAACTGCAATGGTTTTTTCGAATATAGAATTAAATATTTTAGTAATTTTTACGTTGTTTGCTCACAGTTTCAAGTGAGATGGCCATGATCAAACCTCCCACTTATCCGCTTTTAGTCGACGTATGCTCCTAGTCTTTTCATCAAAGATGACAACTAATTTTAGACAGCAGAATGACTTTTGTTTTATCCTTCATTTAGCGATAAAAAATGTCTTCTTCTTTTGCAAAGGTCATTGGATTAGTATATGTTAAGGAAATTTGTCCAGGAAGACTTGATAGCAAAGATTATCATATAGAGACCATCGGAAAATGGTATCTAAGATTAAGATAAATGCGACAGAAAGTCGCGTGACCATCGTAAGTATTAATCATACCAGAATCCTTTTATTACTATTTTCCAGAACTTCACAATCGCACCAACCCTCCTCATCAGCTGAACTGAAAGAGTACAGAGTATAAATTCTCTCAAAATAAAATTAGCAAATCAATTCGAGAGTATTTACTCGTGAATGATACATCGAATAACGGTAAAATGAATACCGGAAAGCCTGGGGCGGTGCGATTGACTGAGAAAACCGGGCGCGTACGCCTTTGAAGATTGATTGGATTTGGCCTTCTGGCGTTACCCTAAGCTGTACGAGGAATCACGTCTGTGTAGCCGTGGCGATTCTAGGCAGCTTCGACCGATGACAGACCATTACTAGAAATCCAAGGGTACAGACCATTACTAGAAAGCCAAGAGTGAGTTGAAGGATTCAGTACGAAAATAAAATATATTAATTGATCTCACAAACCGATTTCAAAGCGTGACTTTTTCTTCATTCTCTGCCAAGGCCTCCAGATTTCCCGGATTGAGAATTATGAATATTAACATTCATCGTTAGAGAAATGTCGAGGCTGCAGGTCCCAATGGCGGACAATGATTGAATGACATATTGGAATGCGTGTCTGCTTTGATCAGGTGAACTAGGGCGTTATTGCCTCGACGTGAGTGATTTGGCGTTCTAGTCCAGAGGATATACGGATATATATATATATATATATATATATATATATATGTGTGTGTGTGTGTGTGTGTGTGTGTGTGTGTGTGTGTGTGAGTGACTCCTTCCTATTTAAATCAGTTCTATATCTTTACTTGAATATTGTGTACAAGAAAACGAATTTTACCAGTATATCACTTATATATATATATATATATATATATATAGATATATTCTATATATATTATATATATATACATATAACACCCTAGGTTAGAATCTGGTTGACCTAACCCGTACTGAGAGGAACAACGAAATGGTAGAATTCAAGTCCAAGGCGAAGGGTGTTAGGTCAACCTGGTATTAATGGATTCAGATCCCACAACGATGATAAGACTTCTTTATGTATTTCCACTTAGATTCAGGTCTTGTGGCGATAAAATTGCACTAGTTCGTGTGAGGAGGTCGAGGAATTAAGATGTCACTGTGCTACACACACACACACACACACACACGTTTGTTAGCTCTGAACTTCTAGATTTCTTCAAACCTTTTTTGGAAACAATTGTCACTACAGAGTATGAGACCCCATTGAAGACACAAATGAGGCGTCAGCCTCATTCTGAAATATTTGGTGCTGTTTCAAATCGTTTTTGTGGACGATAGAGTTCC
Source organism: Macrobrachium nipponense (assembly GCF_015104395.2). Taxonomy (NCBI): domain Eukaryota; kingdom Metazoa; phylum Arthropoda; class Malacostraca; order Decapoda; family Palaemonidae; genus Macrobrachium; species Macrobrachium nipponense. The sequence goes on along the minus strand of NC_087206.1, from coordinate 62,678,970 downwards.
TTGTTTTTTCATATATTTGTTAAAAAAGTGAATAGTAGATCATGTAGATATTTATATAATGGTTTTTACCATACTTCTTGTCAAATCTTAGAAGGAAGACTGTTGTTAGCCCTATGCCCCGTTCTTGACTCATTTCAGTACCCTTTCACTACTAGGTCAACTGGTTGCTTGTATGCCGGGCACTAACATAGGACCTTACAAACGCAGTGTTTTTGCTGTACACCACTTAGCAGCACCAGAAAAACCGCCCCCCCCCCCCCACCCACCCACTCCGCGTATTTTGTTTTGCTTTCCGTCCCCCCCAAAAAAGAGAGTAATTTTGCTTTTGAAATTCTAAATGTGTACTGAAAAGAACCAAGTTTCCGTAAACACTCAGTGATTTGTATGATTAAACTTTTAATATGCAAATTTGGGCAATGCCTTTTTCGCCCCCCTCCCTATTCATAGATCCATTTTCAGTGAATACCCTTCGTTGGTATTTAAATGGTTTCAATAGGTGAATGGGAAGGCTTTTTATTTTATTTTTTTATTTCCTCTGAAATCCACGCTGCGTTGGGTACACGATTTTAATGACGTTACCTTTTCGTTGCTAATGTTTATTCACGTGTGTTTTTGATTCGTCATTTTTAAAGTTTCATTAGAACGGACACTTTCGGGGATTTGTGTAAATATGATAAATGTGCTTGGAATTGTCCCTTTAAAGTAGTTATCATTTCGAAATGCTTTAAGAAGGTACAATACATAGAGGTTATTGAATAGCATTTGGTTTCTTGCATTATATTCTCGTCGTCCGATGGTAGAAGGTTCGATTCACCAGCAAGAGAATCTGGTTCTATTCCGGACTGAGGCTGGCTACTTCATTAGTCTATATAGATTCTCTTTCATATGAATTACTGATTTACAGACAATTAAAATCCGCTGCATTATTATTTTAAGGTAGACATGTGGAAACGAATTGGTTTTATAACGTTCCAATATCGTGTTTGTCTACCCAAAAAGTGAGTTAAGTAATGGGTAGCTGTTGACTGAAGTGGGTCTTAATTAGTTAATAGATGGGTTTTTACATAGCAACCTCTTCATAGAATATATATACGTATATATATATATATATATATATATATATATATATATATATATATATATATATATATAGTATATATATATGACTGTAAAAATGTTCGTTACAACAGAATTCCTTCTAATAAAAGGAGCCATAAAAACACCAAAATAAAAATAGAGAGAAAAGCACTATATTTCAGAGACTGCTGTCTCCCTCTTCAGGTAGATGAATGAGAAAAGTTTACAGAAAAGGTGGTATTTATACCAAGAGGTCCATCCACAGGCAAGACAATTTAGGTCACCCCCGGCTGATAATCTTCCTTTAATCTTCTTAAGCGTTGGTTGAATGAAACTCTTGTCAATCGTATCTGAAATCCATGCTCCTTTCGAGATGTTCATTACCTGCCTCTCTTTTATTAAGGCTGATTCCATCATTTGACTCTTGTACCGGCAGTTGCTGCTATAAATTACACGTGACAAATTATGTTCATTTATATGGTTGAAAGTAGCTGAGTTCTGTTGTCCATACCTAACTGACCAATTGTGTTGTATTAATCTCTGTGGAAGTGATTTACCTGTAAATCCGATGTAAGATTGGTCACAGTCCTAGCATGGGATTTGATAAACCCCAGTGTCCTTGGTAGATGTCTTTTGTTGGACGTTAATCAGGGATTTGGCTAAGGTGTTTGGGTAAGTAAATGCAAAAAGGGTAAGATTTTCCAAGGGTCTGAGTCACCTTCTTAATTGTGTCCAGGTGTGGAATTTTTATTTTATTGTTGGGTGTATTTCTGGTCTTGTCTTTAGGGGTCGGTAGAAAGTTATGTTTGCTTTGTGAATTGCTTTCTCAATTATATGGTCAGGATACTTTAAAGACGAAAGTTGATTACGAATTAGTTCGAATTCTTTTTCCAGGAAATCTGGGGAACAAATTTTTAAGGCTTTTAAGAACAGGTTGCTTGCTACACCTATCTTGATAGCAATATCGTGATAGCTAAAGTAGTGAATGTATGAAAGTGAGAACGTTGGTTTTCTGTATATGGTAAATTTGTATTCTGTCATGTCTCTGATTATTAAAACATCAAGAAAAGGAATTTTGTTGTCTGTTTCCAATTCAACTTTAAATTTGATGCTGGGCACTAATGCCCAGCATCAAATTTAAAATTGAATGGAAAACAGACAACAAAATTCCTTTTCTTGATGTTTTAATAATCAGAGACATGACAGAATACAAATTTACCATATACAGAAAACCAACGTTCTCACTTTCATACATTCACTACTTTAGCTATCACGATATTGCTATCAAGATAAGTGTAGCAAGCAACCTGTTCTTAAAAGCCTTAAGAATTTGTTCCCCAGATTTCCTGGAAAAAGAATTCGAACTAATTCGTAATCAACTTTCGTCTTTAAAGTATCCTGACCATATAATTGAGAAAGCAATTCACAAAGCAAACATAACTTTCTACCGACCCCTAAAGACAAGACCAGAAATACACCCAACAATAAAATAAAAATTCCACACCTGGACACAATTAAGAAGGTGACTCAGACCCTTGGAAAATCTTACCCTTTTGCATTTACTTACCCAAACACCTTAGCCAAATCCCTGATTAACGTCCAACAAAAGACATCTCCCAAGGACACTGGTGTTTATCAAATCCCATGTCAGGATTGTGACCAGTCTTACATCGGATTTACAGGTAAATCACTTCCCCAGAGATTAATACAACACAAACGATCAGTTAGGTATGGACAACAGAACTCAGCTATTTTCAACCATATAAATGAACATAACCATAGAATAAACTGGAATTTGTCACGTGTAATTTATAGCAGCAACTGCCGGTACAAGAGTCAAATGATGGAATCGGCCTCAATAAAAGAGAGGCAGGTAATGAACATCTCGAAAGGAGCATGGATTTCAGATACGATCGACAAGATTTTCATTCAACCAACGTTTAAGAAGATTAAAGGAAGATTATCAGCCGGGGTGACCTAAATTGTCTTGCCTGTGGATGGACTTCTTGGTATAAATACCACCTTTTCTGTAAACTTTTCTCATTCATCTACCTGAAGAGGGAGACAGCAGTCTCTGAAATATAGTACTTTTCTCTCTATATTTTGGTGTTTTTATGGGCTCCTTTTATTAGAATAATGATATATATATATATATATATATATATATATATATATATATATATATATCATATCATATACATATACATATACATATACATATATATATATTCTATGAAGAGCTTGCTATGTAAAACACCCATCTATTAACTAATTAAGACCCACTTCAGTCAACAGCTACCCATTACTTAACTCACTTTTTGGAATAATGCAGCGGATTTTAACGGTCTGCAAATTATTCATTACTCTGAAAGAGAATATACTGAAATAATGCTTTTTAAAGAAAGTTAATCCCTGACCATGAGTGCATTTCAAGTACGTGTTTGCTTCACCAGAGTTTAATTGTTGCACACACACACACACACACACAGACACTGCTGAGTTATCCACATGTCCGACAATCGCCTGACAGCAGGGAAGGATTTGCATACGAAATGGTACAGAACAACGAAGAGATCATTGAAACAAGGTTTTAGTAACAGAACTTGGCTTTGTATTTAGTTTATATTCGTTTTTACAATTCTGTAATGGTATTTAGTATAACTTACTGCCTTCAGCGAACTATAGTTCTTTTAGTTATTCATTATTTCCGATGATAAATTTAGTTTCATGTACATATATGAAGGCAAAGAATCACAAACAGTTGTGTACATATATTATATATATATATATATATATATATATATATATATATATATATATATATATATACATCGGTGTGTAATTATTTCCCGTTTATATATGTGCATGAAACTAAATTTATCATCGGAAATAGTGATATATATATATAGATATATATATATATATATAATATATATATATATATATATATATATATATATATATATATATATTATATATAATATATATATTATATATATATATATATAGTTATATAATATTATAAAATATATATATATATATATATAATATATATATAATGTAAATATATATATATATATATATATATATATGTATATATAAATATATGTATATATATATATATATATATATATATATATATATACATCTGTTTGTGATTCTTTGCCTTCATATATGTACATGAAACTAAATTTATCATCGGAAATAATGAATAACTAAAAGAACTATAGTTCGCTGAAGGCAGTAAGTTATACAAAATACAATTACAGAAATGTAAAAACGAATACAAACTAAATGCGAAACTACTGTTTTGTTTACTAAAACCTTGTTTCAATGATCTCTTCTTTGTTCTGTACTATTTCGTATGCAAATCCTGCCCTGCTGTCAGGCGATTGTCGGACATGTGGATAACTCGGCAGTGTCTGTGTATGTGTGTGTGTGTGTGTGTGTGTGTGTGTGTGTGCAACAATTAAACTCTGGTTTAGCAAACAAGTACTTGAAATGCACTCATGTTCAGGGATTAACTTCCTTTAAAAAACATTATTCAAAATACTTGCGGTAGCGCCCGTCTTCTGTTCGCTTGAGGCGGCTTGCAGTTTCACGAGAGACCTATTGGAATTGATCTTTTTATTTTATCACTTTTGGTGTTCATGTTACTAATATTAATAATACTGCTACCACTGCTGCTACTGCTAATAATAATAATAATAATAATAATAATAATAATAATAATAATAATAATAATAATAATGGAGAAAAACAAATCCACAGTTATGTAAATGTACATAAATTTAAATTTAATGCTCTAAGGATAGCTTTCGGAAATCTTCGGTTCCCCTTATCAAGATTGATAAGGGGAACCGAACAGATACCCGAAAGCTATCCTTAAAGTTTTAAATTTAAATATATGTACTTTTACATAACTGTGGATCTGTTTCTCCATTTGAAGACCCGTGCTACTATGAGGATTTTTTAATAATTATAATAATAATAATAATAAATACCACGTTTTTGACATGAATAATCCCACATTTGGCGTTTTGATAGCCAATTTGAGTACAGAAGAATAGAGAAACTTCTATACAAAATAAACGCGGCTTTAATAGCCATTATTTTCGATAAAACCAATTATAATATAATAATAATGTTGGACGGCAAAACCCGTAAAGAAAAAATTTATTAATTCCGTTGGTCATAGTTTCTTACTAGTTCATCCTCAAAAATTTTCGACCTAGAAGGTCTGAAAAAGGTGTTTCGCGTTGAGTTAAAGATACAGGAATTTTAGGATAGGATTTTTATTTATTAAAATGAAAATGTAAAATAGATAAATAATGTGGATGTTAAACAGTACAGCACAATTATTTCTCATAAAATATACAGCATTTATTTTAGTTTTCGTTGGTGAAACATCGCTCTCTTTGGCCGTAGATTTCAGCACGTTTTTATTTATGTCAAGTTGGGAATATATGTTTACAACTTGTGTGCGAAGGGAAAAACCTTGTATGCGGCCTGAGTAAGGGGAAGCTGGAGGTCGGATCACGCCTCGTTTCCCTGTGAACAAATTAGTTTAACTCAGAACAGGCGTTGTTGGGTTTTTTTCCCCCTCAGAATTTGTATGCGACGATTCTCGACAAACAAAGTATTGTTCTAAATCAGACTGTTGTGCCTTCCATGTCCCAGCCTTTTCTGGGGCAAGGTCATTAATATCATCAGCATTGGGGGATTCTCCAGCTATAGCAGTTTTGGGGGACTTCAAGCTAATGAAGGTTAACTATTGTTCCTTACTTATTTCAACCCCTTCCGTTTTTCTAGCCTTGCCCTCTGCCTCGTTATTCTCCCCTCTCCGGAAGTTGTGCTGACGGTGAAGTTTATATGTCTCCCTGGCCCCGTAGTCAAAGGTATTGTTCTTCCTGAAATTACGGCCTTAACATCGGCAGCAATGGCCTGTCGCAGACTAGCTTTGGCCTGCCTAGCTCTGGGAATTAATCTCTCTCTCTCTCTCTCTCTCTCTCTCTCTCTCTCTCTCTCTCTCTCTCCGTTAATATTTTAGTCTTAGGAATTAAGGATGATCTCCTTATTATTTGTTGCAAAAAGCGTTCTTGAGCTTTTATTTTGTCTAAAGGATTAAGGATGACCTCGCTATTACTTATTACAAAAAGTGTTCTTGAGCTTTTCTTTGTAAATTCTCTCTCTCTCTCTCTCTCTCTCTCTCTCTCTCTCTCTCTCTCTCTCTCTCTCTCTCTCTCTCTGAAAATAAGGTATTGAATGCACTTATGAGTTTCATCTGAAATTGCATTAATCTGCTCGAAATGCGAGAATCCTCGCAGACCATTCGATGGAATAATTATTATGAGTCCTGGTCGCTCGCAGTTTTGGTGAACTTGATGGATTTCTGGCCGGTTAACTGAATTCTTCGTAAATGAGGGATAGTGATGAACTTATCTTTGAACTGCATGAGTGGTTAGAACGCAACTCTCTCTCTCTCTCTCTCTGTCTCTCTCTCTCTCTCTCTCCTGCTCTCTCCTCCTCGCTCTCTCTCTCTCTCTCTCTCTCTCCTCCTGCTTCTCCTCCTCCTCCTCATTCTCCTCCTCCTCCTCCTGCTCCTCCTCCTCCTCCTCCTTTTCCAATCTCTCTCTAGCTTCGAACTGCAACCTATCCACCAACTGGTATTTAATCTAGACGGTTTGTGTTCGCTTTCCAATATTATTATACTTTATATACCGGGCCAGCAGCTGTTGATGATTTATTTAATTTTAGCTTAGCAGTCATTCTAAATTTGGCATCTACGAAACCCCTTGTCTTTATACTTGGTATCACTTCGTAGCTCACAAAGAAATCAGTTTGCGAACGCATGGATATTGCACCTTAGTTGTGCTGTAATTAGTATTATTTTATTGTTTTTTATAATCTTAGTAACAGTAACTATTGATAATCCACCATTATGTGTTATCCAAGACCTATTATTGATTTTCATTTCATACGAGTGCGATCATGCAAACACTTTTAAGAAATTACATTAATAGTAATAATGCTTCACATCTCTGATATGGATATTTCTGTGCTGAATTTCCAGGGTTGGCAAAGATTAAATCACTGATTTTGTCAAAAAAAAAAAAAAAACATGATATTTTTTTATTTTAAACTTTTTAAAATTTTTTATTTGAAAGCAAAATTGAAAAATATGGTTCGGAGATTAAAAAAAACTTAAGCATAACTTTGTTGCGTCTATTTATTTTGATTTAGAAAAAATTGCAAGTACATACTTTAGGCTAGAACTGGAAACCTAAAAGATAAATCTATAGTAATTCTGTCATAAAATACATTTTGAGGAAAAAAATGATTGAAAAAGCATCTTAACAAATCAAAAACACAAGAAAAATCAAATAAATAAAAAAAATCAAATTACTGATTTTTTATTTTTTTTAATAAAAAAAATCATCAACCCTGTGAATGTCCGACATGAAAAACTGAGTCCTCTCCTATTTCAAAGACCTTTCGGCGTACCTAGATATTTAACTTAGAGTCACTCTGTGTGCACTTCCTTTTGTCCTCACTACTTTGTTGCTCTCCAGAATCCTACCTTTTTAATTGATTATTTGTTAAGATTTTTTTATTACATAATTTCTTTTGATTAGGGAGAGATCAGAACGTTGATTAGGCACGTTAAGTCTGCGTCACTGTATTAATCATGAGGTTTTGTTTATCAGCGTCTCTCTCTCTCTCTCTCTCTCTCTCTCTCTCTCTCTCTCTCTCTCTCTCTCAACAATCCCACAGTCGCCTGGACGACTGGGTATTCAATTCAACAATCCCTCAGTCGCCTGGACGACTGGGTATTCAATTCAACAATCCCACAACCGCCTGGATGAGTATTCAATTCAACAATCCCTCAGTCGCCTGGACGACTGGGCATTCAATTCAACAATCCCACAGTCGCCTGGACGACTGGGCATTCAATTCAACAATCCCACAGTCGCCTGGACGACTGGGTGTTCAATTCAACAATCCCTCAGTCGCCTGGACGACTGGGCATTCAATTCAACAATCCCTCAGTCGCCTGGACGACTGGGTATTCAATTCAACAATCCCACAGTCGCCTGGACGACTGGGTATTCAATTCAACAATCCCTCAGTCGCCTGGACGACTGGGTATTCAATTCAACAATCCCACAGTCGCCTGGACGACTGGGTATTCAATTCAACAATCCCTCAGTCGCCTGGACGACTGGGTCATTCAATTCAACAATCCCACAGTCGCCTGGACGACTGGGTATTCAATTCAACAATCCCTCAGTCGCCTGGACGACTGGGCATTCAATTCAACAATCCCTCAGTCGCCTGGAGGGGCGGCTGTATTCATTCATTCAACACTCCCTCAGTCGCTGGACGACTGGGGCATTCAATTCAACAATTCCCACAGTCGCCTGGACGGCCTGGCAATTCATCCACAATCAGGGCAGTCGCCGGACGACTGGGGCATGTCAAATTCCAACAATCCCACAGTCCTGGCGAACTGGGCATTCAATTCAACAATCCCACAGTCGCCTGGACGACTGGGCATTCAATTCAACAATCCCACAGTCGCCTGGGACGCTGGGTATTCAATTCAAACAAATCCCACAGTCGCCGGACGAAGGGCATTCAATTCAAACCAATTCCCTCAGTCGCCTGGGAAACGGAAATGGGCATTCAATTTCAAACAATACAGTCGCTGGCGGATTCTGGGATTTCAATTCAACAATCAGTCGCCTCGCTGATTGACTGGGCATTCAATTCAAACAAATTCCCTCAGCGCCTGGAACGCTGGCATTTCAATTCAAACCAATCACACAGGCGCCTGGACGATGGGCATTCAATTCAACAATCCCTCAGTAGCCTGGACGACTATTCAATTCAATAACCCTCAGTCGCCTGGACGACCTGGGTATTCAATTCAACATCCCACAGTGCCTGGACCGACAGGGTATTCAATCACAATCCACAGTCGCCTGGACGACTGGTATTCAAATTCAACCAATCCCTCAGTCGCCTGGACGACTGGGCATCAAATTCACAAATAACCCATCCGCAGCCTGGACGACTGGTATTCAACGTCAACAATCACAGTCGCCTGACGACTGGGTATTCAATTCAGCATCCCTTCAGTCGCCTGGGAACTGGGTATTCAATTCCCTTCATTCAGCAATGCCCTCAGTGTGGCGACTGGGTTATTCAATTCAAACAATCCCTCAGTCGCTGGACGCTGGGTATTCAATAAAACAACCCTTCAGTGCCTGGACGACTGGGGAATTCAATTCAGCAATCCACAGTCGCTGGACGGAACTGGGTTATTCAAGTTCAAACAATCCCTTCAGTTCGCTGACGATGGGTGGGCCATTCAATTCAGCAATCCCTCAGTCGCCTGGACGACTGGGTATTCAATTCAACCAATCCCTCAGTGCCTGGACGACCGGGCATTCAATTCAGCAATCCTCAGTCGCCCGTACGACTGGGTGGCATTCAAATTCAAACAATCCCTCAGTCGCCTGGACGAACCGGGCATCCAATTCAAACAATCCCGCGTCCCGGGCCTACCTGGGCATTCAATTCACAATCCCTCAAAGTCGCCCTCTGGACGACCTGGGCATTCAATTCAAAAAACAATTCCCTCAGGCGCCGGGACGAATGGGTATTCAGTTCAAACAATCCCACGTCGACTGGACGACAGGGTATTCAATTCAGCAATCCCACAGTCGCCTGGACGACTGGGTATTCAATTCAACAATCCCTCAGTCGCCTGGACGACTGGGTATTCAATTCAGCAATCCCTCAGTCGCCTGGACGACTGGGTATTCAATTCAGCAATCCCGCAGTCGCTGGACGACTGGGTATTCAATCAGCAATCCACAGTCGCCTGGACGACTGGGTATTCAATTCAAAAAAATCCCTCAGTCGCCTGGACGGACTGGGCATTCAATTCAGCAATCCCTCAGTCGCCTGGACGGACTGGGTATTCAATTCAACAATCCCTCAGTCGCCTGGACGACTGGGCATTCAATTCAGCAATCCCTCAGTCGCCTGGACGACTGGGTATTCAATTCAACAATCCCTCAGTCGCCTGGACGACTGGGCATTCAATTCAGCAATCCCTCAGTCGCCTGGACGACTGGGTATTCAATTCAACAATCCCTCAGTCGCCTGACGAGCTGGGCATCAAATTACAGCAATCCCTCAGTCAGCCAGGGACGACTGGGGTTCCGCATCAAGTCAAACAATCCCTCAGTCGCCAGGACGCCATCTGGGCATTCATCAACAATCCCACAGTCGCCGGGACGACTGGGTATTCAATTCAACAAGCCACAGGGCGTCGCCTGGACGACAATTAATGGGCCCAATATTTCAATTCAAAAATCCCTCAGTCGCCGGGGACGACTTGGGTATTCAATTCAACAATCCCACAGTCGCCTGGACGAATTCCACTTGGGGGTATTTCAATTCAACAACCCACAGTCGTCCGGAGTAACGACTGGGTATTCAAGTTCAACAATCCCCTCAGTCGCAGCTGGACGACCTGGGCATTCAATTCAACAATCCCTCAGTCGCCTGGATAACGGGTAGTCAATTCAACAATCCCACAGTCGCCTGGACGACTGGGATTCAATTCAACCAATCCCACATGCCGGCCGGATTCTGGGCATTCAAAAATTCAACAATCCCCACAGTCGCCTGGGACGACTGGGTATTCATTCAACAAATCCCACAGTCGCCTGGACGACTGGGTATTCAATTCAACATCCCTCAGTCGGCTGGACGACTGGGCATTAATTTCAACAATCCCACAGTCGCCTGGACGCTGGGCATTCAATTCAAAACATCCCTCAGTCGCCTGGACGACTGGGGGTTCAAAATTCAAACAATCCCAACATCGCCTGGGCGACTGGGGCATTCAACCCAATTCCCTCAGTCGGCCTGGACCGGGACTGGGTATTCAATTCAACAAATCCCACAGTCGCCTGGACGACTGGTATTCAATTCAAACAATCCCTCAGTCGCCTGGAGACTGGGTATTCAATCAACAATCCCTCAGTCGCCTGACGACTGGGTATTATTCAACAATCCCACAGTGCCTGATGAACTGGGGCATTTAATTCAAACATCCCACAGTCGCCTGGACGACTGGGTCCCATTCCTCATCACAATCCCTCAGTCGCCTGGACGACTGGGCATTCAATTCAACATCCCTCAGTGCTGACGAATGGGTATTCAATTCAAACAATCCCACAGTCGCCTGGAAGATGGGTATTCAATTCACAATCAGTCGCCTGGACGACTGGGTATTCAATTCAACAATCCCTCAGTCGCCCTGGACGACTGGGTATTCAATTCAAACAATCAGTCGCCGGACGGGACTGGGATTCAATTCACAATCCCCACATCGCCTGGACGACTGGTATTCAATTCACAAAATCCCACAGTCGCCTGAACGACTGGTAGTTTCAATTCAACAATCTGCATTCGACCTGCTAACGGTATTCAATTCACAATTCCCTCAAGGTCCACCTTGCGACGACTGGGTATTCAATTCAACAATCCCACAGTCGCCTGGAATGGACTGGGTATTCAATTCAACAATCCCTCAGTCCGCCTGGGAACGACTGGGCATTCATTCAACAATCCCACCGTCCCGCCTGGACGACGGGCATTAATTCAACAACCACGTGCCTGAACCGACGGCATTCAATTCAACAATCCCTCAGTCGCCTGGACGACCTGGTAATTCAATTCAAACATCCCACAGCCGCCTGGCGACTGGCATTCAATTCAACAACCCCTCAGTCGCCTGGACGACTGGGTATTCAATTCAACAATCCCTCAGTCGCCTGGACGACTGGGCATTCAATTCAACAATCCCTCAGTCGCCTGGACGACTGGGTATTCAATTCAACAATCCCACAGTCGCCTGGACGACTGGGTATTCAATTCAACAATCCCTCAGTCGCCTGGACGACTGGGTATTCAATTCAACAATCCCACAGTCGCCTGGACGACTGGGTATTCAATTCAACAATCCCTCAGTCGCCTGGACGACTGGGTATTCAATTCAACATCCCACAGTCGCCTGGGGAACGACTGGGTGTTCAATTCAACAATCCATCATCCGCTGGACGAATGGTATTTCAATTCAACAATCCCACGTCGCCCTCTGAGGACGACTGGGTATTCAATTCCCAACAATCCCTCAGGGTTGCGCCTGGGAACGCTGGGTATTCAATTCAGCAACCACAGTCCGCCTGGACGATGGGTATTCAATTCAACAATCCCTCAGTCGCCTGGACGACTGGGTAATCAATTCAGCAATCCCACAGTCGCCTGGACGACTGGGTATTCAATTCAACAATCCCTCAGTCGCCTGGACGACTGGGTATTCAATTCAGCAATCCCACAGTCGCCTGGACGACTGGGTATTCAATTCAACAATCCCTCAGTCGCCTGGACGACTGGGCATTCAATTCAGCAATCCCTCAGTCGCCTGGACGACTGGGTATTCAATTCAACAATCCCTCAGTCGCCTGGACGACTGGGCATTCAATTCAACAATCCCTCAGTCGCCTGGACGACTGGGTATTCAATTCAACAATCCCTCAGTCGCCTGGACGACTTGGTATTCAATTCAACAATCCCTCAGTCGCCTGGACGACTGGGTATTCAATTCAAACAATCCCCTCAGTTCGAATGGACGACTGGGGTTATTTCAATTCCAAACAATCCCACAGTCCGCCTGGACCGACTGGGTATTCCAATTCAACAATCCCAAACAGTCGCCGGGGACGACTTGGTATTTCAATTCAACAATCCCTCAGTCGGCCTGGACGAACCTGGGTAATTGCAATTCAACCAATCCCTCAGTAGCCTGGGACGACTTGGGTAATTTCAATTCAACAATCCTCAGTCCGCCTGGACCGTAACTGGGCATTCAATTCAACAATCCCTCAGTCGCCTGGAGAACTGGGTATTCCAATTCCCAAGCAATCCCTCAGTCGGCCTGGGACGACCTTGGTATTTCAATTCAACAATCCCTCAGTCGTCACCTGGACGACTGGGCATTTCAATTTCAAACAATCCCACAAGTCCGCCTGGATGAACTGGGTATTTCCAATTCAACAAATCCCACAGTTCCGGCCTCGGACGACTGGGTATTCCAATTCAACAATCCCACAGTCGCCCTGGACGACTGGGTTATTCCAATTCAACAATCCCTCAGTCCGCCTGGACGACTGGGCATTCAATTCAACAATCTCCCACAGTCGCCTGGACGAGCTTGGGTATTCAATTTCAACAATCCCTCAGTCGCCTGTGGACGACTGGGCATTCAATTCAAAACAAGTCCCTCAGTCGCCACCTGGACGACTGGGTATTCAAATTCAACCCATTCCCTCAGTCCGCCTGGACGACTGGAGGGCATTCAATTAAACCAATCCCATCAGCGGCCTGGACGACTGGGTATTCCAATTCCAAACAATCCACTTCAGTTCCGCCTGGACGATGGCTGGGTATTCAATTCACCAACAATCCCACAGATCGCCTGGACGACTGGGTATTCAATTCAACAAGTCCCTCAAGTCGCCTGGAGGACTGGGTATTCAATTCAACCAATCCCCACAGTCGCCCTAGACGACTTGGTAATTCAATTCAACAATCCACCAGTCACCTGGAACGACTGGGTAATTCAATTCACAAAACTCCCACAGTCGGCCCCTAGACGAACTTGGTAATTCAATTCAACAATCCCACCCAAGGTCGCCTGGACGAGCTGGGTTTCATTCAATTCAACCAATCGCCCAACAGTCGACCTGGACGACTGGGCATCTTCATTCAAACAATGCCCACGAGTCGCGCCTGGACGCACTGGGTTTATTCAAATTCCAACAATCCTCAGTCCGCCTGGGACGACTGGGCATTCGAATTCAAACAAATTCCCTTCAAGTCGCCTGGACCGACTGGGTTATTCAATTCAACAATACCTCAGTCGCCTGGACGACTGGGCATTCAATTAAACAATGCCCAGCAGTCGCCTGGACGAACTGGGTATTCAATTCAACAACTCCCTCAGTCGCTCCTGGACGACTGGGGGTAATTCAAATTAAACAATCCCACAGTTCGCCTGGAGACTGGGTAATTCCAATTCAACAATCCCTCAGTCGCCTGGACCGGGACCTGGGTCAAATTCAATTCAAAAATCCCACAGTCGCCGGGACGACTGAGGGTTATTCAAATTCAACAATCCCCTCAGTCGCCTGGGACGACTGGGCAATTTCAATTCAAACAATCCCCTCAGTCCACCTGGACGACTGGGTTAATTCAATTCAACAATCCCTCAAGTTCGCCTGGAACGACTGGGCATTCAAATTCAACAATCCCTCCAGTCATTCCTGGATCGAACTGGGCCATCTTCCAATTTCAAACAATCCGCCCTCAGTCGCCCTGGACGACTGCGGGGCATTCCAATTCCAACAATCCTTCAGTCGCCTGGACGACTGGGCATTCTTAAATTCAACAATCCTCAGTCGCCTTGGACGAAAACTGGGCATTTCAATTCAACAATCCCTCCAGTCCGCCTTTGGACGACCTGGGCATTCAATTTCAACAATCCCTGCAGTCGCCTGGATGACTGGGTTATTCAATTCAACCAATCCCTCAGTCGGCCTGGACGACTGGGCATTCAATTCACAATCCCTCAGTCGCCCTGGAATGACTGGGTTATTCAATTCAACAATCGCCACCCCAGTCGCCTGGACGACTGGGTATTCAATTCAACAATCCCTCAGTTGGCTCCTGGACGACCTGGGTATTCAATTCACAATCCAAGTCGCCTGGAGCTGGGGTAATTCAATTCAACAATCCACAGTCCGCCTGGACGACTGGGTATTGCAATTCACAATCGCCTTCAGTCGCCACCTGGACGACTGGGTATTACAATTCAACCCTTATCCCTCAGCTTCGCCTGGACCGACCTGTGGGTATTCAATTCAACAAATCCTCTTAGTCGCCTGGGACGACTGGGTATTCAATTCACCAACAATCGCCATTCAGTCGCCCTGGACGATGGGGTATTCAAATTCAACAATTCCCTCAGTCGCTGGCGACTTGGGTATTCAATTCAACAAATCCCTCCAGTCGCCTGGGACGACTGGGTATTTCAAATTCAAACAAATCCACAGGCGCTGGAGACTGGGTTAATTTCAATTCAACAATCCCCTCAGTCGCCTGGACGGAACCTGGGTAATCAATTCAGGGCAAATCCTCAGTCGCCTGTTAAGACTGGGTAATTCAATTAATCAATCCACAGTCCGCCTGGGACCGGACTGGGGTATTTCAATTCAAGCAATCCCACAGTCGCCTAGGACCGACTGGGTTTCAATTCAACCAATCCCTCAAGTTGCTGGACGATCTGGGTAATTCCCAATTCAGCAATTCCCTACAGTCCGCCTGGAACGAACCTGGGTATTCAAGTTTCAACAATCCCACAGTCGGCCTGGACGACTGGGTATTTCAATTTCAGCAATCCCACAGTCGACCCTGGAAGCGACTGGGGTTATTTTCAATTCAAACATCCTCAGTCGCCTGGAACGATGGGTTATTTAATTCAGAATCCCGGTCAGTCGCTCTTGGACGACTGGGTAATTCAAGCAATCCCAATCCTAGGTCGCCTGGACGGACCTGGGGTATTCAATTCAACAATCGCCTCAGGGTCACCTGACGACTGGCCTTCAATTCCAAACAATCTCCCTCAGCTCGCCTGGACGACTGGGCATTCAATTCAGGGCAATCGGGCCACAGTCGCCCTGACGACTGTGGTATCCTCATTCCAACAATTACTCAGTCGGGCCCTGGGACGACTTGGGTAATTTAATACAGCAATCCCCTCGTCGGCTGACGACTGGGTATTCATCAACAATTCTCAGTCAGCTGGACGACTGGGTATCAATTCAACATCTCCAGGGTCACCTGGACGGGACTGGCATGGGTTTTCAAATCCCACATCGCCTGGACGACTGGGTATTCAAATTCAACATCCCTCAGTCGCCTGAGGACTGGGCATTCAGTTCAACAATCCCTCAGTCGACCTGAGGACTGGGTAATTTCAATTCAACAATCCCTCAGTCGCCTGGACGACTGGGGCATTCATTTCAACAATCCCTCAGTCGCCTGGATGACTGGGTATTCATTCAACAATCACCTCAGTCGCCTGGACGCCTGGGCATTCAATTCACAATCCCTCTTCCGCCTGGATTACTGTTATTCAATTCAAACAATCCCTCAGTCCGCCTGGACGACTGGGTATTCCAATTCAACAATCCCTCAGTCGCTGGACACTGGGCATTCAATTCACCATCCTCAAGTCGCCTGTACGACTGGGTATTCAATTCAACAATCCCTCAGTCGCCTGGACGACTGTGCATTCAATTCAACAATCCCTCAGTCGCCTGGTATGACTTGGTAATTCAATTCACATCCACAGTTCGCCTGGATGACTTGGTATTCATTCCAACATCCCACAGTCGCCTGGACGACTGGGTATTCAATTCAACAATCCCACAGTCGCCTGGACGCCTTGGTATTCAATTCACCAATCCCTCAGTTGCCTGAACGAACTGGGCAGTCATTCAACATCCCACAGTCCGCCTGGAACGGCTGGTATTCAATTCACAATCCCTCAGGGTCACCTTTGGACGAACTTGGGCAATTCAATTCAGCCACTCCCTCAGTCCGCCTGGACGGACTGGGGTATTCAATTCAACGGGAATCCTCAGTCCCCTTCCCCCCAAACGCCTTGGACGAAGTGGGTGGGTGTTTCAATTCAACCCAATCCCTCAGTCGCCTGGACGGACTGGGTAAGTTCGATTCAACAATCCACAGTCCGCTGGGACTTACCCTGGGGGTATTCAAGGTCCACATCCCCGTCGCCTGGATGACTGGGTATTCAATTCAACAATCCCTCCCAAAGTCGCCTGGACGACTGGGTATTCAATTCAACAATCCCACAAGTCCGCCTTGGACGGACCTGGGGGTATGTTCAATTTTCAACAACTCCCACCCAAGTCCGCCTTGGACGACTGGGTATTCATTCACAAATCCCGTTCAAGGTCAAGCCTGGACCCGACTGGGTATTCATTCAACAATTCCGCTCCAGTCGCCGGACGGACTGGGTATTCAATTCAACAATTCCCACAAGTCGCCTTGGACGAACTGGGTTTCAATTCAACCCAAAAATCCCCTTCGCCTCGGGGACGACTTGGTATTTAATTCAACAATTCACACAGTCCCGCCTGACTACTGGGTATTCAATTCAAACAATCCTACTCACAGTCGCCCTGGAGGACTGGTATCAATTCAGCAATCCCACAGTCCCTGGACGACTGGGTATCAATTCAAACAATACCCGTCGCCTGGAGGACTGGGTATTCAATTCAACAATCCCACAGTTCGCCATGGAGGACTGGGTATTCATTCAACAATCCCACAGTCTGCCTGGAGGACGGTATCAATTCAAACAATTCCCAACAGTCGCCTGGAGGACGGGTATTCATGGGCAAACAATCCCACAGTCGCCCCTGAGGACTGGGTATCAATTCAACAATCCCACTGTCGCCTTGAGGACTGGGTATTCAAGGGTTCAACAATCCCACAGTGCGCCTGGACGACTGGTATTCAATTCAACAATCCCACAGTCCGGCGCCTGGCCACGACTGGTAATCATCAACAATCCCACAGTCGCCTGGTGGGAGGAGTGGGTATCAATTCAAACAATCCCACAGTTCTCCTGGAGGACTGGGTATCAATTCAACAATCCCACAGTCGCCTGGACGACTGGGTATTCAATTCACATCCCACAGTCGCCTTGAGGACTGGGTATTCATTCAACAATCCCACAGTCGCCTGGACACTGGGTATTCAATTCAACAATCCCACAGTTGCCTGGAGGTCTGGGTATTCAATTCAACAATCCCAAAATCGCCTGACGACTGGGTTTTTCAACAATCCCAACAGTCGCCTGGAGGACTGGGTATTCAATTCAACAATCCCCAATCCGCCTGGACGACTGGGGTATTCATTCAACATCCCACATCGCCTGGCGGACTGGGTATTCTCAAATCCCTCCCACAGTCGCCTGGAAGGACTTGGGTATTCCAATTCAACATCCACAGTTGCCTGGGGACGGGTATCAATTCAACAATCCCACCAGCGCTTGGAGGACTGGGTATTCAATTCAACAATCCCAACAAGTCACCTGGGGATGGGTATTCAATTCAAACAATCCCACAGTCGCCTGGACGACTGGGTATTCAATTCAACAATCCCACAGTCGCCTGGAGGACTGGGTATTCAATTCAACAATCCCACAATCGCCTGGAGGACTGGGTATTCAATTCAACAATCCCCATCTCCCTCGAGACTGGGGTATTCAATTCAACAATCCCCACCGTCGCCTGGAGGACTGGGTATTCAATTTCAACAATCCCACAGTTTCCTGGAGGAACTGGGGTATAATTCAACTCCCACAGCGCCTGGAGAACTGGGGTTATTCAATTCAACAATCCCACAGGCGCCCTGGACGGAATGGGTATTCAATTCAACATCCCACAGTCGCCTGGAGGCTGGGTATTAATTCAACATCCACAGTCGCTGGAGGACTGGGGTATTCAATTCAACAATCCCCACAGTCCGCCTGGAGGACTGGTATTCAATTCAACAATCCCACAGTCGCCTCGAGGACTGTTATTCCCAATTCAACAATCCCCAACAACGCCTGGAGGACGGGGTATTCAATTCAACAATCCCACAGTCGCTGGAGGACTGGGTAATTCAATTCAACAATACCCAGTTGCCTGAGGCTGGGTATTCAATTCAACAATCCCACAGTCGCCTGGAGGACTGGGTTTAATTCAACAACTCCCACAATCGCCTGGACGACTGGGTAATTCAATTCAACAATCCCCCACGTTGCCTAGGACTGGGTTAATTCCAATTTAACAATCCCACAGTTTCCCTGAGGACTGGGTATTCAATTCAACAAATCCCACAGTTGCCTGGAGGACTGGGTATTCAATTTCAAAATCCCTACAGTTGCCTGGGGACTGGGTATTCAATCAAACAATCCCAACAGCGCCTGAGGACTGGGTATTCAATTCAACAATCCAACGTTTGCCTGGAGGACTGGGTATTTTCCATTCAACATCCAACAGTTTGCCTGGAGGACGTGGGTATTCAATTCAACAATCCCCAGTTGCTGGGGACTGGGTATTCGAAAATAAAAACAACCCATCCAAGCGGCCTGGAGGACTGGTATTCCAATTCAACAAATCCCCAAGTCGCCTGGGAGGACTGGGTATTCAATTTAACATCCCACAATCGCCTGGACGACTGGTATTCAATTCAACAATCCCACAGTTTGGCTGGAGGACCTGGGATTTCAATTCCAACAATCCCCCACAGTCCGGCCCGGAGGACTGGGTATTCAATCAACAATCCCACATTGCCTGGAGGAACTGGTTTATTTCAATTCCCAAACAATTCCCCCACAGTTGCCTGGAGGACTGGGTATTCAATTCAACAATCCCACAGTCGCCTGGAGACTGGTTTCAATTCAACAATCCCAACATTGCCTGGAGGCTGGGTTCAATTCACAATCCCACCAGTTGCCTGGGGACTGTTATTCCTTCAACCAATCCCACAGTTGCCTGGACGACTGGGTTTCAATTCAACAATCCCCACAGTTGCCTGGGGGACTGGGTATTCAATTCAAACAATCCCACATCGCCTGGAGGACTGGGTTTCAATTCAACAAATTCACAGTTGCCTGTAGGACTGGGTGGGATCATTCAATTCAAATCCCAGACTCGCCTGGAGGACTGGGTATTCAATTCAACAATCCCACAGTTGCCTGGAGGACTGGGTATTCAATTCAACAATCCCACAGTTGCCTGGAGGATGGGTATTCAATTCACAATCACAATCGCCTGAGGACTGGTATTCAATTCAACAATCCCACAATCGCCTGAGGACCTGGGTATTCAATTCAACAATCCCACAGTGCTGGAGGACTGGGTATTCAATTCAACAATCCCAGACTCGCCTGGAGGACTGGGTATTCAATTCAACAATCCCACAGTTGCCTGGAGGACTGGGTATTCAATTCAACAATCCCACAGTTGCCTGGAGGACTGGGTATTCAATTCAACAATCCACGTCGCCTGGAGGATGGTAATTCAATCACAATCCCACAGCCTGGAGGACTGGGTATTCAATTCAACAATCCAACAGTTGCCTGGAGGACTGGGTATTCAATTCAACAATCCCACAATCGCCTGGAGGACTGGGTATTCAATTCAACAATCCCACAGTCGCCTGGAGGACTGGGTATTCAATTCAACAATCCCACAGTTCCTGGACGGGGATTCAAATTCAACAATCCCAGACTCACCTGGAGGACTGGGTATTCAATTCAACAATCCCACAGTTGCCTGGAGGACTGGGTATTCAATTCAACAATCCCACAGTTGCCTGGAGGACTGGGTATTCAATTCAACAATCCCACAGTTGCCTGGAGGACTGGGTATTCAATTCAACAATCCCACAGTTGCCTGGAGGACTGGGTATTCAATTCAACAATCCCACAGTCGCCTGGAGGACTGGGTATTCAATTCAACAATCCCACAGTCGCCTGGAGGACTGGGTATTCAATTCAACAATCCCACAGTCGCCTGGAGGACTGGGTATTCAATTCAACAATCCCACAACCGCCTGGAGGACTGGGTATTCAATTCCACAATCCCACAATCGCCTGGAGGACTGGGTATTAAATTCAACAATCCCACAATCGCCTGGACGACTGGGTATTCAATTCAACAATCCCACAGTCGCCTGGAGGACTGGGTATTCAATTCCACAATCCCACAATCGCCTGGAGGACTGGGTATTCAATTCAACAAACCCACAGTCGCCTGGACGACTGGGTATTCAATTCAGCAATCCCACAATCGCCTGGAGGACTGGGTATTCAATTCAACAATCCCACAATCGCCTGGAGGACTGGGTATTCAATTCAACAATCCCACAATCGCCCTGGAGGACTGGGTAGTCAATTCAACAATCCCACAATCGCCTGGAGGACTGGGTATTCAATTCAGCAATCCCAGAGTCGCCTGGACGACTGGGTATTCAATTCAACAATCCCACAGTCGCCTGGAGGACTGGGTATTCAATTCAACAATCCCACAATCGCCTGGAGGACTGGGTATTCAATTCAACAATCCCACAGTCGCCTGGAGGACTGGGTATTCAATTCAACAATCCCACAATCGCCTGGAGGACTGGGTAGTCAATTCAACAATCCCACAATCGCCTGGAGGACTGGGTATTCAATTCAGCAATCCCACAGTCGCGTGAGGACTGGGTATTCAATTCAACAATCCCACAATCGCCTGGAGGACTGGGTATTCAATTCAGCAATCCCACAGTCGCCTGGAGGACTGGGTATTCAATTCAGCAATCCCACAGTCGCCTGGAGGACTGCGTGGGACAACTTTCATTGACAGACCTCGAATGCAAGTGACAACTTGGAGTCCGCTTTCGATCTATGTCGTGCCAATTTCGGTGGTTAGTCTGCGGTTGGATTTGGCGTGAAGGACCATTTAGGAGACGACGAGAAGCTCGACTTCGTCTAAACACCCACAGAAATCATCGAGTGACGTTTCCCTGACCACAGACACGCCCACTGGCTCTCCCGTATCCCTTTGATGGGCGTCGACAAACCAACCATTCAATGAGTATTTCGGAAACTACTTTGCATTGTTCACTTTGAGGGATAACGAAGCATGATCCGACCTCCAGCATAATCGGGGAGCGAGCTGAAATCTATACGGTCAACTAGAACGTGGTTTCACCAAAGAAAATTAAAGTAAATACGCTATATTTTCTTAGAAATAATTGTTCTGTACCGTTTAACATGCATATTATTTTCTACATTTTCTTGCTAATAAATAAATCATAAATATCCCCTCCTCAAATCCCTGTATCTTTAACTCGACGGAAAAACCTTTTTCAGACCTTTTTAGGCTCTTACATAGACCTTTCCTAACCCCAACAACAAAAACAACAACAATAAAGTAATTTGTAGGCTTACTCCCCGTGTAAGCAATAAAACTACTGTTCTCCCATGGAACTCTGCCATTTACTAAGTTATATACACACATACCATTGTGTAACGGTATATAGACAATGTGTATGTATATACAGGGTGTCCATAAAGTAGTATTTATTGCTTAGAATGGTACTGGGACTTTATGGACACCCTGTGGTAGCTGTGTGGTTGAAGGCGCTTCACCGTACGTCCTGATTTCTTGGTTCCTAGCTTCGCGCCCGGGAGACGACGAAATTATTATCAACCAAAAACTTCCCCTTCAGTTAACTTAATATGAAAATATTTCAATTCTGAGGTAGAGTGAATGAGATATTAAAGGACATTTGTAGCTTGATGCGTATATATATGAATCACGATGATGTGATTAGACTCATATATATATATATATATATATATATAGATATATATATATATAGATATATATATATATATATATATATGATGTGTGTGTGTGGTGTGTTTGTGTGTGTGGTGTGTGTGTGTGTGTCGTGTGTTTGTTGACAAGGAAGCCATGATTTTCAGAAGCTATCTCCTCTTGCATAAAAACTTCACACCAGTCTCTTCCTAATCCTATCGGCAAATATCAAGGAGATCCTAGCGAAGTGTTCTGGACCTCGCGTTCAGAGTAAATCGCCCGACAAGGCAGATGATTCTCGTCCCGTTGAGACCGACTTCAGCCGCTTTTGTTGCTGTGCGAATTACCAAATTGCAGACATATGGTTGGCAGCCACAGCCACGTGACATTGGCGCTAGAGTCTCGAATATTTATATATATATAAATATATATATATATATATATATATATATATATAGATATATATATATATATATATATATATATATATATATATATATATATATATGTATATATATACTATATATATATATATATATATATATATATATAATATGATGTTTTAGAATCAAGAAAATTCAAAACGGATAATCATACGAACAAATTCCAATTTTCCTTTGTGGATGTAACTTTGTTTTTTTTTATTTATATCTATATATATATATATATATATATATATATACATTATATTATATATATATTATTTAAATATATATATATATATATATATATATATATATATATATATATATATATATATATATATATATATATACATATATATATATATCTATATATATATATATATATATATATATATACTATCTATATATATATATATATATATATATATATATATATATATCTATATATATATATATATATATATATATATATATATAAATATATATATCATATATATATATATAGTATATATCTATATATATATATATATATATATATATATATATATATATATATATACGTACATATATATATATAGTATATATATATATTGTAACTCCATAATTACTTTAAATATTTTGTTCGTGGTTTATGTCATTTTGTTTTAATTCAAGTCACGAAAAGTTCTCTTGAAAACATTCTTTTTATCCCCGGCCAGGCCTTTTGGTTTTGTTTGTGTTCATTTGTATAATGTTTATTTACATATTTTTTTTTTGCTTTCATGTTTTGTGGAGCGAACTACCCGTCTTCAGTGCTTCGCTTTGTCGAACTGCCCCATTACGTGGGTTATGCTTTCGCTCTCTCTCTACCCTTTACCTGGAGTGCGTTTTTGGGCAGCGGGGCAGAGAGTATCGGCTCCCCAACAGAGAGGTCTTGCAGCATATTTTTTTCACGGCTTAATTAGCGGAAGATATTTGTTCTGATCCTGCAGCTTCCATTGAATTTGAGAGGCTCCTGCTAATGAATTTTAGCCTCACTTATAAGCATTGCTGTTGCTTTTGTGCTGCTGCTTGCTACTGCTGCTGGCTGTTGCCGTGTGTTTGACCTCCTGGAGTCGTCGCAGGAGGCCTTCTAGTGGCGAAGAACGGTAAGCGGACCGTATATGTTCTTCCCCCGTCTGTTTACATAATATACAATTTACGTTGCCTGGTGATACCCCTCGGTGCAAGAACACCCCTAGTGATCCGGGAGTAGGACATCGCTGTTGATGCGTTATAATCTTTGATTACGAATTCGGTGGTCTTTGAGGATTCTTCAAATATTTCTTCATTACCTCTTCAGTGTATATTATCGTCGATTTAGGATATTATATAAGGTGTATTACGATTAAATAATTATTGTGAAATTCATTAGGTTTAAGGTTACTTCACTCTGCAACTCCATCTGTCGTATGCTAGGGAAAGTGTGCTTTTTCTGCCTCTTACACCTTTCTTTCTCTTCGACTGAGGTATAAAAGTTATGGTAGGCGCGTGATGGTTCGAGTGTGTTATTGTAAAGTAGCTGTGTTTTTCCAGTTCCTAAGAAAGCTTTTCGAGGATACTTTTTGTAATTTAAGACTATATTTGTTAATTAAATTTAGTTGTTAAGTTTGATTCAGTGTTTTTTTTGTATCCCTCTTTGAGAGTTATTTGCTTTGTGAATTTTGTGTCGCTGCTGGTTCTTGCCTGGTATTTTGGCACTGATCCAGTCTGGAAAAAGAATTCTGGATGAATATAAACAAAAAAAAAAACAATCTTAAGTTCATAACATAATTTGGCGACCTTTTTTGCCAGGATCCAGTTTAGCGGCATAATTTTTCAACTGTAAACGCTCTCGGAGAGGTGGTCAAGCCACTGAACGTATTTAGAGTGATTATTTCTATTTAATTAATTCAGGATGCATTATTTTGAGAGTGAAGAAGCTGAGGTAGCGAACTTTTTGGCTAGTCCTAACTGGGGAAGAGGATCTGTTTGAACTAAAAAGGGATCAATTGTGGTTGATTGCAGAGTTCTTGGATTTAGTTTGGCCACTGAGGTTAAGAAGGGACCGTTGTTATTTGAGGTCTTGAGGCCGCGAGGATATATAGAGACACTCTTGATAGGAAGGATGTTCTGGAAAGTAGTAGGCTGGATGAGAGTAAGCCTAGAGATAGAGGAACTGGAAGGTGGATAGTGAAAGAAAATCCTGTGATAGTGGTGATGACCAAATTTGGAAATTTTGAGAGAAAAAAACCAAGATGAAGGAACTGGAGTTTAAAGCTCTCCAACTTAGAGCCGATGAAAGGCAAAAGAAAGAGAGCATGAATTGAGGTGCTTAAATTACAGATTAAGTTGAATCAGGGAAAGAATGGTAGTTATAATAATTCTAGTGTTGATGAAACAAGGTTTAATATGTTCGCTGCGTTAAAACTGTACCACACTTTTCCGAGGAGGAGGTTAATGAGTTTTTGTTTTTGTGTCATTTGAGAAAAATTGCTAAGAAGCTTGCTTGGCCAAAGGATATTGGTGGACAACATTAGTTCAGTGTCGTTTGGTGGGCAAAGCTCAAAGGGTTTATAATAATCTTAATGACGATCTCTCCGCGGATTACGACACCGTAAAAAAGTATTGTGCTGCAAAGCTTATGATTTGGTGCCTGAAGCATACAGGCAGAAGTTTCGTAATCTGCGGAAGGATCTTGACGTCACCTATGTTGAGTTTGCTCGAAAGAAAGTTCAGTTTCTCGATGACTGGCTGAAGTCAAAAGAAGTAGACAATTTTGTTAAACTGAAAGAGCTCCTTCTGGCAGAGGAATTTAAGAGGAACGTGAGTCGTGACTTGCGAATTCATTTGGAGGCAGGAGTTGAAGCTCGACTCATTCAGGAAATAGCAGTTGTCTCCGACGAGTATGCACTTACCCATCGGGAGGAACCCCTTAGGAAAAGGATTAATCAGGATAGGCTTCTCCCCCATGAATATATACACGTAGTAATAATCGTCAGTCTTCTAGAGGAACATTAAGGTCAAATAATGACGAGTCAGAAAAAACTATCTATCAAGACAGAAGCGTAAGCGGCTCGCGTAGTTTCGTTTAAACAGTCGTAGATCGGGTTAACGGTGGTGGTAGTTAGTGGTAGAATTTTGGTGGTAGTAGCAGTAGTGTGAAGTGTTTTTTATTGGTGCCACAAGACGGGGCACGTAAAGGCTAATGTTACGGTTGGAAAAACTTTCAGGAGGAGAGTCTAATCCAGTTAAACATTGTTGTAGCTGAAAAAACAGAAACTTAAAGCAAAGTATGGAACAGGAAAGTGACTAAAAGTTTAAGAGGTATATTTCTGACGGATTTGTGTTTGTTGGTAACAATGAAAACAAAGGTTTGTTTAAAGGTATTACGGGACTCTGGAGCAGCACAGTCTCTCATATTAAAAACTGCTGTTCCGAAGGATTTTTGTATTTTCCAACGATGAATTTGTGGTGTTGGGTGGTTTCCCGAACTCTATTACGTCTTGTCCTTTAGAGAAGTTTTTAATACTTCACACCAAGTATTTTAAAGGGACTGCTAACTGGCTGTGGTAGACAGTTTGCCAGTTCCCGGTATTCACCTCCTTTTAGGGAATGATTTGGCTGAAGGTGAGGTGCAATTGATATATATGTCCAATTTTGACTCTCCTGAATGTGACTTGTGAAGGCGATGATATTGAAAACTAATTTTTATAAGCCTGTCTCTGTAGTAACCCGATCTAGAGCTCGGGAGATGGATCTCGAGGATGTTTTGACTTAGATTTATATAAAAATAGACAGACAAATGACTGACATGAGGACTGGTAGTAGTAATAATAAAATCATTAATTGGGATTGACGTAAAACTGGGACGCTAAGGCGTTCAAAATAGCACAGAGTAAGGAGTTTTCTAATTTAGAACTCGCAATCCCGAGGATTTGACGAAACCAGTATTCGTCAAAGAAAGAGAGGTTTGCTCTACAGGTTGAGCAGTCGGCTAATGCACCTGCCCACCAGGTAGAGTCGTGCAGACAATTGGTTGTCCCGAAAGGTACCGAATAAATTGATGTATTTAGCACATGAAATGATTTGGTCGGGACATTTTTGGTGTTAGGAAAACCTTTCAGAAGGTTGCTGAACATTTCTTTTGGCCATGGATGCGTCAGGACATTTAAGAGACACGTATTATCCTGTGATGTGTGCCAGTTGGTGGGGAAACCTAACCAGAAAATACCCAAGGCTCCCTTAATTCCTATTACCCTCCGTGGCGAACCCTTTCGGGAAGTGATAATTGACGTAGTGGGTCCCCTGCCGCGGACGCGCGGTGGGAATGAATTAATATATTGTCTATTGTTGATAGAATGTCTCGCTTTCCCTGAGGCAATCCCATTGAGGAGTATACGGTCCGAAAAGGTGGTTTGAAGTGTTGGTTGGTTTCTTTACCAGATTTGGTTTTCCTAAGGTAATTCAGAGTGACTGTGGCACTAATTTCACGAGTATGGTATTTTTGGAAAAGAAAATGAACGGAGTTTGGTTATAAAACACGTGAAGTCTGCACCGTATCACCCGGAAAGCCAAGGCCAGGTGGAAAGGTTCCACCAAACCTTGAAGTCTGTGTTAAAAAAATTTTGTTTTAGAGACTGGGAATGATTGGGATAAGGAATTACCTTACGCATTGTTGCAATACGATCGATCCCCAATGAGTCAGTGGGTTCTCTCTCCTTTCCAGCTTATTTTTTTTGGTCACTGTGTTTCGAGGACCCATTAGATGTAGTGAGAGAACACTGGGAAGGAGAAGACTCCCGAAATTAATGTATTGGATTATTTTTTTCAGATTTGCAGGAGAAATTGCTTAGAGCACGGTCTTTTGCTCCAGGAACATTTGGCGAAGCCCAGGCCTCTATGAAATTGAAGTATGACGTTAAAACACGAGATAGGCTATTTAATGTAGGTGACAAGGTGTTGGTTTTTACTTCCTATGCTGGCAATCCCCTGAAAGCGGAATTCTCAGGTCCGTGAAGGTTCTGAGAAAATTAACAATGTAAATTACCTGATTGAAACTCCTGATAGGAGAAGAAAAACCCGTATTTGCCATGTTAATATGATAAAATCTTTTATTGACAGGTCTGTAGAAGAGTCTGTAGTACCTAGTTCTGTAGTTAGTTAGTGTAGAAAATGAACAGTTTATAGGCGATAAACTTTGCTGTTAGCCCAAGTGGTTTGGAAAATAATTCTGATGTTTTGAATAAACTGAATACTAAATTTCAGCACTTAGATGCAGAAAAAGCTGCACCTCTAATTAATTTAATTAACGAATATAAAGATCTCTTTCAGGATGCACCTGGTAGGACCCATATTTTTCACAACGACGTTGACGTTTGGGGAGGCTCAGCCTATTAAGCAATGTCCATATAGACTGAACCCCCTCAAGAAGAGAAATAGTCAGGAAGGAAGTCAAATACATGCTAGACCATAACCTCATTAAACCGAGCTGCAGTCCTTGGAGCTCCCTGTAGTTTTGGTTAAGAAGGAGGATGGTCAGCCTAGGACTGTTTTGACTACCGCAAGGTCAACTCTGTAACAAAAACGGACTCGGTTGTTCCCTTTGCCCAGGGTGGAAGACTGTATAGATTAGAGTGGGATCTTGCCGTTATATTAGTAAATTTGACCTGTAAAAGGATATTGGCAGGTCGGTCTTGCACCCCGGGCAAGGAAAATATCGGCATTTGTGACGGGTGACGGCCTCTATGAATGTGAGGTGATGCCTTTTGGCATGAAGAATGCCGCCGCTACCTTCCAGAGGCTGATGAACTTCATTACATGTGAACTGGAATTTTTTTTTGTGTGTTTATATTGACGACCTTGTGATTTACAGTGATGATTGGGAAACTCATCTTAAAGAGGATACAGAGCGCTATTCGAGGTGCTGAGGAGGGCTGGTCTGGTGATAAAATTTAAAGAAGAGTGATTTTGCTCAAGCGAAGGTGGTTTATTTAGGACATGAAATTGGCTTGGGTAAGATCGCTCCTAAGAGAGCGAATGTTGAGGCAATTACAGCCTTCCAGCTCCTCGAAACAAGAGAGGTATTCGTAGATTTTTGGGTCTAGTTGGTTATTATAGAAAGTGTATTAAGAATTTTTCTGACCTTGCTAATCCTTAACAAATTTGTTAAAGAAAGATGTAAAATTTATGTGGAATAACGAGTGTCAGGATGCATTTGAAAAATTGAAAGGTACTTTAATAACCTATCCTTTGTTACGTTCTCACCCGATTTTTCCTTGCCTTTTTGTTTGTTTCTACAGATGCCAGGTGACACAGGTTTAGGTGCTGTCTTGCTGCAGGAGGGTGAAAATGGTAACTCGCATCCAGTCGCCTACTTTTCCAAGAAGTTGTTTTACGGCCCGGCAGAGAGGACGTTACTCAACAATTGAGAAAGAGGCTTTATGCTTATTGTGAAAGCCATCACTACATTTTGAAGTGTATTTTATCTTCCTCAGTATGGTCCAACCAATAAAGGTCGTTTACAGATCATAACCCTTAATTTTTATTAATAAATTTAAAGATAAAAATCAACGTATTTTTGCGCTGGAGTCTTTTACTCCCAAGAATATAACCTTTCTATTTGTCACGTGGCTGGAAAAGACAATGTAGTCCCTGATGTTCTTTCTAGGACATTCGGTAATGAAAAGGATGTTGTGGCTATCCAAGGAGAGTTGTGTAAGGGTAAAGGACTCTGCATCAATCCCATTTGAGCAACAATTTTTTTTTTTTTTTTTTTTTTTTTTTTTTTTTTGAAGTCAGTCAGTGTTTGGAAGATTTCTTAGTATAAGTTTGAGGTTCACATTATTTATATATAATCTTGAGAGTTTATATATTGTAGGTTGTAAGGATAGTGGTTTTGGGTTTATGAAATATTTGTTTTTGATATCTGCATTTACTTTTGTATGACTGAAATGAAAATTTACTAGATATATTTTTTCCTATTTTGCTTTTAAAGCACGAATGCTCATATTTTTGCTTGCATTACAAATTACTTTTTTAATATGGCTAGGAGTTACCTTTCTAAAAAAAAAATATAAATAAATTATTTTTTTTCTTGTCCCGGGGAGCTGTAATCCATAATTACTTTAAATATTTTGTTCGTGGTTTATGTCATTTGTTTTAATTAAGATCACGAAAAGTTCTCTTGAAACATTCTTTTATACCCCGGCCAAGGTTTTGTTTGTGTTCATTTGTATAATGTTTATTTACCATATTTTTTTTTGCCTTTCATGTTTGTGGAGCGAACTACCCGTCTTCAGTGCTTCGCTTTGTCGAACTGCCCCATTACGTTGGTTATGCTTTCGCTCTCTCTCTTCCCTTTACCTGGAGTGCGTTTTTTGGGCAGCGGCAGAGAGTATCGGCTCCCCAACAGAGGAGGTCTTGCAGCATATTTTTGTTTTTTCACGGCTTAATTAGCGGAAGATATTTGTTCCTGATCCTGCAAGCTTCCATTGAATTGAGAGGCTCCTGCTAATGAATTTTAGCCTCACTTATAAGCATTGCTGTTGCTTTTGTGCTGCTGCTTCTATGCTGCTGGCTGTTGGCCGGTGTGTTTGACCTCCTGGAGTCGTCAGGAGGCCTTCTAGTGGCGAAGAACGGTAAGCGGACCGTATATGTTCTTCCCCCGTTCTGTTTAACATAATATACAATTTACGTTGCCCTGGTGATCCCCTCGGTGCAAGAACACCCTAGTGATCCGGAGTAGGACATCGCTGTTGATGCGTTATAATCTTTGATTACGAATTCGGTGTGGTCTTTGAGGATTCTTCAAATATTTCTTCATTACCTCTTCAGTTGTATATTATCGTCGATTTAGGACCATATTATTATAAGGTGTATTATTTTTTTTTTTCTTGATTTAATAATTATTGTGAAATTCATTAGTTTTAAGGTTTACTTCACTCTGCAACTCCATCTGTCGTATGCTAGGGAAAGTGTGCTTTTTGTTTTTCTGCCTCTTACACCTTTCTTCTCTTCGACTGAGGTATAAAAGTTTAGGTAGCGCGTGATGGTTTCGAGTGATGTATTGTAAAGTAGC
>NC_087206.1:62635358-62637858 GCF_015104395.2 Macrobrachium nipponense | reverse complement strand
TATTTTAACCTTGGTTAAGCTACTGACCTTTTTCACTTGCTGTAGAAAAGACGGCATTGAATGTCACGTCTGCTCTTATTTCCAGCTTTAAGTGAGATTTTATAAATGGAGTTTGGTAGGAGATGACACAACGTTTTGATATATATATATATATATATATATATATATATATATTGTGTGTGTGTGTGTGTGTGTGTGTGTGTGTGTGTGTGTGTGTATATATATATATATATAAATATTGTAGCACGAAGGAATACGTACTTGAGAATATCCTTAGATCCACGGCAGAAAGGTAAATGAAATAGGGACCAGGAACAAGTACCTGAAAATGCAGAATATACTACGAAAGTACTTGTTCCAAATCCCTGTTTCACTTACCTTACTACCGTGGATTTAAGGATATATATATATATATATATATATATATATATATATATATACATACACACACACACACACACACACACATATATATATATATATATATATATATATAGATATAATATATATTATATATAATTTTTTTTTTCTCTATTTCACATTTTGGTGGTTGGGCTGCCAACCTCTTTTTCATAGTGTTGTTTTCCTGCACATGTACCAATATGTATGTGGTATCCTCCACGCCAATCTGCAAGTTTAATAAGTATATAATTCTAAAAAAAAATATTGAGAAGCGAAATGGTCTGTCCAGTGGAAACTCTGCTGCATGATGCCAAACTTCCACCAGACTGAACCACCTTAATGAAGTTTCGACGAGCCGAGTTAACAATAATATTGCGGTTATCCTGGCGAAACTGTCGACGCCGGAAGTTTGGCAGATATAATCTTGCTCCGAATGATTGCGGTTTGGAATTCGGCCCTCTGAGGGAATTTCTAAGTAGAGTTTCATGTGGCTTTTACTCCGCTCATTATACCCTTGGAGACCGAGAGCAAAGTTGAATTAGATTTAGTATTAGATCGCCGTGCTTTCAATCGGTTTGGTTGTCAAATCATTCTACTTTATCTGGATAAGAATGTTTAAGGATTAGTTATTTTGATGGTGAGTCCGTAGTTTAACGAAAAGTTTCTTGTTTAAATCGGTTTGGTTGTCAAATTATTCTACTTTATCTGGATAAAAATGTGTGAGGTTTAGGGTTAATTAATTTGATAGTGAGTCAGTTGTTTAATAAAAAAAAAAGTTTCTTAATAAACTCGAAAGTTTCAGCAAAAAACCCTATTCCAGTTCGGAAAGCATTTCCGGGTTGCCACGATTAGGTTAGGTGAGCCTTTTGTCAAATCATTCTACTTTATCTGGATAAGAATGTGTGAGGTTTAGTTATTTTGACAGTCAGTAGTTTAATAAAAAGTTTCGTATTAAAATCGTAAGTTTCTGCTAAAACGCTATTCCAGTTCGGAAGGTATTTCCAGGTTTCAAGGTTAAGTTAGGCGAGCCTCTGGTTCTCTCTAGACCTTTTAGGTGATATTCTGCTTGCCTTTATACGGTACGCGTTAGAGATTATTCAAGCCGCTTATGGAGTAATTAGGTAAAACATCTCAAGCATATTTTTTAATTCAGTCAATTTTAATGCAAACGAATGAGATCTTGCTTATTCCCTATATAATGTTTTTAACATTGTTACAACAGAGAAATTATTAATCTTTTTTTTTTATAATCATATAAATTTGGAATGCCTCGGTTGGAAATGAGGTATTTTAATAACTATCTTTCTTCTCGGATTTCCCAGACAGACAAATGAAACCATTGTTAATTTATCATACCCATTCCACCTTGGAATATTGGATTATATTCTTACGAGGTCCCATTTTTATTCCCTCTCTCTCTCTACCGTTTTCAAGCATTAAGATAAATTATTTTAATTCGATAGACCTCACTTTTTACCGCGCACCACCACCCCCCCAGCTCTCTCTCTCTCTCTCTCTCTCTCTCTCTCTCTCTCTCTCTCTCTCTCTCTCTCTCTGTCTTAAAGTATTGAAAAGATAATGTTGTAAAGGTCCTATCTTCGTCATAAGGCTCACACATCTAATCTTAGCTCGAGGGTCTAAAGAGATTGCCACCAGTTGGGGAGTAATTTAACCGCCTCGAACCTCGTCACAGATTTAGTTATGAACGTCACGTCGTTAAGTTTGAGCGATAGGTATGCATACGGTGTTAGCAATTTCTATATTTTCCTGCTCGCATATTTATTTGTTCGATGAGTATATATACGTTGTTAGTAATGTCTCATTTTGTTGCTAACATATTTGCTCAATACCTGTGTACTGATTTGAAGATGATTAGGTCAATGCCACTAATTGATTTGCAAAGTGTGTGGTATGTGGTCAAGGAAGAGAGAGAGAGAGAGAGAAATAAAATTAATCATATTTTAGCTAAAAAGATAGAAGAAGCGTCCTTAACAAAATGCACAGCAGCATTTGTAGCCAAAAGATATAAAGATCCTATTTGTAAAAAAAAAAAAAAAAAATGAATGAAAATTGCCACAAGACGAAAGTGTTAAGGAGC
>NC_087206.1:62615358-62632858 GCF_015104395.2 Macrobrachium nipponense | reverse complement strand
TTTCAATTGAAAGACGAGACCGCTGCCAATTATTATTCCTTTGTACACAAATCATAAAGAAGCGTATATCCCCCCCCCCCACACCCCCACCCCCCACCCCCCACAAACATTACCGACTCAGCAGTGACCCAACTTAGGTTACAGCCTCTTTTATGCCTTTTGTGGCTTGGTTGGTAGCGGACTTCCATTTCACTTGAAAGACCTGTGTTCAATCTTCATGTGAGTCAGAAATTTATTTCTGTTCCACATGCTAAGTGCATCTACCCCATAATTGCATCTAACCCAATGGTCCGGGTTCGCACCCTGGAGAAAACAAGATATATATTTGTAGACATATATGTAGTATATGGACATGTATATATGCATATGCATGTGTATATAGGTCTTACACCCATGAGGAATTGTAATTCCCGTTGTGTGTAAATTACTCCCAGGATACAGTGTTCAGATATATAAAAAGATAAGAGGTATAATAATTGTGGTCGAAAAGTACCTCGATATATATATATATTATATATATATATATATATATATATATATATATATATAATATATATATATATAATATATATATATGACTAGTAAAAATGTTCTGTTACAACAGAATTTCATCTAATAAAAGGAGCTCATAAAAACACCAGAATGACGAAAATATTATTAAAGTACTAATATTTCAGAGACTGCCGTGTCTCTCTTCAGGTAAGTAAGAGACAGCAGTCTCTGAAATATAGTATTACTTTCTACATTTTGGCGTTTTTATGGCTCCTTTATATATATAGTATATTATATATGTATGTATGTATGTTATCGTATGTATGTATAGAGCACAAATATAGACAGCCGTGTCTTTGTGTGTTGTGTATGCATATGTGAATATATAGAGTTACAAACTAAGAGAATCGTATAATGTATCAAATCCTTTTTATGAATATAGCCCATTTCCTCACCCCACCCCACACCCCACCCCCATGGAGGTCTTATTACGGACGCGTAGTACTGCTGTGTGTATATGTCTGTTTATGAATGAATTCAACTATGCATTCATTCCTTCGCCGAATATTCCCATGCTGTGATTCGCCACCTCTTATATACTTGTTTGGGGTCGTGGTGGCGTTTTCAACTGCATGACAAGTTCCGTTTTAATGTTAAACCCCCCTCCCCCTCAGACGGTACTTGGCCTGATGAAATATGCATGGCTTTGACTTGAGAGAAGAGGGTCTCTCTCTCTCTCTCTCTCTCTCTCTCTCTCTCTCTCTCTCTCTGTATGTGTAATGGAAGATAGTTTGTGTTTTTTGATCGCCGCTTCATAATTAATATCTTTCAATGCCCTGTACATAAAAGAATAATAACTTCAGATAATGAACAATTCGTCGAATTATTTGCTTTACCTTCATACCTACACATGCGTGTGTTGGGATTGCATGCACACGCAAGCACACAATACGCATACTCACTATATATATATATATATATATATATATATATATATATATAAATATATATATATATATATATATATAAAATGCATGGTGTCCATAAAGTCCCAGTACCATTACAAGTATTTATTGTTCGGACACCATATTATAAACAGAATAATGCAGTTTTTTTTTATTTTTTTTTTTAGAATGAAGTGCTCTGGTATGTAAACCTGAGGAATGTAGAACATGTAGAACATTCTACAAAAAACTTGCATTACTCTATATTATATGGTTCTGAGCAATCAATACTTGTAATGGTACTGGGAGTTGATGAACACCCTGTGTGTGTGTGTGTGTGTATATATATATATATATATATATATATATAATATATATATATATATATATATATAGTTACCTAGTATTAATTAGTTTGTACTGAAACTCGTCGATTACAATAGGCAACTACTACATTCCGCAAAATTGATAAAAAAATAAAAGATAAAAAACATTGAACTGCGTATCATGACACGAATACACAAAAGGCGAGACCCCTTTTTTTATTGCGATTTTGTCTTTTGATCATCGGAAACATGAACTGCGCTGACCCTGTTGTGTGTCCCTCTGTCATGTCTGTTTGACTTTGAAATGACCGAGGTGGCCTCCAGAACATAAAGCTTGGGATCGTGTGTCTCTCTCTGTTTATGACTTCCGGGAAAGTCCTTTGAACTGCGCGGCGGCGATGGGGAGTCTCAGTGGAGATCTGTAATCCTCTGACGCTTGTTGTGCTCAGGAACTGTTTATTTGCGCTGACTGCCAAGCTCTGGAATTCTCCTTCTGCGTCAGTTGACCTCGATGTATATAACTTGTCTTCACGTAAGGTCATTCCAGTCGCATTCACTGTGGCTCTCTCTGCCTTGCCATTCTTCCTCGCCTTTAGTTTTTCCTAGCTTTGATTCGGGACTGGGCTAGAACAGGTCATAAGTTTGCTCTTTCCGTTGTCTTTTGCGTGGTTTTGTAAAAAGCAACTTGAGTTGTGTTGTCGCGCACTTTTTCCTTTCTTTCCTGTGTGTGGTTGCGTGATCATCATACCTAAAGTCCCAGTACCATTCTGTGCAAGAGATGTTTACTTCTGGTGATAGAAGTTCACTCTCGCCGTGGTTCGGAAGTCACGTAAAGCCGTTGGTCCCGTTGCTGAATAACCACTGGTTCCATGTAACGTGAAAACACCATACAAACAAACAAAACATTTGTAATGGTACTGGGACTTTATGGACACCCTGTATAATGTTGTGTGTGTGTGTGTGATGGTATAGTTCTGTACTACTACTTGCATGGAAGTAACTGCTTTTTTTTTCCTGTTGTGATGTTTGAATATGAATATACATTTCCCACTCCCAGCATTGCTGATGTGCAGGGAAATAACTCTGAATAGTTGGATGCTTAAAAAAATCTCGTCACTGGCAGTTCTTTGTGAGAAGCGACTTTTTCTTTCTCCTGCATTCTTTTTTATGGTTAAGAGTTCGTAAATGCTCTACACGAGCCACTATTTTATTTTCATCTTCTTGAATAAACAAAAGATTTTTTTTTAAAGTAAACATTTTTTCATTTCTTTGAGTCAACAACGTTTTTAATCTCTTTAGACAAACGAAATTTCGAGTCTAGACAAACACATTAGTCATTCTTTTTTCATAACGGTGAAGGGATTTTTTTTCTGTCTATATTAACATTTTATTTTTGTTTCTACATAATTGTTTCTTGGTATTGCATGTCGCCTCCTTCGTTTTTCGTCCCAGATTTATGTCAGATTTGTTGATAATATTCCTCGATTCCTCTCCACATTTTTATGTATTTTGTTGGGGCTCCACGATATTGTGATTATTCTGTTCCTGTCTTTTCTTGTTTTTCTCCTCCTTTGTTTCATTCGTGAATTTATTTCATATTCCTGAATCGTTGTGCTTTTCCAGAGTTTATATCTTGGCCATTGATGAATTTTTATTGTTGGGTTCCTTTTATAGTTTGCCATACGTTTTATTCGTCGTATTTTGTTTTCATTTTCCTGGAAATTTGATTGCTTTAGAATTTCTGCTCCTCGCAAAATATTTTTTTTCCATATACTCACGGATTTTAAAGCCTTCGAGAGAATGTATAAAATAAACTCTTAGCCAGGAATATGGATTCTGTCATGAAGCCTGCATCTTTCCTCTGAATCTAATTTTCAATTCAACCCTGGTTCTCTTGCTTGAATCTGAATGTGTCGAAGCCGGTTTCTCCCGATTAATCTGAACTTTGAATTCTCTTAAAGTCTGGTTCTTCCTCTGAATCTGAATTTGAACTAAAGCCTGGTTCTCCTGCTGAATCTGAGTTTGTCTTAAAGCCTGGTTCTCTGCTGCTGAATCTCGAATTGTTTTTAAAATCTTGTTCTCCTGTTGAATCTGAATTTTTCGAATTTTTCTTGAACCAAGTTCTCCTGCTGAATCTGAATTTTTTAACACTTGGTTCTCCTGCTGAATCTGAATTTGTCTCAGACTAGGTTCTGCTGAAATTTCTTAAACCTGTTTCTGCTGAATCTGAATTTTTCTTGAACCTGGTTCTTTTGCGTTTGAATTTCTCTTGAACTGGGTTCTCCTGCTGAATCTGAATTTTTCTCAAACCTGGTTCTGAGAATCTGAATTTTTCTTGAACCGGTTTCTCCTGCTGAATCTGAATTATTCTCAAACCTGGTTCTGCTGCTGAATTTGATTTTTCTTAAACCAAGTTCTGCTGAATCAGAATTCTCATTAGACTGGGTTTTGCTGAATCTTATAGTTGAAATAGATGTATTTAAGTTATCTACCTATGCCCCAATATTTTCGCCAGAGTTTTTACAACTGTGGAACTCATTTTAAATAGTTAATGTAAATTTGACACCAGCAAATAGCACAACTCTTAACTTATTTCCTTTTATACAGAATTCCAGGAAGCATCCAGGACCTGCGACTTTGATAATCTCATATATATGTGTGTCCATTTTCGCTTGCTCGAGGAGTAAGCCCTCTTGATTTGAGACTGCCTTGACGAAGTTATGCATTTTCAGCTGACTGCTGAAAATGCATAGCGGGCAAGAGGGCTTTCGAACTGGGAGAAATATCTCCCAGTTCGAATCCAAAAGTCTCAATTTTCCTCTTACTTAAATTTGTTTCCTCTCTTCTACTATCTTTAACTCAGTTGCTCAACCTAGCTGTCCCCCCCCCCTCTTCACTAAAACCTTTTACAGGTTGGGCAGGGGCTGGGCTTTTTTCGCATTGGCTCTTTCTTGATCCAAATGGCAGAGACTGTAGAGGTTTGGTCCGCCTCTCGAGTATGTTTGGACCCTGAGGATGTTGATATGATTTCATAGCAATATCCATCAGGGCGGAACTACCTATGGGGACTAGCCTGCGGCAATCCAGGGGTTAGGTATAGGTCTACGTAACATGAATGGGGATGATTGCATACTAGTTATGCCCTCAGTCCGATCAAGCGGGTTTGCTTACACTTGAGCCACTCATGTTATGGTAGAGCTATCCCTTCGGGTAGGGTATGGAGTGGACATATGGGAGTCAGTCTCTGCTGAGTGTCTTTGGTGAGAGAGGGGTTGGTGTGGGGGGGCCTGGTTTTCTGCCTGATTTGCAGTAGGTTTTTCAAATTTCTGCTGAAGGATTAATGAATAACGACCCTATGATAAACTCCCCCGGACAATGCGACCTCTTGCACTACCCTCCCACCTCTTCGCCTCTGCACGGACAAGGGACGATCCTATAGAAAATTCAGTTGTACACAAAGACGACCCATGACAAGACCTTGAATGGCTATGGAAAGTTCTAGCAGTGGTGAGAGAATCCTTTATGTTGATAATCTCTCCTCAGACTTCAATTGTTTTACGTTTATGGAAATGTTTGGAAGGTTTGGTGAAATTAAAGTCATAAAGTATTGTGAAACTAAAGATTTTGCATTTTGGAGGGTTTGGATTGAGTTTCTTTTACAACTCATAATAATGCCATGAATGCTTTCAAGTGCTCAACTAAGGAAAACTTAAAATGTATGTTAATTCATAACAATGCCCCAGAATATTGAAGTTGATTCCCTTTTATCCCATTGCAAGAGTCAGTCAGGAAACTACAGATGGGAAATGTAAGGTGAGGACATCTTTACCTGCCAGGTGGCTAATTGTTTATACAAAATCAGAATTTTGCAATCTTTTCCACTTCAGGAAACATTTGAGAACATTGGCAGGAACAATGACAAACTCTGATATTACGAGGTTTGGAAAGAATAGTTTTTTTGGTTCATGCTAAGTCTTATAGACAAGGTCACATGATCTCTAAGTTGAAAAATACTGATATGATAAAAGAGGTCAAACCACACTATAGTTTTAGTTATGCCAAGGGAGTAGTATTCAGTCAGACCTATATGAACTGCCTGACGAGGAATTGCTGGAAATGTGTGATGAAAAAGTGTGGAAGGTTTACAAGGTTCCAAGATCAAGAATGGTTATTTTCACTTTTAATAATGATCAAGTTCCTGATTATATATATGTTGACAAGGAGAGATTTCGTGTTAGACCTTTTAAGCATAGACCACTCCAATGTTTCATGTGTTTTGGATATGGTCACTCGGCAAAGATATGTACTAGGAACCAGATATGTGTGCTGCCTGCTCCTTACAAAAGCATGAAGGCGAATGTACTACCCCAGTATTATGTATAAATTGTAAGGGAAATCATAATGCAAGGCATAGGAATGTGAGTCATTTAAAAAAGAAGTGTTAGCCATAGAGAAAGCTCATGCTGAACATCTAAGTATTAGCCAGGCAAAAAGACTTTTGTTTCCAAGACCTCAATATAGTGAAGTAGTAAAAAGTGGAAAATCTAATATAAAAGATCTATCTAGATTACCAACTTCAAAGTCAAAGCTTCAGCTATCCCCTTCTGAGCTCGAAGTACATTCAGCATCTCCGCCTTCATCCAAGAAGGCCCCTTTGTCCCCTCCCGATGGGCCTCTTCTGGGCTTCTGGGAGGTCTCTCGGGCTTCTAATGTAGAAGCCTCACAGGCAGCCTCGCTGCCTGATCTGGGTATGTCCAGAATGACACCTTGATCAGTGCACCTCATAAGGCTCAGGTGCACGCTGCAGAGATGGTGCCTCTTAGAAATAAGAGACCCCGTACTCCATCATCATCTCCACCTATATCCCCACACCATAGTAGGGTTCCCACGAGAGGAAATAGCAGGTCTCTTGAGGATCTGCCTAGTTCCTCTTTGAAACAAAGACCAAGACCAAGTCTTTCCAGACCAGCCCAATCCAAGTCCAAAAAGTAAAAAAAAAAAAAAAAAATCTAATAGTAAATAATGGCTCTATGTCAGTGGAACATAAGAGGTTTCCATTCAAACAGAGAACAGGTCCGGGTCCTTTTCAAGGAGCATAATTTAGCTGCCCTTTGTTTGCAAGAGACTAAACTTGGTATGTTTCTCCTAATTGTGGACAAAACTTTATTTTTCACAGATCTCCACCACCTGTAGGTAAACGTTCTCATGGTGGTACATGTATTATTGCGGCCAAGTCATTACCACAAAAAGTTATCAAATTAGACTCCATACTGCAAGCTTGTGCAACACAGATTTTCATCAATAAATGGGTCACTCTGTGCTCTCTTTATCTAGAACCTGGCCTAGAAAACTCGATTGGTGGACAGAGCTGGCAATCCAAGACAATTAGAGGTTGAAGATTTGCAATCACTTTTAGACCAACTACCTCAACCTTTCATTCTGATGGGGGATTTTAATGCAAAACATACTTTGTGGGGGGAAGGTAGGTGTGATCACCGTGGTCTTATAATTGAAAGTTATAGATTGCAATGATGTAGTTTTAATGAACGACGGTTCTCCTACAAGGTTTGATGTAGCCCATAACTCTAGTTCAGCAATTGATCTTACAATATGTTCGTCGTCATTTACGATTAGACTAGAATTGGTCAGTGGATGAAAATCTCCTATGGGAGCGACCACTATTCCCATCCATCTTAAAGTATGTACAAAAATACAAAATACACCTCCCCATCTTTACCCAAGTGGAAGATAAAGGAGGCAGATTGGCAGCTGTATGAAAAATCTACCAAAGTCAATCGTAAGGCCAATGAATTTCCTTGCCCCTCAGCTGCCCTACGAATATCTCGCTAGTATAATGATTGGAGGGGCAATGATGTCAATTCCTAAAACATCAGGGAAACCCCGTCGTCCACTGGTACCTTGGTGGAATAGTAAATGTGCCTTGAGTAGGAAAATTGCAAGAGCCAGTTACAAGCGATATCGAAGGCGTCCTGTCTTAGTTAATAGAATAATATACAAGAGAAACCTCGCCAAACAAAAGCAAGTCTTTAAAGAAGCAAGGAGGGAATCCTTCATCAAGTACATATCAGAATTAAAGTATAACTCGCCACTTTCTCTGGTTTGGGATAGAATCCGTAAATTACTAGGGAAATTTTCTCCTGCTCCTTTACCTATTTTGAAAATCAACTTGGTAGTTATATCGGATGCAAGAGAGGTGGCAGAGGCCTTTGCTCGGCACTTTTCAAGCATTTCAAGCCCCAGTCACTACTCCCCTGAATTTCGCAATATTAGAAACATGACTATAGTTAATCCGCCTGTTTTTTGTTCAAATTCTGAGGCATATAACCTTCCATTTAGTATTGTCGAATTCGAATATGCCTTATCTTTGTCCTCTCATCACCTGGAGAAGATGATATTATTTTTTATGCAATGATTTCTCACTTACCTCTGGAGTCAAAAAAAATTCTTTGTCGATGTTTTAAACGAATTCTGGTGCTCAGGGACTTCATATAAGTTGTGGAAAAACTCTGTTATAGTTCCTTTTTTAAAACCCGGAAAGGACCCTAGTCATCCCAACAAAAGTTATAGGCCTATTGCTCTTACCAGCTGT
Source organism: Macrobrachium nipponense (assembly GCF_015104395.2). Classification (NCBI taxonomy): domain Eukaryota; kingdom Metazoa; phylum Arthropoda; class Malacostraca; order Decapoda; family Palaemonidae; genus Macrobrachium; species Macrobrachium nipponense. Next base: position 62,624,486 of record NC_087206.1, on the reverse strand, counting down.
GTCTTCAAGATTTATGAACGAATGGTGAATTTTTCGTCTGATATGGTTATTAGAAACAAAGAACCTGTTGTCGAGAGGCAATTTGGCTTTCGCAAAAATAGAAGTACATTGGATCCCTATTATGTCTCACACGTGAGAGTTCAGAATGCTTTTGCAGTCCAAAATCAAACAATTGCCGTGTTCTTTGATCTGGAAAAAGCATTTGATACTACTTGGAGGTTGGTATTTTAATGCAGCTGGTTGAATGGCGTATTGGTGGCAATATGTTTAATTTTGCCAAAGACTTCCTGTCTGACCGTACCTTAAAGTTAGAATTGGGTCTACCTTCTCATCAGAGTATCTTCAGGAAGAAGGCATTCCACAAGGGAGTGTGCTTAGTCCAACCTTTTTTAATATTGCCATTAATGGTTTACTTGAACATCTCCCTGTTGGAGTAACTGGTCAAGCATTCTCGGATGATTATTGTTATCGTCTGTAGTAGAGCTACTGCAGTTGAAGCTTGTACTAAAGTTCAGTTTGCAATTAATGCTGCTTAACCTGACTTCCTGGGCTAATAGTAAAGGTTTCAAATTTTCTGCAGAAAAAACTAAAGCTATACGTTTTTACAGAACACGAAGAAGGGAAGAGATTCCAACCTTATTTTTAGAAGGTTCTATCTTGCTTTATGAAGATAAAGTCAAATATTTAGGAATTATTTTTTGACAAAAAATTGACTTTTGCTGAACATATAAATGAGACTGTAGTAAATGTTAAACAGAGGTGCAATATTCTTAAAGTTGTTAGTAACCTGAATTTTGGAGCAGACCGTACTACTTTATTAAGAATTTATCAGGCACTATGCTTGAGTAAGATTGATTATGGATCTCAGGTTTATGGCTCTGCATGTAAGACCTTGTTAGGTAAGCTGGATGTAGTACACAATATGGCATTGCGTATTTGCACAGGTGCTTTTAAAACGTCTCCTGTTGAGAGCCTTTATGTAGACTCTGGTTTTCTTCCTCTTTTCATTCGGAGGGAGGAACAAGGTCTCCGATATTTGTCAAGAGCACTAACCTCTCAATCTAATCCAAATTTTAAGTATATAAAACATCCTGTTGACAGAGCACCAACTAAACCTACATTGCCTAAGCCCCTTGAAGTTTAGATTAAACATAAGTGCGAGAGAGGTAGGCCTTATTCCTCCACTGGTTATGGCTAAACTACATTTTCTAATTCCCTCCTTGGTGTAGGCCTCCTTTAGATATTTGCCAAGTTAGTTAGACAACAAAAAGATTAGCTCAAGTGTTCAAAGCTTCAAAAGTAGCTTCTTGGCCCTATGTTTCTGAGCATAGTAACTCGATTGCTGTATATACAGATGGATCAAAATCAGCAAATGGAGTTGGATGTTCTGTCATCGTCGGTGAGAGAACAATTACAAAAAGCCTCCCTATTAAATTCTCAATTTTTAATGCAGAGATTTTTGCTATTTTTAAGCGTTTTGAAATTTATTTTTTTAGTACAGGTAGCACTGGGGGACTCTTATTTATTATTTATTGTGGATTCCGAGTTCCCTAGCTGCAACTCCAGGAAGTTGACGCCATCTAATCAAACTCCGTCCAAGAGGTGCAGGATTGGCTGGTCCTCCTGCATTCTCGAAACGCATCGGTGTGAAGTTTTGTTGGGTTCCCTCGCATGTGGGGATTCGTGGTAACGAGCTGGCTGATACAGCCGCTAAGCAGGCAGCTTCCTCCCGGGCTTCCCACTCTGTGAGGGTTCCCTGTGAAGATTTTAAACTTTTTATTAAATCATTTTGTAGGATTAAGTGGCAGAATCACTGGTCCAACTTGAATAGTAAGTTTAAAGCTGAAATCGATCAGACCTTCTGTTCATCCCTGGTCACCTTCTGTTGGGATGGATAGAAGATCTAGTATAGTATTTTAACACGCCTGCGTATAGGGCATACTTTTTTAACTCACCGGTATCTTTTAACTAGTGGAGCAGAGAGGCAGGCTCCTCAATGCTCCAATTGTAATGTTGGCATTACAGTGAGGCATATATTTGTTGACTGTCCTCTTTATTTTAATCATAGACGTCGGTTTGGTTTCACCAACAAACCTTTGTCAGATATTTTAGGAGAGATTTTTAAATTTCTTAAGGAAATCCACTTGTTTTATGATATTTAATTGAGTATTTTAATATGAAGTTTATTTTAATAATTTGGATTAATTATGTATACCTTATTTGATAAATATATCTTGTTGATATATATCGCTGAATGGCCTTTGGCTCCGGCGCGTGGCAAATGGCCACAAAATTATAAATTCAAATTCGAGGAGTAAGCTAATAATCTACTTTGTTGCTCTTGTTGTTGTTGTTGTTGTTGGGATGTGGGGTTTTCGCGTTGAGTTAAAGATACAGGAATTTTAGGGTAGGATAATTATGATTTATTTATTAGAATGAAAATGTAAAAAAATAGATAATGTGCATTTTAAACAGTACAGAAAATTTTCTGATAAAATGCAGCATATTTATTTTAATTTTCGCTGGTGAAACAACGCTCTATTTGACTGTAGATTTTAGCACGCGCTTCGAGTAAGCTGGAGGTAGGATCATGCCTTGTTTAGAATAAATTTTCCTTAAGTATTATGTAAAAGATTGTCGATAAGTGCTCACGAACTGTATGAGCCATCTTTTTACTTTGCGTATATCAATTTAACATATATTTCCTTTTCCACCTTTCAACGAATCTTTGACATATTCCCACAAAACGACTTCTAATCCCTGCTCTTTTTATTTCATTTTTTATTTTGTTCAATCCTGTTAACCCCTTTAGGCTCTGAGATGTAAGGGCCTCCCCGAAATCTCATCAATGTACTCAGCGTTTCATGTTCCTTTCTCAAAGGGCACCCCACCCCCCACCTGCCCCTTACCCCTCATCCCCTCCTCCTCGCCCGGGTAGCGCTCGGCGCCCAGGAACGGCCCGGCCCAGCCCGGTCTGGCCTGGCCTGGCCTGACTGATCCGGCAGGAAGCGTATGTGCCAAAATGAATTTACGCCAGGTGGAGAATTTCTGCTTCGTGTTCCTACTGCTGCTGCTGTTGGCTCTTGCACCGTTTATCACGGCTGTCCTTCACACGCGTCTCTCTCTCTCTCTCTCTCTCTCTCTCTCTCTCATATGTACATGTATAATGTAATGAGTAAAAAGTCACGATGATGTGACTTTACTTTTCAAAATACGAAGATTTATTTTCGACACCTTTTTTTTACGATACGGTTTATTTCCGACATACGATGGTTTATTTTTCGAATATTTTTTTACGATGCGGTTTATTTTCGACATACGATGGTTTATTTTTCGAATATTTTTTTACGATACGGTTTATTTCCGACATACGATGGTTTATTTTTCGAAATATTTTTTTACGATGCGGTTTATTTCCGACATACGATGGTTTATTTTTCGACCATTTTTTTACGATGCGGATTATTTTTGACATACCATGGTTTATTTTCGACAATTTTTTTTTACGATGCTGTTTAGTTTCGACACTTGATGGTTTATTTTCGACACTGTTTTTACGGTACGGTTTATTTTTGACTGGTTTCTTTTCGAACATTTTTTTACGATGCGGTTTATTTTTTTACTTTACAGTTTATGGTACTTATTTTCATTGCATTTGATGGTACTTATTTTCATTGTATTTGGTGGTACTTATTTCATTGTATTTGATAAAACTTATTTTCATTGTATTTGGTGGTACTTATTTTGGTTGTATTTGGTGGTACTTAATTTTGATTGTATATAGTGGTACTGATTTTCATTATATTTGATGGTACTTATTTTCATTGTATTTGGTGGTACTTACTTTCATTGTATTTGGTGGTACATCTTTTATCGTCGTAATTGTTCATTATTTAAAAATTCTATGTACAAGTGGTAAAGTAATCTTAGTAAGTCTCCCCAAAGAAAACGTCCTCGGGGCCACTATGTATAATGGAAAAAGGAGCTATGCATTCTGTTTGGTTATACTCTATGCCTTTGGAGGAAATCGACTTCAAAGAAATGCAACGAGACGAAATCCGTTTGGTAACGGCGAAGAAAGGCACAAAACGACTCCAAGGAACTACAAAGGTAGTGAGCATAAAAGGAATGCAAGTTTTGAAGTTTTGTCTTTTTTTTTTACTTCTTATATAGAAAAGGGGCTGCTCTCCTGAAAGCAGTAGCCAAAGTGCTTGTTCGGAGCTGGTCACTCGAAGATGCATGTAAATGCGCTTTATGCCCTTAACCCCCCCCCCCCCTCTCTCTCTCTCATCTCTCTCTCTCTCTCTCTCTCTCTCTCTCTCTCTCTCTCTGCCAACGTTAGAGGAATTTATTTTTGGACATAATGTGGTTTGGATCCCACAATAAAACTGTAGGTCCCGTTGCTAGGTAGCCAGTCGGTTCCTAGCCACGTAGAAATATGCGGTCCTTCGGGCCAGCTCAGTGGTCTGGTTGAACTTAAGATATACTTAACATATCTCTCTCTCTCTCTCTCTCTCTCTCTCTCTCTCTCTCTCTCTCTCTCTCTCTCTTCTTCTCCTTCTTCTTCTTCTTTAAGAATTCAATGCTTGTTGACCTTAACTGTAATTTAGGTCCCTGCTTTTCAGCCGAAATTTTAGGGGTTGCAAATGGCCTTGGGATATAAGATATGTAATATATAACTATATATATTATCATATATAAAGATTAAAAACTAGAGGGACTACTTGGTCATCCTCACATCACCAGAGGAATTTGTTTCTGGTGATTAGAAATGTATATCTTGATGTAATGTGGCTCGGATCCTACAATAAGCTGTAGGTCCCGTTGTAAACCAATTGGTTCCTACCCACGTAAATAAGAATAATCCTTCTGGCCAGCCCTAGGAGAGCTGTTAATCAGCTCAGTGGTCTGGTTAAACTAAGATATACTTAACTTATCTTAACCCCCTTAATAAGGAATATGTTGTTTGAGATGCCAGACCTCGTTATTGTGGACTGAATTTATCAACTCTTTCATTCAGTCTTCGTTTCATATGATTCAGTCCAATACTATATTCTGTGAAAAAAACATTATCGAGAAAACATCCATTTGGACAGGTTTCACCAGAAAAGATAAAAAGAACGAATCGTGGTATTACAGTGAGATCCAGAATATCAGGTGTCTCTTGAAGAGCTCAAGTCGGAATTAAGTGGTGTGGTGTCCTAAGTGGCTCTGGGAATGCGAGGTTGGACTTTCTCTTCATTAGTGGGATTAGGACTTGATGGACTTGTTTACCCACCGGGAGAAACATTAAGCCTTTGGTATTAAGATAAGCGTGTCTGTGTATGATGTCACGGAGTTCTCATATAATTTCTTTGGTATGGGTTTTTTTTTTTTTTTTTTTTTTTTTTTTTTTTTTTTTTGCCCTGCATTTACACACATTCAATAATCCTTTTTATCCTCATACAGACGAACACAATTAATCACTATGTAAGCTTTAAGAACATGTCAAATTATTATATATATATATATATATATATATATATATAATATAGGTATATATATACATATATGTGTATAACTGAATCACGAAAGTTTGGAACGTGATAAATCCATAAATAAAGGTATAAGCCACGAAGGAAAAATAAACAACGGAGTTTCTGTAAGATCTTTCGACTCAACGTCCTTTACTTAGCAGATAAACTGACTTACATGAGGAACTGACAGTACAGGAAAGGTCGTATAACTGACAGATAGGGATTATAAGGAGATAATACCTAGAATCCGGCACACCTGGAGAATGAGTAACCTTTTCAACAAGCGTAAACATGGGTACAATTTAAAAAAACAAAAACATTAAATCAATCTGCTCAGACACATGGACAAGACAATTAAAGGATTATATAGGGCGACAGCTATTCAGAACTTTAGAATCTGCCATAATACAACTTACTTCCCATTGTAATTTTAATATTAGTCGTGGCCTGTTTCATTTAGACCCTTGTATTTGTAACATGTTTAAGAATGACCTCAAAGATATAATTACAGAATTAAATACAAATTAGTTGCCTTAGAGATATCTTCGTTGTACATGTAAGTTTAATATGCATTGCAAATATGTATTGTGAATAAGTTTTTGTTTACCAAAGTTCTGAATAGCTGTCGCCCTATATAATCCTTTAATTGTCTTGTCCCTGTGTCTGAGCAGATTGACTTTATGTTTTTGTTTTTTAAATTGCACCCATGTTTATGCTTGTTTGGAAAAGTTACTCGTTCTCCAGGTGTGCCGGATTCTAGGTATTATCTCGTTATAATCCCTATCTGTCAGTTATATGACCTTTCCTGTACTGTCAATTCCTCATGTAAGTCAGTTTATCTGCTGAGTAAAGGACGTTGAGTCGAAAGATCTTAAAGAAACTCTGTTGTTTATTTTTATTCGTGGCTTATACCTTTATTTATACATATATGGTATATATATATATATACTTATTTATATATATATATATATATATATATATATATATTATATATATATATACATATATATATATATATATATATATATATATACATACAGGTGTGCCGGATTCTAGGTATTATCTCCTTATAATCCCAATCTGCCAATTATACGACCTTCCCGTTACTGTCAATTCCTCATGTAAGTCGGAAAGAAATTCTTGCAGAACTCCGTTGTTTATTTTCCTTCGTGTGTTTTACTTTATTTATACATATAGTATATACAAATATCTATATATATATATATATTATATATATATATATATATATATTAGGAAATTCTATTATTTACCTTTATTTTCAGTTAATTTTATCTCTACTCAATTTCTATTTTCATATATATTACTTATATATATCTTATTTTTTTAAATTTTTGCAACATATATATTCATGCACACAGATATATATATATATATATATATATATATATTATATATATATATATATATATATATAGATAATGTTTACTGATTTACAGACCTTTCCTTGCATTACGGTCGAAATATCCCCAGAAAATGGCCAGAGCCAGCCATCAAATCCATCCGTCAGCGGTTTTGAATTTATCGGCCGGAATATTGGGAGAGATTTCCTAAATCATGGCTCCCTTGAGTTATCTGGAATTCAGTGCTTCAAGTTGGGAGGAGGAGGAGTAGGAGGAAAACCGAGAGATGATAATTCAGGTATGGACGAGATTTCTCTCCCACCCTCCCCTTCCCAGCAAGTGGGCTCTTATTTTATTGAGCAGTTTTATTGGCCATTTCAGGATGACGTCGAATATTCAAAAAAAAAAAAAAAAAAAAAAAAAAAAAAAAAAAAATTCCGAATGCGAATGCATTAGGGTTACGCTCATGACATATTTTTCAAATTTATTTTACGAGATTTAATTTTATTTGTAACTTCTTCTTCTGTTTAAGATGTTATAATTGTTTATTCCCTCCGCATTGGTGCAGCAAGGCATTCTATACCATATTATATATATATATATATATATATATATATATATATATATATATATATATATATATATATATATACATACATACATACATATATGCATAATCATTAGTGCAGTCTTCTTCCTTGTTGGTAGGCATAGGTTCGAATATCGGAGAGGTGATCGATACTAGCACCATCTTGACAAATATCTACTAACATAAACAGATTTTGTAAATGGTAGTCATACGAATTTACGTGTGTGTCTCTGTGTGTGTGTGTGTGTGTGTGTATGTAAGTTTTCCTTTCTGAAACTCGTCCTTTTGATCTTTGATTCAAGAGTTGAAGGTGAACGTAACAGTCTCTGTTGAATTATTTGTCACTGGAACCACCAACATTTACAAGGATTATATATATATTATATATATAGATATATATATATAGTATATATATATGTGTGTGTGTGTGTGTGTGTGTGTGTGTGTGTGTGTGTGTGTGTGTGTGGATGAAAATATATACATATATATGCATATGAAATATAAATATATATATATATATATATATATATATATATATATATATTATATATATATATTATGTCTTTGTAAGTGTAAGAGAGAGAGAATATATATATATATATATATATATATATATATATATATATTATTTATGTCTTTGTAAGTGTGTGAGAGAGAGAGAGAGAGAGAGAGAGAGAGAGAGAGAGAGAGAGAGAGAGAGAATCAAATGTGCATGACCATTTCTCACCCATATAGTTTTCATAAATATTTATAATGTGAAGCAACGGTTGTATATTTCAAAATTCCTGCACCTCACACGTCAGGGCAGATAGATCGATGGACATCAATTACGTATCTGCCATTGAAAAATTGCAGTCTTTTTTTTTATTATGCTGGCTGTGTCGTTTATTAACAAACTGATTGACATTTCAACTTACTCGATCATTCTGAACTTTTTTTCCCCAGCCAGACAAAGCTGTAAACTGTGTTGTGTCGTTTATGATAGTAGTTGGTTATTACATTTTTTTTTTTTAATTTCATTCATTTTTGATATGTTGTCGGTAGTCATTCTTCTACATGTGAATTGATGCTGTGAAATTTAAAATAGCATTATTTTCTTATTTGAAGAGGGCGATATATAGTGGATATTGTGAAAAAGTGATGAAATAGATGACATCTGTTGCAGAGGTAATCAGATATCTCGTGAAAGTTAGAGAGAGAGAGAGAGAGAGAGAGAGAGAGAGAGAGAGAGAGAGAATATCAGCCTCTGTGCCAGTGGATATTGTGAAAAGGTTACGAAATAGAAGAGATCTGTTGCAGAAGTAATCAGATATCTCGTGGGAGAGAGAGAGGAGAGAGAGAGAGAGAGAGAGAGAGAGAGAGAATTAAATTCTCTGATAAAGTAACAGCCTCCCTAGCCTGTTCACGAACCCACCCATAACAGCATCTTCATTACTCATTGCCTCGAATCCTCTCGCCCCGATCGAACCTGGGGTCATGTCAGCCTGCTGGAATCTTCGGTTTTCGCTTCTCCTTCCGCTCTGGGTTATACATTTGGCGGATGTTCCTCCCTTTCAGAAACTGGGAAAAAATGTCGGTGCTGCTCTATACTCTGCTAGCAGGCATTTCCTTTCAAGCAGTGGTAGTTTGACCTAAAGGAATACATGGGCTTTCACGTTGCGC
>NC_087206.1:62610358-62612858 GCF_015104395.2 Macrobrachium nipponense | reverse complement strand
GCTAAAATATCTTCCGTTTTTATTGTTATCATTGTGTCCACACTTAGAATCAAATTCAAATTTAAAATGGAGTTGAGTAGAATTACCGGTAATTCAACGTCCTGGGAGTGAAAAGGTAATGTAAGTAGTTAGTACCCCTTCAAAGATTCCGTTTGAAGTATGGAAGAAAGAATTCACTTAACAATTGGTCAAGTGGTACTTGGTAAGTGACTTCAAGGTGTCAGTTTGTATTCTGAGAGGAGACGAGTGGCTTGAGGGTCCTAGGGGTGACTTGTGGCTTGATATGTTTCACTTAAACATATGAGAAGTTTCTGATTTCGTATTGCAGTGACACATATCTCTGTTTTGTTTATTTCCTCAGCTCAAAATACTTGCCTGAAGATGGGCTTGGACCTGGATCCTTGGCTTTAAAGCCCAATGCTCTGGCAACTGAGCCACCCTGGCTAGACTAGCGTCAAGGATTTTTTTTCCATAAGGATGATTTAGTATTTACATTTAGTATTGTTTTTGTGGTAGATATTGGCAAAATAAAAAGCCTTGTCATTGCTTAGTATTTACAATTAGTATTTTTTTAGTGGTAGAGACATGAGGAAAATAAAAAGCCTTGTCTCACTACTTAGTATTTACCCTTAGTATTGTTTTAGTGGTAGACATAGGTAAAGTAAAAAGCCTTGTCATTGCTTAGTATTTATTATTAGTATTGTTTTAGTGGTAAAGACATGGGCAAAATAAAAAGCCTTGTCTCACTACTTAGTAGTCACACTTAGTATTTGTTTTAGTGGTAAAGACATGAACAAAATTAAAATTCTTGTCACTTCTTAAGTAGTTTTACATGCAAGTCTCTTTGTCTACCGAAAACATGTCATTAACCTCTTCTGCCTGCCTTTTATCGCCTTGTCACTGCTTAGTATTTCCAATTAGGATTGTTTTAGTGATAGACATGGGCAAAATAAAAAGCCTTGTTAGTGCTTAGTATTTACTTTTAGTATGGTTTTAGTGGTAGACATGGGTAAAATAAAAAGCCTTGTCAGAGCTTAGTATTTACATTTAGTATGGTTTTAGTGGCAGAAGCTTGAGAAAAATAAAAAGCTTTGTCACTGCTTAGTATTTACAATTAGTATTGTTTTAGTGGTAGACATGGGGAAAATAAAAAGCCTTGTCACTGCTAAGTATTTACACTTAGTATTGTTTTAGTGATAAAGACATGGGCATAAGATAAAGCTTTGTCACTTCTTAGTCAAGTAGTTTTACTTGCAAGTCTCTTTGTCCACCGAAAACATGTCATTAACATCTTTTGCCTGCCTTTTGTTATGCTATAATCTACTTCTCTGCCACAATATGTGTGTTTGTGTGTGTTTTCAGTTGCTTGACAAATGCACTGCTTTTGTGTGCTGGCTTCTATCAATCTTTCTTTGTCCTCGTCGGGGCGTCCTTCATTCTGGCAGATGTTGATTAAAGCGAGAACCATTAATTCGAAGACTGCCATGTTATCTCTCTCCCCCTTCAAGTTTCCTGTTAGCGAGAGAGAGGCAGAGAGGCTGGTTTGGCCTGCATCCGGCGGAGACGGAAAAGTTGTTCCAAATGGGACGTCACTGTAAAGAAATTGATGCCATCAGCCCGGAACGGAAAGACGGCCGGAGGTGACGACTGCAAGGGGACATAGAACAGAGTCGCAAAGGTTTCCCTGTCATGTCCACCAACATTTTTCCCGTCACGTATCCGTGCGAGAAAAGGATGAAGGGCAGAATGGCGTAAGTGGACATAAACGGGGTCAGAGCAGTGTAGTTCACAGTGATGATAAAACCAAAACAACTCAGAATACAGTAGTTTTGTGTGGTGTTGATTCTGATAAAGCCATGTTTTAATGTTATGATGAATTGGAGGTGTTAGTTAGGTTTCATGAATTTGAGATTCAGCCGTTTTTGTCTGTAACGGAATTTCTGTTCTATTGTACAGTCAGAGACTTTCTGAAAAAAAAAAATCTGTCAAAAAATGCAAACACAACAAAGTTCCATGAGGGAATTTTAACATCGTTCACTTGTCCGTCCTCATGTTATACTTACTGTATAACCACTTGGAAATTATTATTGTTATTATAGGTTATTATCTTACTACAATGGGCTTAATGTCTGTCCGTCCATCTGTCATGCAATGACTGCCAAATGGCTGGTCCGACGGGCATGAAACTTAGCAGGGTTATAGTGGGTACCCATAAGAGGGTTTATAATGGGGCTTCATCCTACCTCCCCCCCACGCCGACGGGGGTGGGAGTGAGAAGAGATTCCCTGAAAAGGAGCTGGTTCTGACCGTGAAACGGGGCTGGTTATGCCCGTAGACTTAGTTACTTTACGAATTTATCATACAAAATTTCTGTATACATATGTTTGTTAGTCATTATTATAGTAATAACATGATGTCACTGATTAGGCCTGCGTAAATATCGTACTGTGTTCCTCTGGTGCTAATTGCACTTCACTTCTGAACAGCAGATTTAGATACA
>NC_087206.1:62592858-62605358 GCF_015104395.2 Macrobrachium nipponense | reverse complement strand
GAGCTAGATGAGGATAGTAAAATACTTCTTAGCCTAGGACTCAATTTTTCTCTGGGCACTGAGGATATTGATTTCCTTAGAGGTATTGGTAGCATCAATCAATTTAACTACAAGCATACAGGAGTAAACGTAGATTTTATTAAAGGCATGTTGCTTCATAGTTTTGAGAAGAAGGTAGATCATTTACCACGACGTTTCAACTTGGCATTAGATAGATTGAAGTCGAATTCAAGTATTAAAATTTTAAAAGTAGACAAAGGAGGCTGTGTAGTGGTTATGCATAAGAACGATTACCTGATCAAGGCACACAGGCTCTTAAACGATAGTAACACATACCTAAAAGTAACAAAACCCCCTTGCATTAGCGATTTGCAGTCTGAATTTAACAAGAAAATAAAAGCCATAGTTAGCAGTGGTGTGGAAAAGGAAACCAGAAATATAGTCCTGAGTAAACTAGTTATTTTTACGGAACTCCCAAGATTCACAAGGAGGGGTGTCCTTTAAGGTCCATTGTCGCTAGCTGCGACAATCCTCAGTCGGATCTGTCATCATGGTTAGCGGATGTTTTGGGGAAATTAATAGGGACAATTTCGAAATCTCACATTAAGCATAGTATGGATTTTATGGATCAAATTAAGGAAAAGAATTACATAGGTACTATGTACAGTCTAGATATAGTTTCTTTATTCACGAATGTACCACTGAGTTTCGTGCTCGACAACTTGAAGAAATTAGCCTCAGATAATATTTTCAAGCCACCTATGCACATAGATAAATTTTGTCATTTGATTAACATTTGCGTTGAATCTACAATTTTTGAGTTTAATGGTTCGTTCTATCAACAAAAATCCGGGGTCTCGATGGGCTCACCTCTCTCCCCTATATTGGCTAACTTATGTATGGAATTTTTCGAAAAGGTTTATGTTGACACAACTACCGGAAGACATCAAGCCTGAAACTTGGGTTAGGTATGTAGATGATGTTTTTATTGTTTATAGACACGGCGAGGAAGCCTTTCATAGGTTTTTAGAGTTGCTTAATGGTTTTTTGCCCTCTATTAAATTTACAGTGGAAAAGGAAATGGAAATAGGATTCCCTTTCTAGATATGGTAGTTCATAGAGACACAGTGAGTAGTGACTTTAAATTTAGCGTGTATAAGAAGAACACCCACACAAACACCTATATTCATTACTTTTCATATCATGAACCTAAAGTAAAGCACAACGTTTTAACCAATTTATTTTTTCGAGCATACCGAATATGGGTTATCCCCAGTTTCATTGACGCCGAAATAAAAATTTCTTGGTAGATAGTTTACTAAACTGTGTTACCCAAGTTTTTTATACTACAGTCTCTATCTAAAGCTAGATCGATGTTTTACAACCCCTCATGATGTAACTGAAAAAGGCAGATTTTGAAGGTATTCTCTTGCTCTTCCTTATAATAGAGAACTTAATAAATTTTCTAGGCAGCTTAAAGGAAAAAGAACGGCTTCAACGTAGTTTTTCAGTACAACGTACAATCAAGAGAAACACATTAACCCGGGTCATAGAGAGAATGTAGGAGTATATGTGATACCTTGTAGTGATTGCAATGAATGTTACGTAGGAGAAAGCGAACGTTCCATTGATAAGAGAAGGAAGAACACGTTTGCTGCTTGCAGAAGGGGAAGTTCTATACAGTTGCAATTGTGCAACATACATGGGAGGGAGAAAAACCACGCAATAAATTTTAAAAGGTACAAAGGTTGTTTTTGCATTAAACGAGACCTTTGCAGGAAATACTGGCAGTACAGAAAATACAGCTATTGTAAGAGATATGTAGGAAAGGGAAAATTTCATACTTTAGAAATATATGTGCCAATAACGATGCTGCTTCCTCTCCTGTTTACTCCACTCAGGTCATTCTCCAACAAACCACCCAACCACCATAGAACAAGCAGTTGACAATAGAAACATTCCCCCACGAAGTGACGAAGATCTAGGACGAATTCTGGAAAGAACGAGGGCTCAACCGCCTGATCATTCATAATATGAGCTAGCTTGTTACCTAACCGTTGTTTTTTCAAATGTTTGTGTCTTACTTAGTTAGTTCCTTGAGGTGACATATCACATTTTAGTGAACAAGACCACAGTTGATGGTCGGAAAGCTTTAATCCTGTACAAGAATATATATTTTAATCTACAAGAGGATTTTACTTCATTGTGGATTGTATCCCCATATATATATATATATATATATATATATATATATATATATATATATATATATATATATATATAAAACATGTGTATCATGTGTATACATGTGTTATGTATGTATGTATATGTATATGAATGTAATATGAGCAAACGACAGAGAAAAAGTGGGAATTAATGAAATGTCCAGGATGGCTGTAAACAAGTTTTAAAAAAAAAAGAAATAAATAAATAAAAAAAATAAAAATCTAAAAAAAAAAAAAAAAAAAAAAAAAAAAAAAAAATTAAGGGAAATGTTTGGAAGCAACGAAACTGCAGAAGCTTTCGCATGTGTGTGTACTATTACCCTTCTCCCTCTCCCAAACGTGAGCTCCTTGCGAGGAGAGAGAGCTTTAAAAAGATGTGGGTTAAATAATCCCGAGAGGAATTCCCCCCCCCCCTCCTATCCTATCCCCCCCTCCTATCCCCACCCCCCTTCCCCGAATATTATGCTTCCCTTCCCCCGTTCACTGCATTAATAGGAAATTGAGATAATGGCCCAAGGAGAGAATCTGATAATGGAGAGAAATGAGGCAAAAAACCTGAGAGAGAGAGAGAGAGAGAAAGAGAGAGAGAGAGAGAGAGAGAAAGAGAGAGAGAGAGAGAGAGAGAGAGAGAGCAGGTTGATTGGGGATGCTTCTGAGAGTAGATATGGGGTTAAGATAAATAAAAAAAAGCCAGTAATGCATCTAAATTGAATGGAAAATGTGGAGATTGAATTGATGGTTCGAGCATTGCAATAAAAGACCCTGCAGATAAGATTGGTGCAGAGGGAAAACTGTTGTTAAAAAGAATGATCTCGTTCATTGTTTGTAGAAATGATTCTTTTCTTAGTCTGTTTGCGCTTTTGTGCCGAATAGCAATGGCTATATAGCTATGATAAATGTTTTAGTTTAATAGGTAAATGTACCCTTTTTCCATAGGATGCAAACTCACGGTCAGGATTCAACTTCTTAGCTGATAATGACATGATAAAGTCAGGGTTCAGATACTGAAATAAAACTACTGAGGCTAGAAGGCTGCAATTTGGCACGTTTGATGATTGGAGAGTGGATTATCAACTTAGCAATTTGCAGCTCTCCAGCCTCAGCAGTTATTAAGATCTGAGGGTGGGCAGAAAAAAATAGTTTCTTTTTCAGAAAACTAAAAGACTTTGTGGTTGTACTATAAGACAGAACTCTGGTTTAAGCCTGGAGTATAAGTTGACGTTGGTGCCTTTGTATTTCAGTAGTCCTTTGACCTCAAGGAATAAGGTCATGCTCCCTTGTGGCTTTTATAAGGTGGGTTGTATCACTGGTAGGATGTGTTTTGGTCTAAAGTTGAATTCGTTTTTTTTTTTTTTTTTTTTTTTTTTAGAAACAAAATTTGTTTTAAAAGAAAGTACTTGGCACTCATGCAAAAGTCAAAGCAACGATAATACTCGGTGATTATAATGACTTTCATTTGTGGTGATGATGACTTTCATTTGTGGTGATGATGACTTTCATTTGTGGTGGTGATGAATTTCATTTATGATACTGATAAATTTCATTTTTATGATACTGATGACTTTCATTTCTGATGATAATTAATTTCATTTGTGATACTAATGAAGATGAATTTCATTTTTGATGAAGATGACTTTCATTTGTGATGAAGATGACTTTCATTTGTGATGATGATGACTTTCATTTGTAATGAAGATGAATTTCATTTGTGATACTGAAAAATTTCATTTGTGGTGAAGATGACTTTCATTTGTGATGAAGATGAATTTCATTTATGATGAAGATGAATTTCATTTGTGATGAAGATTATTTTCATTTGTGATGAAGATGACATTCATTTGTGATGAAGATGTCTTTCATTTATGATGATGACGATTTTCATTTGTGATGATGATGACTTTCATTTGTGATGAAGATGAATTTTAATTTGTGATGAAGATGACTTTCATTTGTGATGAAGATGACTTTCATATGTGATGATGATGACTTTCATTTGTGATGAAGATGACTTTCATTTGTGATGAAGATGACCTTCACTTGTGATGAAGATGACTTTCATTTGTGATGCAGATGACTTTCATTTGTGATGAAGATGAATTGCATATGTGATGAAGATGAATTCATTTGTGATGATGATGACTTTCATTTGCGATGAAGATGAATTTCATTTGTGATGATGATGATGACTTTCATTTGTGATGCTGATGATGACTTTCATTTGTGATGACGATGACTCTCATTTGTGATGAAGATGACTTTCATTTGTGATGATGATGACTTCCATTTCTGATGAAGATAATTGCATTTGTGATGAAGATGAATGTCATTTGTGATGATGGATGACTTTCATTTGTGATGAAGATGACTTTTATTTGTGATGAAGATGAATTTCATTTGTGATGATGATGAGTTTCATTTGTGATGCTGATGATGACTTTCATTTGTGATAGAGATGAATTTCATTTGTAATGATGATGACATTCATTTGCGATGATGATGATTTTCATTTGTGAAAAAGATGACTTTCATTTGTAATGAAGATGACTTTCATTTGTGATGAAAATGACTTTTATTTGTGATGAAGATGAATTTCATTTGTGATGATGATGATAAGTTTCATTTGTGATGCTGATGATGACTTTCATTTGTGATAAAAATGAATTTCATTTGTGA
Organism: Macrobrachium nipponense; assembly: GCF_015104395.2. Taxonomy (NCBI): domain Eukaryota; kingdom Metazoa; phylum Arthropoda; class Malacostraca; order Decapoda; family Palaemonidae; genus Macrobrachium; species Macrobrachium nipponense. The sequence continues at coordinate 62,600,460 of NC_087206.1, read as the reverse complement.
TGATGATGACATTCATTTGCGCTGATGATGATTTTCATTTGTAATGAAGATGACTTTCATTTGTGATGAAGATGAATTTCATTTGTGGTGATGATGCTGAGTTTCATTTGTGATGCTGATGATGACTTTCATTTGTGATGAGGATGAATTTCATTTGTGATGATGATGACTTTCATTTGTGATTAGGATGAATTTCATTTGTGATGATGATGATGAGCTTTCATTTGTGATGATGATGACTTTCATTTGTGATGAAGCTGACTTTCATTTGTGATGAAGATAAATTGCATTTGTGATGAAGATGACTTTCATTTGTGATGAAGATAAATTACATTTGGGATGAAGATGACTTTCATTTGTGATAAAGATGAATTTCATTTGTGATAAAGATGACTTTCATTTGTGATGAAGATGAATTTAATTTGTGATGATAATGATGAGTTTCATTTGTGATGCTGATGATGACTTTCATTTTGATGCTGATGATGACTTTCATTAGTAATGAAGATGAATTTCATTTGTGATGATGATGACTTTCATTTGTGATGAAGATAATTTATTGTGATGAAGATGACTTTCATTTGTGATGATAATGACTTTTATTTGTGATGATGATGACTTTCATTTGTGATGAAGATGACTTTTGTTTGTGATGAAGATGACTTTCGTTTGTGAGGAAGATGTCTTTCGTTTTTTATGAAGATGACTTTCATTTGTGATGAAGATAAATTGCATTTTTGATGATGATGACTTTCATTTGTGATGAAGATGAATTTCATTGTGATTATGATGACTTTCATTTGTGATGAAGATAAATTTCATTTGTGATGAAGATGAATTTCATTTGTGATGATGATGATGAGTTTCATTTGTGATGCTGGTGATGACTTTCATTTGTGATGAAGATGACTTTCATTTGTGATGAAGATGACTTTCATTTGTGATGAAGCTGACTTTCATTTGTGATGAAGATAAATTGCATTTGTGATGCTGATGATGACTTTCATTTGTAATGCTGATGATGACTTTCATTTGTGATGAAGATGACTCTCCTTTGTGATGAAGATGACTTTCATTTGTGATGAAGATGACTTCATTTGTGATGAAGATGACTCTCTTTTGTGATGAAGATGACTTTCATTTGTGATGAAGATGACTTTCATTTGTGATGAAGATGAATTTCATTTGTGATTATGATGACTTTCATTTGTGATGAAGCTGACTTTCATTTGTGATGAAGCTGACTTTCATTTCTGATGAAAATAAATTGCATTTGTGATGAAGATGACTTTTATTTGTGATGAAGATAAATTGCATTTGCGATGAAGATGACTTTCATTTGTGATGAAGATGAATTTCATTTGTGATGAAGATGACTTTCATTTGTGATGAAGATGACTTCCATTTGTGATGAAGATGAATTTCATTTGTGATGATGATGAATTTCATTTGTGATGCTGATGATGACTTTCATTTGTGATGAAGATGAATTTCATTTGTGATGAGGATGAATTTCATTTGTGATGAAGATGACTTTCATTTGTGATGAATATGAATTTCATTTGTGATTATGATGACTTTCATTTGTGATGAAGATGAATTTCATTTGTGATGAAGATTGAATCTTCATTTGTGATATGATGATGAGCGTTTCATTTGTGATGCTGGTGATGACCTTTCAATTTGCGATGAGATGACTTTCATTTGTGCATGAAGATGACTTTCATTTGTGATGAAACTTGACTTTCATTTGTGATGAAGATAAATGTGCCAATTTGTGATTGCCTGATGATGACTTTCAATTTGATGATGAAGATGATCTCCTTTGTGATGAAGATTGCCTTTCATGTGACCATGAAGATAAATTGCATTTGTGATGAAGATGACTTTCATTTGTGATGAAGATGAATTTCATTTGTGATTATGATGACTTTCATTTGTGATGAAGCTGACTTTCATTTCTGATGAAAAGATTTGACCTTTTTAATTTGTGATGAGATAAATTGGCATTGGATGAAGATGACTAATTTTCCATTTGTGATTTGAAGGGATGAATCATTATGTGATGAAAAGATGAACTTTCATTTGTTTGAATTGAAGAAATGACTTTCATTTGTGGATTTGAAGATGACTTTCCATTTGTTGATTAAGTATGAATGTTCTTTTGTGATATTGAATGATGACTTTCAATTTTGTTGAATGCTTTTTGATGATACTATTCAATTTGTGATGAAGAATGAATTTCATTTGTGATGAGGAATTGGGAATTTCATTTGTGAATGAAAGATGACTTTCATTTGTTTGATGAATATGAAATTTCATTTGTGAATGAATTATGAAATTTCATTTGTGTGATTATTGATGGACCTTTAACAATTTGTGATAAGGATGAATTTATTTGTTGGATTATTTGATGCATGAATTTCAATTGTAATGTGCTGTAACTTTCATTTTTGTGAATGCTGATGATGTCTTTTATTGTGATGAAGATGAATTTCAATTGTGATGATTTGATTGACTTCTTTGTGAATGCTGATTGAATTTGCTTTTATTTGTGATGAAGATTGAATTTCCCATTTTATGATTGATGACCCTTTCCAATTTGTGATTGAAGTATGAATTTTCATTTTGTGATGATTGATTTGAGTTTCATTTGTGATAACGATAATTTTCATTTGTGATTATGATGACTTTCATTTGTGACGAAGATGATTTCATTTGTGATGATGATGATTTTCATTTGTGATGAAGATGAATTTCAATTGTGATGATGATGACTTTCATTTGTGATGCTGATGATGTCTTTCATTTGTGATGAAGATGAATTTCATTTGTGATGATGATGACTTTCATTTGTGATGATGATGACTTTCATTTGTGATGAAGCTGAATTTCATTTGTGATGAAGATGACTTTCATTTGTGATGAAGATTATTTTCTTTCATTTGTGGATGATGATTTGCTTTCATTTGTTTGTGAAGATGAATTTCTTTGTGAATGATGATCTTTAATTTGTGATGAACATTTGAATTTCAATGAATGATGATGATTTTCATTTGTGAATGAAAGATGAATTTTCGTGATGAAGATGAATTTCAATTGTGAATGATGATCAGTTTCATTTGCGATACTGATAAATTTCATTTGTGATGAAGATGAATTTCATTTGTGATGAAGATGAATTTCATTTGTAATGCTGATGATGACTTTCATTTGTGATGCTGATGATGACTTTCATTTGTGATGAAGATGAATTTCATTTATGATGATGATGATGAGTTTCATTTGCGATACTGATAAATTTCATTTGTGGTGATCATGAATTTAATTTGTGTCGTAGATAAATTTAATTTATAATACTGATAAATTTAATTTGTGACACTGATGGTGGCATTCGATTGACAAAAAAGAACTTTAAGATGAAAATTGCTACAAAATAAAACACAAGCGAATCATTTTGTTCCTTAACGCTAGAAGATGAAAACGGTACAGTGTTAATGAAGATGAAGTCAAAGGAAGGGTGGGACGGAGATGAAAGGAAATGATTGGGAGAGAGATGAAAGCGATATTCTACTCTAGACAAAAGGCGAGTTATAATTAAAAAACGACCAATGAGCGAATTATGAAAGGTTGGTCTTAATGAGAATTTAGGAGGGAGAGGTTCCTTCACAGTGATTAAGGATTTTAAAGATTAAATGTTTTTTTAAAAAAAGAACGATTAAAAGCTTTTTTTAAATTAAAAAATAATGATTGAAATTCTGCTTTTTTTTTAATAAAAAAAAGCACTTATTCTCTCTCTCTCTCTCTCTCTCTCTCTCTCTCTCTCTCTCTCTCTCTCTGGCCTGCCACCTCGGTGGTCGCCGCGAGTTCGATTATCGGGCATTCCATTGAGGTTTGAGAGATGTGTATTTTTGGTGATAGAAGTTCACTCTCGACGTGGTTCGGAAGTCGCATAAAGCCGTTGGTCCCGTTGCTGAATAACCACTGGTTCCATGCAACGTAAAAACACAATATAAATAAACAAACTCTCTCTCTCTCTCTCTCTCTCTCTCTCTCCTCTCTCTCTCTCTCTCAGTGGTCGAACTGTATCCCAGTACCGGATCTTCCCTGACAAAAGCGGGACGACATATCTTGAAAACTAACCATAGAATCTTCTTGGAAATAATCTCATTATGTTCACGACGCCCAAAACACAGAGGAAGAAGTTAAAGAAATCTTCTGATCTAGACTAACCTAATCCAACCCTTACGTAACCTTAGGGGCATGGCAAATAAAAAGCGGGGCTGGTGCATTACTAATATAGTATATCACCGGGAATTTGCACCCCAGCTTCGTACCCATCAGCTTTTAAAACCGACATTTTGGGTAGATTGAGATCTAACTCCAGACGGAGCCAAGTTGATTTCGTTCATCAGTTCCCCTCTCCACCTCTCATCGAACAGTAATTTGAACAGAAAACGAATTCCCCCCCCCCACCCCCCCCCCCCCCCCCCCCCACCCCACCCCCTCACCCCCAAAGGCTGCGGAGATCTTGTGATCTCTCTTGTCTTCTTCCTTCTCCTCTTCCGAAGTTCAAAGGTCTGGGGGAAAAAATCTTATTTTTGATCGGTTTTAATAACCTTTTTAAATTCTCCCCGGAATGAGGTTCATTGCCTTTTTTCTATTGGCGGATGCAAAGCGCGATCTGGCAGGATGTTTTTTTTTACTGGATTTTTTTTCTCGGTTCCTTTATGTTTCAACTATGAAGAAGTTTCGAAATGCGAATAAAAGGTGAACGAATAGATTGGTAGATAAAGAAATTGCTTGATAGATTGATAATTGTGTAGCTGAATTTTAAATCCTACACTAACATTGACGTACGGGTATGACGCAAGGACTACCTAATGGCATCCCTTGTAACTAAAAACTGCACATAGACCCACGCCAAAGGAGATGACTGCCAATGTAGTTTAGGTATATATTTGCCCCTAGGAGCTTCCATTGAAAGCTACATAGGCAGGACATCGACTACACTTAAGACAGCGGTATGGGCTGATCTATTGAGCAAGAGCCCGTGCTGGCATAAAGGTCGGCTTGATCTAAAGCAACAACAGGAGATCACTGGCGAACAAAAGCACGGGATCCATCCTCCAACGCTGCACAGACAAATGCGACAAGAAACCATCGTTGCAAGAGCTGATAGACAAACACCAGAATGAAATACGAATGCATTACATATCGGGACACGACAATGATGATAATGATAACAGCAGCTGTGTGTATAACGACAAACAAAACCACATTAACTTCCAGGCAGACAACACAAGAAACCATCGTTCCAAGAGCTGATAGACAAGTACCAGAATAAAATACAAATGCATTACATATCAGGACACAATAACATAGGCTGAGTGTATAGAAACAAAACAAAACAACGCTGAACGTCCAGATAGAAGGTGATAGGGCATGGCCATGGGTAGGGCCCTTACCCTCCCGCCGGCCCAGGGACCTTAGGACACAGGGTCAAGGTCACTGCCATAGCAAGGCGTCCACCCCCCCCTCCCCGAGTACCACGGACGGAGAAATTAAGCATTTTAGAAGTAGTATATAAGAACTAGATGTGAAGTGTTCATTGTGGTTTAGTTCTTGCTTGACAAATCCTGCGACGCAGGGGAAACAGACCGTAGCAAGTGTAATGAATGTGTTCTTATCCAGAATTTTGTAGAAAGCTGAAAGTAAAAGAGAGGAAATATGAAAACGTCAATGTTATATATAGTATATATTATATATATATATATATATATATATATATATATATATATATAATTATTCGAGCTACAAATGTCCTTTGATATCTAATTCTCTCTACGTCGGAACTGATATATTTTCATATATGTAAACCTAAGGGGAATTTTTCATTTGATGATAATTCCGTCCTATCGTGGGTTCGAACCACCGTCCAGCGGACTGAGACGAAATCAAGACGTCAGTGACGTTATCGATTCGGCTAACAAGTGCTTGAAATTCAGTGTATTGTATGATTCAAAACACACATTTCAAAGATATATGAATTGGTGCGCAATTATGCAGGATGTATAATCATGCATTCTGCCTTATTCTGCATTTTACTTCCCCCTCTATAAATGAAGGCGTAATGCTGCGACAGAAATCTTTTAAGGAGTGATCTCCATTTACAAGCACAATGGGCTGTGGCTTGTCGAGGGCTCTCAGAGAGTGAATGGCATCTGCGAGATAACTGGCTTTTAAGGTCCTTTCATTGTGTCTTCCGAGATTCTTCTGTCAGAAGCCCTCTCTCCTCTCCAGGGTCGTTCATTTCGAGTGCTTGAAGGCCTTGTGAGAGGCCGCCGACGTCTACTAATTTGTAACGCCTGGAGACATTTATTTTGCTTTTTTGCTTTGTTCTTATGGGTGATCCTAGTGTTATTCATCGGCGCTTCGATGAGATGTAGATCATGCTGTGTAATAGTGTTTTTTTTTTTTTTTTTTTTTTTTTTTTTTTTTTTTTTGTGTTTTTTTTTTTTTTTTTTTTTTTTTTTTTTTTTTTTTTTTTTTTTTTTTTAGAACTTGAACAGTAACCTTGAATATTCCTCATGTAATCAAATTGAATTTCTGTTTTAACTCAATTTTATTTTTAAATTCATTCTTCTGTCTTTAGCCGCTCTAAATGGTTTTTGTAACAAAAATGTATCATACAAAAGCTGGAAAAAATACTGGCTTCGTAATGTTTCTCATATTTTGATCATCTGCGACGTTGCTGTAATTGCGTTCATGGTTTTGTCATATTACTTTACGTTTCTCTCCTTCATAACGTTCTGGCGTTGCAACGTTTCCTTCTCTTACCTACTAAAAGACCATATTATTTTATTTCACGTTTCTCTCCTTCATAACGTTCTGACGTTGCAACGTTTCCATGTTTCTCTCCTTCATAACGTTCTGGCGTTGCAACGTTTCCTTCTCTTACCCACTAAATATCTGACGTTCTGCTCTTAGTAGATGTTTGGTGTTTCTAACGTTGTTTTCACAGAGCATGTACGGGTTTGTTCATTAAATTTTGTTTTTTTCACAGTATACTTTTTATATTATTATTTCCTTAGCAACGCGTCTTTTATTTTGGCTCTGTCTTAGTGATATATTTCAAGCGTTTCGTTTCTTGCTGCTCTGTGACGTTTCTTAGATACTGATCTTGCAGTGTATTGTTTTCTTAAGATCTTGAACTGTAACCTTATATATTATATATTCTTCATACTTGTATACTGGCACATCTTACTGTTTCTTATGGTTTGTTAACTCCTAGATCTATAATGCCTTGTTTCTTTGTAGTTCTTCTTTCATTTTTTTTTTCATATAAAGTGTCTAATAATTTTATCCATCGTCCAGAATGTACAGGATGTCCATAAAGTCCCAGTACGATTACAATTATTTATTGCTCAAAAACCATATGACATTGAGTAATGCAGTTTTTTTGTAGAATGTTCTACATTTCATCAAGTTTACATTCAGAGCACTTCATTTTAACACAAAAAAAAAAAAAAATACTCCATTACTCTGTGTTACACGGTTTCTGAGCAATAGATACTTATAGTGGTACTGGGACTTTATGGA
>NC_087206.1:62540358-62587858 GCF_015104395.2 Macrobrachium nipponense | reverse complement strand
CTCTCCGGAGATGATAAACAAAGATAACGCGAGGCGGGAGATAACGACGCCTTTGAAGCTGAAGATTGGAAGGGGTGGAGGGGGAGGGGGGCCGTTGGTAGGGGGGGAGTATGAGTGCCGTGGGACGATTATGATCGCCGTTGATAAAACGAGTCTCTCTCTCTCTCTCTCTCTCTCTCTCTCTCTCATGTGATTTTTGTGCTCGTAGTGCATAAATCATTAGACATCAGAAAATTTCTTTAGGAAATGAACTTCTATTTGATTCGAACGAGTGACTAGTACTGTACCAGTTCACAGCAAATACATACGTACGTACGGACGTACATATAAATTTATACATAAAATATACATATACATACATACATATAGATATATAATATATATATTATATATATATATATATATAGATATAATATATTTATATACATATACATTATATCATATATATACTATATATGATACATATATATATTATATATATACATATACATACATATATGTATATATATATATATATATATATATATATATATAATATATATATATATATATGTGATGTATATATAATCTATATATATATGTATATGATATATATATATATATATATATTATATTATATATATATATATATATATATATATATATATATATATATATATATGCACACGTACATACATACACATACACATACATACACAAGTACTCTCGTACTAGAGTTCTACATTCTCAACTTCACACCGAATCAAGGAGAGTTTGACAGGCTTATTTATACAAAGGGAGGAAATAGTTACGCAAGATACCATCCGTGAGGCAGCCAGCTTTTTCAGGAGAGAGCAGGCGAAAAGAATATATGTGAAATAAAAACGAAAGAAAAGGGGTTTTAGAGAATATATATTATTCTCGTGCTCACGACTGAGGAAGGGAGAGTGAGTGAGAGAGAGAGGAAGTGGTAAATAAAAATGAAAAATGTGGAGGATCTGAAGAATAGATTTAGGGTCATTAGCCATTGATATGAAATATTCTGTTCAAATACGAGAGAGAAAGTGGTTAGATATTGGGGAGGCTGTGAGAAAAGTTGCCGAGTATTTCAGATATATGATATATGAGAGAGAGAGAGAGAGAGAGAGAGAGAGAGAGAGAGAGAGAGAGAGAGAGAGAGGGAGGGGAGCAGAGAATAATCAAAACTATCGTACTTCGAAGACAAAGGGAAAATATACCAGATTTTGTGGAGAGAGACAGACAGAGAGAGAAAACTACCGTACTTGGAATACAGAGAGAATATACCTTGAGAATATACTTTGATATTTGAGAGAGAGAGAGAGAGAGAGAGAGAGAGAGAGAGAGAGAGAGAGAGAGAGAGAGACTGTTGTACTTGGGAGAGAGAGAAACTGTTGTACTTGGAAGACAGAAAGAAAAGATTCTTGATTTTTTTTTGCCTTTTATTTATAGAGAAAAGAGAGAGAGAGAACAATCGTACTTGGAAGACAGAAAAAGGTTTTTTCATTTATGTAACTATTTGTTCCCTTCCCCCTTTTTTAGAGAGAGAGAGAGAGAGAGAGAGAGAGAGAGAGATACTGAAAACTGTCGTACTTGGAAGACAGACAAAAAGATACCTTTTTTTTTTTTTTTTTTTTTTTTTTTTTTTTTTTTTTTTGAGAGGAGAGAGAGAGAGAGAGAGAGAGAGAGAGAGAGCAACGAATTTTCCAAGCATCCCGAAGACAACTGAACGAAGTTCGGTGGCTAATGTGCAAATGTCTCAGTCGAAGGGAACTGGACTAAACGAAGAGCAGCATCTCGGGGTCGTTTCCCCTTAACGATTCCTGGAACGACGAAAGTTCCAGTGTGGAGGGAGAAAATGGATAATGATCTTGCTGGACTTCAATTCTGCTCTCGTCGAAGCCGCAATTCGTCATAAAAAAAAAGGGGGTATAGGACCCACCTCTCTGCTGTTCTGAAAACAATGCAATATGAATTTTTTTTGTGGCCATTATTTATCTCCTCCATGGAGATGGTAGTAGCCCGTAATGGGGTTAGTGTCGTCAGTACACCTCGCAGGGTGCACTGCAGGTTCCTCTACCACCTCAGTGGCCGCGAATTCAATCCTCGGGCATGCCAATGAGGGGTTAGAGATGCGTCATTCTGGTGATAGAAGTTCACTCTCGACGTGGTTCGGAAGTCACGTTAAAGCCGCTGGTTCCATGCAACGTAACAAACGCCATGCAAACAAACAAGCACTGTAGGTTCTTTGCAGCGTCCCTTCGGGCCATAGCTGCAACCCCTTTCGTTCCTTTTACACTACATCTATTCTTATTATCATTCTTCCATCTTGCTATCCACCCTCTCCTAACCATTATTTCTTAGTGCAACTGCCTTGAGGTTTTCCTCCTGTTACACCTTTCAAACCTACCTACTCTCAATTGCCTTACCAGCGCTAAATGACCTCATAGGTCCCCGTGCTTGGCCTTTGGCCTAAGCTTTATATTCTAATTCCTTATTTATGGAGGTAATGAATATGATTCGATTTTTGTTGTTTGTCGGCAGTATTGTGCAAAAAAAAAAAAAATCTCAATTTCCTCTCCAGCGCTGAAAGACCTCATAGGTCCCCGTGCTTGGCCTTTGGCGTAAACTTATAATCTGTTCATTATTTATGGAGGTAATGTGTATGATTCGATTTTTGTTGTTTGTCGGCAGTATTGTGCAAAAAAAAAAAAATCTCAATTTCCCTTCCAGCACTGAATGACCTCATAGGTCCCCGTGCTTGGCCTTTGGTCCAAGCTTTATATTCTAATTTCTTATTTATGGAGGTAATGTGTATGATTCGATTTTTGTTGTTTGTCGGCAGTATTGTGCAAAAAGAAAGAGAAAAAAAAAACTGAGCATTCTGGGTCATTTCAATTAAGGCCTACCTCATGACTAGTTACTATAGTCTGTCCAGAATGTCATGAAACATAGAGAATGTTTCCGACGTTGCCGCTTTGCGCCAATTTCATTCATTAAATCTCACTTAAGGCGAAAAAACAGTGTAGATTTGGCATACATTTTGCCACATCTCTCTCTGTCTCAGGCCAGGAAGGGTAAGTAGCTTATGATTGGTTCTGATACCCAAGCGTGACGGTTTAAGATGGAAGGTTCCCCACGGCAGCAATTAAGTGCTCAGACACGAGAAGTCATATTCAATGTCCACGAGTACTTCAAAAGGGAGAAAGACAATTTTTTTTTTTTTTACTAAAACAGTGCCTAATTTTAAAGAAAATGTCTATTAATTTTATCTTTTCACTATCCTAACATCCAAGAAATTGTTTTAATGGAGAAAAATATTATTCTATGAAATATTTGATGTTTGGCACATTCATCAATTCTACAACAAATATGGTAAGAGAGAGAGAGAGAGAGAGAGAGAGAGAGAGAGAGAGAGAGAGAGAATATCGATGCCAGGCTACAGATATCTTCAAGAACCTGACAACACATTTTATAATGTTCAAATATAAACTGATTCAATCAGAATTCAAATTATATAAAGAATACAAGTTAAAGCTTTATGAGTACGTAATAAAGCTCGAAAACATTAAGTACATTAAGATTCCAGTATTGTACTGAACTAGATTGATCGTAGGGTACAGAACGTTAAATTTTTATTTTCATCTGAGATGGATCTCTTAAAAGTTGTAGAAAAGCTGTGATATGTATTAAAGGACTCGAACTCTTCCTAAAAAAAATTTTTTTTTTACATGAATGTTTTTAAAATAAACAGAGAAATCAACTTAATGAGCTGTTTTCGAAACACAGGTCAACTTAATCCACAACAACCATTCAGCTTTTGTGTGACTGGAAAGATTCAGATTATGGGATTAAAAAGGAAATTTTACGACCGTATTAAAGGACCCGGAATAAAAGGATGCTGGGATAAGCTTAAGTTAGATTAAAAGTCTTGAGGAAGTTTGGCATCGTCGCAAACCTACTCGATGTTTCATGACATTCTAGGCAGACTATAGTAACTAAACTGTGTAAGGGAAAAAGATGAGTAATTGGGGTTGAGAAGGGACCTCTTAGCTTTTGTTCTGCCAGGGTTCAAACCAAAGCAACGCACCAGACCTGAGAAGCAGGCACCTTATATCCCCCCCCCCACCCCCCACCCCCCCCCCCACCCCCCCCCCCCCTCCCCTCACCAACACCCCTCTGCCGCAGATTTTGGTAACCGAATTTTAACCCTCACTTCTGCTAAGGACGATTGACTGGAAGTTGTCTTCTCTCAAGATTTCGTTTGTACCCCTATCACTTAACGTTTCCGGTCGAAATGATTTGGCCCTTAAGGTGGGTTGGGGGTGGGGGGGGGGGCTGGTTATCATTGTCGGAGGTATATGCGTTTCTATCTTTTGTTTTCGTTGTCTTCAAACAATTATAACAATCAGAATTCATGATGTTTAAAAATTGTGCCGCGTTACTTTCTAGCAACATTTTTGTGGTTGTCCATTCGGTTTGACGCGATGGGTGAAATGACGTCGTCATTATTAAACATTACTAAAATCAGTATAAATAATAGTTTTTTTTTTTTTACTTTCTTGATTAAGGAATTACGTTGAAAGCAAATTTAAGACTTTTAAATATTTGTCGCCCAGTCTTGTTTATTGCCCGTCGAAAGGCAGCGCTGTTTGACAACAGCTAAACTAGTTTATTTATATTGCATATTTCACCAAGTGAATTTACAGAATATTCATTAACCTCTCCCTTATATTCCCGTCTCACTCCCGTCTTGTACTGGCCCACCGTCGCATTGGAAGCTTATTTCGTTGACACAGAGAGAGAGAGAGAGACCGTTGGCTGTCGTCATCTCTTCTCTTCTCCTCAGAAGACAGAACGACAAACATTTCAGCTCTGTGTAAACTTTCCCGGCTCCCGTCTTCTCTCTCTCTCTCTCTCTCTCTCTCTCTCTCTCTCTCTCACGAAAATAAAAAAAAAGATGGAAGAATAACATCCTTTGAGAGCCATTTTTGTAATTAAATTTACTTGTCACTTTATGACTCCGGTAACATTTCAGTGTTGACTCTCGCTTCTTTTTTTTTTTTTTTTGTCTTGCGATTATGAATTCTACAGCTGGATTCTCTCATTTCCGGAAAAATATTTACACCGTCTCGTCCGGTTTTCATTTTTTGCATTCACAAGCGCTTGTGAAGACGGCGCTCAATGACACAGTTGATTGACAAACTTGTTATTTTGGACGAACAAACATCCTGAGATTAAGGATAATTGAATTAGATTATTAGCGTAGATTACTTCAAGGGCGTTATTAATCTCTCTCTCTCTCTCTCTCTCTCTCTCTCTCTCTCTCTCTCTGTTCCTCCCTTCCACGGGGATTTCGTCTGTTGCGGCACAAAATAAAAGGGTGGAGATGAAGAATAAGTCAAGATTAAGTAGATTCATTAAATGGTCTTACGTTTGACGTCCACTCTCTCCACCCTTATGTGTATACGAGTATTTTGTAACTTGAGACATTGCAGGAAAAACACGCAAAAGGGGAGAAGACCGAGGATGGAAGGAGCAGAGACTTTGAATTAAATAAGTTTATTTATTTATTTATTTATTTATTTACTTATGAGAAAGACAGATCAAAGAAATGTTTTAAAAGTATATCTCAGAAGTAACGAGTGGATCAAGTGGTCTTGGTCTGGGTTATAGAATTATGTTAACTTTTCCTTTACACGATTCAAATGGCTAAATCTTTTTTTCTTCAAAGTTTTGGGTATAATTGGATGTTGTTCATTATCTATAGTTTTTATTTTATTCCTGATATTGAGTTGACCGTCTTTGTATTTCCATGGTATTGAGAAGTTTATTTTTTTTAATTAATTAATTTTTTTCATTTTTTAAAATCTACTTATTTATTTATTTTTATTTATTTATTTATTTTTTTTTTATTTTTTTTTTTTTTTGCTGGTTTAAATCAAAGACGGGTATCCTTAACTTCTATTTCCGCGAGTTCGAATTTTCTTATTATTCCGGTGAGTTAATTTCACTCTATGGTGTACCATCCGACCATTCTCCACTTGCTTTTATTTGTGCACGTTCAGGTGACCATTTCCCGCGGAGTGACTTCATTTGCCGTATCTTTCCTTTTTCTGCCAAATTATGGAGGGGGGGCCGGTTTCGTAAAGGCGTGACGTATCTGACGCTTCCCTCTTTCGTATATATCTTAAGTGTAGGTGGGATCCTAATGCTCTGTTCATAAACAAAATAATTCGTTTCATTTGCCTGTATTATATATCTACCTATGTGTCTATCTATATATATCATGTGTATGTGTGCGTTTTATATATACAATGCACAGGCTACCTGACACCTAATTCATTGCTCAGGACATGAGAGAGACCCCAGGTTGCAACGAGACATGCTTTAACAAGTATTCCGGCTCGCTCGTCAATCAAACCTGGGATCTCTGTTTGGCTGATTAGACGAACTCCCTACCTTGTTAGTGGACCTCAAAGAGTACTCCTTTCTTTCTCCCTCTCCCCCTCTCTCTCCTCCCCTCCCCTTCCTCCTTTCCTTCTCGCCTTCTCCCCCTCCCTCCTCCCCTCTCCTCTTCCCTCCTCTCCTTCTTTTGTTGTATAAGATTAAAACAACCTGTGGTTACATAAATTACCATGTGTATGTGTGATTTTTATACTGTCAGAAGGAGAAAACTTATCATAGGAAACATATTTGTAAAACTTAATAGTATAGTGTATTTTCGTTTCAATATCTTTTTATGTACATTGATTAATCACTAAACAAAACTCATTTATAAGACATTTCGTCAGAATTCTAACCGTTCCTACATCTGTCAGTCATGTAACTATATTGTTGTCAGAATAATACATGGTAGATATTAAACTGTAAGGACTGGTTTTATTGTATAGTAGCACTGTGACTAAACAAAATATTAACTGAACCTGTGTTCACAAATAATTACAATACATTCATAAATGAATGTCCCCCCAATTTTTTTTTTAATTTTTTGGGGGGGGGGAGAAAAAATTTTATTTTTTAATTTTTCTTTTTTTTTGAAAGCTAAACAGATTTTTTTGAAGCTTTAATGTCCCCCCCCATTGCTTTTTGGCGTTTCTTTAGAGTTGTTTCTTGAGCATATTTATTTATGGCGTGTCCGCTAAGCTTGAATTGTTGCTGTTGTAACTTTTTCTTTCCGTTTGACTTTTCAAACAAAAATTTTTCTTTGACTGTATTTCACCGCTGTCTGAAGTACAGTTTTGAATGCTCTTTGTACGTAAGTTTTTCTTATGGTTTTTTCTTATGTGGTCCCCCCCCCCTTCGAGACGACCACAGACGTACACGCCCCCCCTCATAAATATGGAGCCCCTGGGACTCTGACCATATCGAAATAATATTCTTCCTTAGGACAACGATGATACATTTCGCTAATGTAACTCCTTCTGTCATTCACTACTTGTTAAGGGTGGATGTTATTCCACGGAAATATAGTCCTTAGCTTTAAACCAGTGTTAAAATGGGCCTTTTATACTTGAGGTGCACACACACACACACACAATATATATGAGTGGACACACACACACACACACACATATATATATATATATATATATAATATATATATATAAATATCATATATATATATGTGTGTGTGTGTGTGTGTGTGTGTGTGGTACCTCAAATATATATATATGTGTGTGTGTGGCACCTCAAGTATTAAAAAGGCCCATTTTAACACTGGTTTAAAGCCAAGGGACTAATATTTCTGTGGAATAACATCCATCCTTAACAAGTAGTGAATGACAGGAGGAATTACATTAGCGAAATGTATCATCGTTGTCCTAAGGAAGATATTATCTATGTGGTCAGAGTCCCAGGCTCCATATATGAGCGTGTACGTCTGTGTGCGTCTCAGAAGACCACATGAAAACATAAGAAAACTTACGTACAAAGAGGCATTCAACTTACTTCAGTACAGCGGTGAATATATATATATATATATATATATATATATATATATATATACATATCTATATATATATATATATATATATAATATATATATATATATATATTATATATGTGTGGTGTGTGTGTGATTGATGAGCTCTCAACACCAAAAAGTAAACATTTGCTTAGACAATTTCCATAATTGTTGTGAGCTGTTTTCGTTGAGTAATATCCATTAAAAGTACGTCTGCCATCATACCCCCTTCCGGCTTAAGTCATTCTGGAGCGAAATAATTAGTAAATGGCCGTGTTTCGTCATATGAGTAATGATATTGTTAGGCGCTTTATACGTAATTATGTGACTTTAATCTAAAATGGCTAATTTCTTTATCGGATTTCCTCGGGGTATCGATACGTGGATTCTGCTGTGGCGAAGGTGATTTTCGCTTACTCGGGGGGTAAATCTACAAACCACTTTGTTGTTGTTGTTATTGTTGGGTGGGGTAAGTGGGGTAGGAAAGCCCTGCGGAAAAACCTAAAAGGACGCGAAAAAGAGTGTTTCTCGTAGAGCTAAAGATACAGACCTCGGGGGTGATTATCACTTGCTAGAAAAATATTTGTTTAAAGTTAGTTTCATCGTGACTGTCATTGTTAAGAAAACATGTTGTTATTGTTAAGAAAACATGTTGTTATGGAGTGTCTGGGGTTTTGTAGATCACTTACGAAGTCGGTATTATCTTTACGACGATGTGTTAAACTCATGGTTCCGGTAAGGGTTCTTGTAGAAAACACTAAGTAAAATAAAAATAGATAATTTCTTCTGAAGTTTTTTTTTTTTTTACATGCTGAAGATCAGATATGATTGTAACAAGGTGTTCTAATAACGATAGCTTGATTGCTTCTGCCAATGATGATGGCTAAATCCTATTCCTCTACATGATAAAAGCTTAGGTAAAGAGGTACAGGTCTTCTAATAACGATAGCTAACTCTGTTCTGCCTGTCTACCATCTCTGTTACAAGTTATGAAGGAACAGACAGTAGTTCGAACATATGAACATACTATCAGATGACATAGTTTCATACGAACACACAATCGAATGATACACGCTACAGATCACGTAGGCCGTTTGAATAATAGGTCGGGGTTAGTTGTCTCAAGCAGGGAGCTTGGACTAATGTTTATAAACAATTGAATGACTACAGGTGACGGCATGTTATCTTAGCTTACATACTTATTGTATACGTCATCTTTAGCGTCTCTAGTCTGATCACATTCCTGCAAGCAATCTGGTTTGACCTCTTAGTTTTAGACTTTTTATATATATGGACTAACATTCCATATTTTTATTATGTAAACACTTACATTAGCTCGGTCAGCTACCAAAACCAACTACTGAATATTTAAAAACTCCCCCCCCCCCAAACTGGGACTGGCTTTTTTTGACTTTTTATAGAGTGTGATACAGACACTATGTGAATATATATATATAAGTAAATAAAAATTCATGGTGTACATGAATTGATTCAAGTAATAAAATATAAAACAATGATATTGGTAATAATAGTGATCACGTGACATATAATGATACAGTTTTTTCACTTCATCTCTTTAAGATACTTATGCTACAGAAAATACTAATGTACTCTGATAATTGCATAGAAATGAAGATTAACATGATAAAAATCATATTTTAACTGATAAAAAATTTTTTTCATATATGAAAATTTTGATAAAACCAAACCTTATTAATGTTTTTTAATATGCTTTTTGATTGATTCGTTGATTTTTCATGCTAAATGTTATATATCTGATTAGTAATTCATATACTAACACATAAATAACTGCAGATATTGGTAAGATGAAAGGTAACAGATTGATTATAGGCTACCTGATTTGTTTATACATATGTATATGGATTCATATAATTATGATTAATATATGTGCACTTTAAATAGATTCCTATTGCAGTACACGCAAAGATATATTTCGATTCCGTTATTTATGATCATATATATAGATTCCTAGTGCGTACACGCAAAAAATATATTTCGATTCTGTTATTTATGATCATTTATATAAGAGATTCCTATTGCGTACACGCAAAAAATATATTTCGATTCTGTTATTTATGATCATTTATAGATATAGGATACATGATACTTTATATATATAGGATACATGACCGAGGTTATACTACTTCACTTTTAACTAGCGTTCGAACAACTTTTCGTCCATTACACAGTTCCAGACAACCACCTATAGCCAATTGAAAACGGCCGTTTTTCAATGGTTAAAACAAGGGGAAAATTTGCCTGGGCGGGTCCAACGTTCCATTTTGCGCTCATACTTATTCTCTGCATCCTAAGCTACACGATTACGTTCGCGATGAATAAAAAAAACATCCCCAGCACGAGTCCTTCGCCAGCAAAGTAGAGTTGAATATCCTTCGGGTCGTAATTGTCGGAAGTATGTCCCTTTTGTAGTCGAATTCCGACAGCCGCTGGAGCGTTTCCGCATGAAAACGAGATTAAACGACGAGATACGGTGTCGGTCGAAGAAGTCCATGAAATTTTCCTTTCACATTGTAGGCGGTTGTTACTTGACTGTAGTCGTCCGCCACGACGAACGATTTTTTTTTCGAAGTTGCGATGTGAAAATTCTCGTACTGCAGGATACTGTAACCAGGTTCCATTAATCAGCCTGCAAGTTAAATTATACTTGTCACAAGGGCAAAGTAAATTCAGACGACATCCAAATACAGGGGAGGGAAGAGAGCCATTTAGACCAGACGTAACCCACATGAATTCGCTGATATCTTGGAATTCAAAAGAATCCGCTGTACAAACTTTTTTATCCATGGCATTAACAATGAGTGAACCTATCCCAGGTCTATGATGACTTGTAAAAAATATCCATAATTATAAAAAAATAAATAGATATCAATACGAATCTCAAAGAACAAAATTCGATATTACTGGTAGTAAGTTACTAGACAAAGAAGTGGAAAACGGAGCTAAATGTAAGATTGCCAGGCAACATAAGAGTCAAAGAGAAGATTTAATCATGATTCTATGTGCCCTAACAAAAGTTTCATATTCAATTTTTCTCGTGCGCATCCTCTGAGGTTAACTTTTAAAAACATTATTAATAGTAGGAGATGCAACGAAAAACCCACTATGTAAACTAATTTCTATATAAACTTTGGGTTTTCCAAGAAAATATGACATTTTCCCATGAATGTTTTAACTTGAATTGTAATAGGCTAATGTTGCAAGTAAATATTTCATATATACATATTCCGTTACTTCTAAATGTCTATGAGGTTCAGAAAAAAAAAAAAAAAAATTAATCATTTTGTGTTATAGAAATTTATTCTATTTGCTTATTTTGTTCATTAATTTTAAAATAATTACAAGTCCTTAACTAATTGCATTACACACACGGATAAGAATATGTTATGTGGCCTGTCATGTGACCTATGAACCACATGTGAAGTTCATGAACTAAGCATTCCTTTTTCCAGTCAAATCTGCTTTTGCAAGCAGAGACGACACACAGATGAAGCCTGTGTAAGCAGATTATTGAGGTTAAAAGGAACAAATGCTGATACGGCAATGATGACGTCGTCACTTGGCAGGAGATTGCTCTCAGCCAGCTAAGAGTTACGTTACTTGCTGTAAGAGATACGACGAGATACGGTGTCGGTCGAAGAAGTCCATGAAATTCCTTTCACATTGTAGGCGGTTGTTACTTGACTGAGTCGTCCGCCACGACGAACGATTTTTTTTTTTTCGAAGTTGCGATGTGAAATTCTCGTACTGCAGGATACTGTAACCCAGGTTCCATTAATCAGCCTGCAAGTTAAATTATACTTGTCACAAGGGCAAAGTAAAATTCAGACGACATCCAAATACAGGGGAGGAAAAGAGAGCCATTTAGACCAGACGTAACCCACATGAATTCGCTGATATCTGGGGAATTCAAAAGAATCCGCTGTACAAAACTTTTTTATCCATGGCATTAACAATGAGTGAACCTATCCAGGTCTATGATGACTTGTTAAAAATATCCACCTAATTATAAAAAATAAATAGATATCAATACGAATCTCAAAGAAAATTCGATATTACTGGTAGTAAGTTACTAGACAAAGAAGTGGGAAAACGGAGCTAAATGTAAGATTGCCAGGCAAACATAAGAGTCAAAGAGAAGATTAATCATGATTCTATGTGCCCTAACAAAAGTTTCATATTCAATTTTCTCGTGCGATCCTCTGAGGTTAACTTTTAAAACATTATTAATAGGTAGGAGATGCAACGAAAAAACCCACTATGTAACTAATTTCTATATAAAACTTTGGTTTTCCAAGAAAAATATGACATTTTCCCATGAATGTTTTTTTACTTTGAATTGTAATAGGCTAATGTTGCAAGTAAAATATTTCATATATACCATATTCCGTTTACTTCTAAATGTCTATGAGGTTCAGAAAAAAAAAAATTAATTCATTTTGTTGTTATAGAAATTCTATTTGCTTATTGTTGTCATAATTTTAAAATAATTACAAGTCCTTAACTAATTGCATTACACACACGGATAAGAATATGTTATGTGGCCTGTCATGTGACCTATGAACCACATGTGAAGTTCATGAACTAAGCATTCCTTTGCAGTCAATCTGCTTTTGCAAGCAGAGACGACACACAGATGAAGCCTGTGTAAGCAGATTATTGAGGTTTAAAAAGGAACAAATGCTGATACGGCAATGATGACGTCGTCACTTGGCAGGAGATTGCTCTCAGCCAGCTAAGAGTTACGTTACTTGCTGTAAGAGATACGACGAGATACGGTGTCGGTCGAAGAAGTCCATGAAATTCCTTTCACATTGTAGGCGGTTGTTACTTGACTGTAGTCGTCCGCCACGACGAACGATTTTTTTTTCGAAGTTGCGATGTGAAAATTTCTCGTACTGCAGGATATCTGTAAACCAGGTTCCATTAATCAGCCTGCAAAGTTTAAATTATACTTGTCACGAAGGGCAAAGTAAAATTCAGACGACATCCCCAAATACAGGGGTAGGGAAGAGAGCCATTTAGACAGCAACGTAACCCACATGAATTCGCTTGATATCTTTGGAATTCAAAAGAATCCGACTGTTACAAACTTTTTTTTATCCATGGCAGTTAACAATGATAGTGAACCTATCCCAGGTCATATAGAAAAAAAAGAATGACTTGTAAAAATATCCATAAATTATTAAAAAATAATAGATAATCAATACGAATCTCAAAGAACAAATTCGAGATTAACTGTTAGTAAGTTACTAGACACAAAGAAGTGCGGAAAACGGAGATAAACTGTTAAGATTGCCAGGCACAAACATAACGAGTTCAAAGAGAAGATTAATCATGATTTATATGCCCTAACAAAAGTTTCATATCAAGTTTTTCTCGTGCGCAGTCCTCGAGGTTAACTTTTAAAACATTATTAATAGGTAGGAGATGCAACGAAAAACCCAAAAACCCCTATGTAACTAATTTCTATATACAAACTTTTGGGTTTTCCATAAAATAATGAAAACATGTTTTTTCACTTTTCCCCCTCCACTTTCCGCCCATGAATGGTTTTTACCTTGAAGCTTGTAAATAGGTATAATGGTTGCAAGTTAAATATTTCATATATACATAGTTCCATTACTCTTCTAAATGTCTACGAGTGGTTCAGAACAAAAAAAAATTAATTCATTTTGTTTTTTGTTATTAAGAAATTCATAATTGCTATTTTTGTTTTGTCAATTAATTTTAAAAATTAATTACATAAGTTCCTTAACTAAATTGCATTACACCACACCGGATAAGAATAGTGTTATGTGGCCTGCTCACGTGACCTATGAACCACATGTGAAGTTCATGAAACTAAAGCATTTCCTGTTTTTCCAGTCAATCTGCTTTTCTTTTGCAAGCAGAGACGACACACAGATGGAAGCCTGTGTTAAGCAGAATTGATTGAGGTTAAAAGGAACCAAATGCTGATATACGGCAATGATGACGTCGTCACCTTGGGCAGAGGAGATTGCTCTCAGCCAGCTAAGAGGTTACGTTACTTGGCTTTATTTAAAAAAAGTTGTAAGGAGAATACGACTTTAGTATTTTTTAAATGATATTTTTCTTTTAGTGTTTTAATTCTCCACCCGCATGAGAAGAAATGTCTGAAAAAAAAAAAAACAAAAAAAAAAAAAAACAAGTACCAAAATTGAAACAATAATTATTAGTTTCATGTTGGCATTAATGGTTTAACTAAATTAAAATCCTTATTCCAACTATATGAAAAAGGTTTCCATACAAATTCGATATCATATTTTAATTTAGCCCTGTAGAATGAGTTCATTCAATAGGATTATTCCGATAGATATACATTTTCACTTCCTAAGGGACTTCCTGACTTTAAAATCTCTTTTATTTTTATTTTATTTATTTTATTTATTATTAGTTTATTTATTTATTTATTTAGTTTAATTTTTTTTTTCATTGGACTACTGAAATATCAAATTACCGGGACAGACAATATGTCAGTTAGGTTTTTGGATATGTGTTTTGAACTTTTTAGCTTTATTGTTTTTCATTCACAAAAGCGCTTTTAAGTTAGAGTTCCAAATCTTTACGCATAATATATTTGGATATTTAATGGTTACGTTTTTTGCTTATTGATATTATCGTGATCTTCCCTTTTTTTATTATAAATTTTGTAACCCGTTCCGACTTCTTACGGAGTGTATTAATATTGACATCCACTTGTATCCTATTTATTTTATTTTTTTATTTTTTTAAATTTTATTTATTTAATATTTTTTTAGACTATATCTTTTGATAAATTAATGGTTGGCTTGCAATATGTGGAAAAGTGTTCTCGCGGCGTACCGTATAATGGCTACTTGCGGCATCCAATTCTATAGATAACAAAGAGATCAATTGATAAAGGTATTTAAAAACCGAGAGAAACCGCTATAATCCAGTTTTTTCGGATCCAACATCACGAGTTGTTTTAACTCGTAAGACATTGACACTTCCTATTTAATTATCCGTTATCTTCTACCAAACCGATCTTGACTCTGGGTTGATAAAAATATTATTATTGGTTTTCTTAATGGAAATGGAATTCACACAAAACTTGTTAAGGAGATTATTATTGTTTATTTACACCACCCGAGTCACAGATTATTATGTGTTGAATCTCCATATTTACTGATTTAGCACTTCATTAAATATTCCTAAGCGGCACTCCAATTTCGGTGTTTTGTTTTTAGTGCTATTTAATTCTATATAACGGTTCAAGGAAACTATTAACACTAAGAAGTGTTATTCCCTCTGTCAGACTCGTTAATTCTGTTAATAACTTCTACGTATATTCTTTTTCAAAGGATTGATTTGGCACAGGATAGTGGTCCCTAAAACTGACAGGGGTCTTAGTGTATCCCTTGTTTTCATGACAC
The DNA here is from genome assembly GCF_015104395.2 of Macrobrachium nipponense. Taxonomy (NCBI): domain Eukaryota; kingdom Metazoa; phylum Arthropoda; class Malacostraca; order Decapoda; family Palaemonidae; genus Macrobrachium; species Macrobrachium nipponense. The sequence goes on along the minus strand of NC_087206.1, from coordinate 62,572,438 downwards.
ATGTTACAATTAGTTATGTGCCTTTTTATATCTGTAAGCATTGTAGGCCAGTAAAATAGTGATTTAGGCTTTATAGTGAGCATTACTATGGAACCCCCCCCCCCCCCTGGGGGGGGGGATACGGAATGCAACCAGTTTTATGACGATTGGTATGAAAGAAAGATTATTATTACTACCCATGGTCGTTGTTAGTCATCTGCCCTTGTGTTCTTCTTCGGGTTTTCCTCGTCACGGACTACAATATAAATACTACAAAATTTGATTACATTATTCTGATACACCATACCTTAAAGTATACTTTTGCTTTAGGGTTCTGCTCGAAGGGTTGTATCATTGTTTTTGCTTAGCCGCTGACCCTGTTTCCGTTTCGAAGTGTTTATTGTTTGGGTTATTTGTCTGGTTGACGCTTGCTTTGCTCAGTTCTAAACAGTTTTCTGCGCCTCCGACCCAAGATATTCCAATGCTTCGCGAATCTCTTTGGTAAGTAAGGAATTTTCTTGTTTAGATACGGTTTTAACAATAGGTCGGACGGGGGTTTTCTATATCTTTTAGTCCAATCTTAATGGTTTCTTTGCTGTATGGCTGCGGGATTGCGGGATTAATGGCGTCAGCTATGATAATTTGCTTTTCCCAGGTCAGATGATCTTATCTTGGCTCCAAAAGATCCTGCAAGTGATCATTTGTCACCGATATCCTTTTGGACTGTGATTAAAAGCCTTTTGAAAAAACTCGCGTAAAGGACTCATGTTCAGTAAGGACTTTATCAGGATAAGCCATAGATTATGGAACCTTAAAAATATAACTAGTGAGTTAAACGAATACCTAGCCCTATTACCTATGCCTATTACTGTATATTTTACTTTCCAGGAGGGATTTAGTTTACGTGAATAAAAAGCTAATTAGGCAGAAACTGTTTTTATTCATATTACTGAAGTAGTATCCCTCGTTACCCCTTGGTCTTGAGGCGGTCTGTTTGCAATAAAAAAAAGTTCCGTATTTTTAAATCAGTTGATTTTTAAGTTAGGTAAGCTGCATTATTCCGCTCTTTTAAGATAAGTTCGAACGCCATGTTGATGCTTTTTAGTAGACCATAATCCAATCTACGCTCCTTCTTCGTAAGAAATCTGTTTAAAAGAAGGCTGTCATGATTGAAGAGTTTGACATATTTGGCATTACGATTTTGTAATACCCAACCCCTACAGCGCAAAGTGGCTGTATACCCCTTTTAACGTTAATAAGTACCGCCGGAAAGGTTTATGAATAAGGCCGACACCTTACCATGGACTACTTTTTTGAGACCTGTGGACCAGACACATAAAAACTAGATAAACATGTTCGGTTTTTAAAAACTTTTCAAAAAACTCACATTTAGATATTTTACTCTGAGATTATTTGTCTTTGTCTCTGGAAGCAACTAGCTCTACTTTATGGTCAATGTACTTCTAAGGTATTAGAAACAAAATTACAAGATCATCCATATAGGCATGTAGGTTTTTTTTTAAAAAAAATCCCCTAAAAGTCTCCAAAACACTATATTGTAATTTGGGACCGCAACGTAAGCCGGAGGCATACGTAAAAATTGATAATGTCCCTGAGTGTGCTGAAAACGGTGTATGAGGTACAATCACTTAGGTAATGGTATCTGGTAAAAGCATTTAAGTAAGTCCAAGTTGGTGAAAAAAAAATTTATTCTAACCTAACAGAGATAAGATGTCGTCGGTACATCGCACTGGAACTATCGGAAGTCGTTTCCTTGTTTAAGCGACAGTAATCTGCGCAGATACGCCAAGTCCGATCTTTTATGGCATGACGTTTGAGGGAAAAATTATATGGGCTATTTGATTTCCTAATGACTCCTATTACTAACATTTTTCAACTTCGTCATTTATCTCTATTTTGAAATTTCATTGGGGTTCTACAACGAAGTACGTATATAGCTTTATGTTTGTCCTTAGACCGTATTTTTGTTTTCAATGACATCCGTTTTTCTCCCAGAGATCCTGGTATTCAGGTAGAAGATAAAAAAAAAGTTCTGCTGAATCCTCTGCTTGAATGACTTTACGGATATTACTTTAGATAGATTATCAGAGAGATTCATCCACGACTGGTTGGCGTGATTAAAAATTTAGCAAACAATAAAAAATGCGATATTTATAACACTTCCAGTATCCACGATATGTATAACTTTTAGGGCTTTGTTCGCCGGAAATCGTTATTTATTTCAGAGTGTCGGGAAAGGATTAAAATTTTCATTTCCCCAGCAAGAAAGTCTTTTTACAAACGCACTAAGACTTCGGGGTGCTGCTTCTCGAGATTTTGCGTGCAAAGTTACTACTGGCGGTTTGTGGGAGAAATTCTGTTGGGTCATTTGAACAATGTTACGATTTATGAGACAAATGTATAGTTTTTCCTTTATATAAGTTTATTATTTGATTAACTGTCTCATTTTTGTTTCAAACGGATTTTAATATGTTTGAAGGTTTATAGGATTTTCCTTTGATAAACACGCCTTATTTTTCAGGATGTAAGATAATATTTTGTATACCCCTAGATGGATCTTACAATTACACTACATACATCAATGTTTTTTTTATAACTAGAGTATCTGTAAGCGCTCGCTTATCGGACTTCTCATTAGGAAGTTTCGAACAACAGACGGTGATCCGTATACAGGATATTTGCGTTACTAAAGAAAATAAAACAAGATATTCTAATTTTTACGGCGCGTACAGTTGGGCTTAATCCACCAGTATTTATTATAACTTAATGTATTAAAATTAAAACGAAAACCTGCTCTGATTACTTTATACGGTCGTGTGTTTTCATAGGAAAGGAAAAATCCTTTTAATTCAAAAGATATCGGTATGTATGAACCAACATCGCTTTTCCCCACTCTGCTAGAGTCGCTTATTGTGTGGAATTTGCTTTGCTTTGAAAACTCGGCAGATTTAACTAACCTTGACCGCTTGACTAGGTTGACACAGTCACCGGGTTTGCTTGTTAGATTCTGAACGGGCTACTGTTTCTATTTCTTTTGTAATAATTAGGATCCTTCTCTTTATTACCATCGGCAACGTATTGTGTGTTTTTAGCATTATGTTGCTGGTTACGTATAAAGCAATGAATGACGAACTATTAGGAACTGAGCGATTACTAATAAGACAAGTTATCTCTACTGTATTCCAATATTAACTGTTTGTACTTCATTCTTTGCTAAAATTTGAAATAGTGAGGGATCCTGGTCAGCGCATTTAGCCTGATGAAAGTTTTTTACAGACATGTTATTCCTTGCAATCCAGCCATATTTTAAAAGTTAAGTTTGAGTCATTTGAGGTTCGATATTTTAATATAACCTCAAAAAAACTCAAGGCTAAAACTGCGATCGGGACTTTGCAAAGGAGCATTTATTGTCATGACCCGAAATAGTGTTACCTCTAATTTATATAGATTTGTACGGGTGTTCCACTTGTTTTTGTGTGTTTTCTAATCACTACGGTGCTTAACGACCCTATCCATGCATCTGTATAAATACAGACGTCCACTGCGTAAACGCATATTCAACTGTTTAATATGATTTGTTACGTAAGGGATTAATAATCACCCAAAATGATAAAATTAACATAGTATATGATTATGATATTTCAGTAGAACTTCTGGAAACAAACACTCAAAGATAAAACTCGCAGTAGCGAAATCTCAATGATATAGATAATTTTCTGTAAAAAAGTAAGATTAAGAATGTCTCGTAACTTCAGCCACAGGAATAACGAAATTCGACCTGCAAAGGAAACAACTCAAAGTTTACTCCAAATGAATAAAAATTGTACTTAGCTTGCTTTTGTGGGAAGTCACGGTGTTCCGATAACCCGACACACGGCCTCGGTCCTCCTTCTCTATTTAGCGGACGACCTGGTTTTGGCTTCAGTTTTCCCCCGTGCGCGTTGTTTCGATGATTCGAGCCCTTGAAAATCCGATGCTGCAGACGCAGTTCGGTTTGTTTCTTGCAGTGCCGGAAACGCTCACTAACGATGTTTTCTTGAATGATTCTAATGAGAGACGAAGCTTCCGTTGCCGTAGGAAAAGGACACGTCGGTTTTGTTTCTTGAAGTTATTCACTAACGATGATACCAAGTTGCTTGACGAATCTTGTGTTTTCTGAAGTCGCTCACTAATGATGATACTAGGTTGCTTGAAGAATCTGCTGCTTTCGTCGTCGTTGACTTCATGATTTATTATTCTGTTTTTTCTTCGTAGGACGTTGTAGAGTTCTTCTGGTCCGCTGGCCACCAATATTAGGGCTTGTGCCTTGTATGATAAGGCGCCCTATGAGGTAATGTTAGATACTAGCGATAATCTATACGCTAAGTCGAGTTTGGTATTGCACTTCCATCTTCAATGGAGTGTCTGGGGTTTTGTAGATCACTTACGAAGTCGGTATTATCTTTACGACGATGTGTTAAACTCATGGTTCGGTAAGGTTCTTGTAGAAAACACTAAGTATAAAAAATAGATAATTTCTTCTGAAGTTTTACATGCTGAAGATCGATATGATTGTACAAGTCTTCTAATAACGATAGCTTGATTGCTTCTGCCAATGATGATGGCTAATCCTATTCCTCTACATGATAAAGCTTAGGTAAAGAGGTACAGGTCTTCTAATAACGATAGCTAACTCTGTTCTGCCTGTCTACCATCTCTGTTACAAGTTATGAAGGAACAGACAGTAGCTCGAACATATGAAACATACTATCAGAGACATAAGTTTCATACGAACACAATCGAATGATACACGCTACAGATCACGTAGGCCGTTTGAATAATAGGTCGGGGTAGTTGTCTCAAGCAGGGAGCTTGGACTAATGTTTATAAACAATTGAATGACTACAGGTGACGGCATGTTATCTTAGCTTACATACTTATTGTATACGTCATCTTTAGCGTCTCTAGTCTGATCACATTCCTGCAAGCAATCTGGTTGACCTCTTTAGTTTTAGACTTTTATATATATGGACTAACATTCCATATTTTTATTATGTAAACACTTACATATAATGCAAAAGGTATTTTTTTATGATAGTAATAATTAGTACATTATTATAATAATTAATACATTATTATTTCATAACTTGAACAGGATAACTTTCTAGTTTATAGCGAAGGTGTGAGTAAAAGGCAGCACCTGACTCTTGGCAAACAAAAAAAGAGGTCACAGCACAATAATTTGCGTTTGTTGACAGATGGAAAGATACATTTAATTCGATACACAAGACACGACTGAAGCTGTTGGTACATATGGCTGGAATGCTGACATTGTGATGAATATGATATTGACTATACATTTGAGGTGTTCACAATATTAAGGCTCCCCAGAGCTCCAAGTAGTAATTTTATTTTGCTCCCAAGTCTTCTAAAAATATCAAATTTTTCCCATGGAAAATCATACTTGCATATGTAGACTGCAAAGTGGTCGAAATTCCCATTATCTAACAAATATAAAATGGTCAGAAATAAATGAAGAATTAAACAAAGATTGGGATAACATTTTCGTAAGCGATGACATAAGGGTAAATACGGAGATATTATATAAAATATTAGAGAAAATAGTGGATAAATATATACCGAAGAAGAAAAGTAAACATCATTCATGCATACCAAGAGACAGAAGGATCTTGTTCCAGAAAATCAGAAAGTGGAAAAAAGGTCTTGCAAAAGAAAAAAAAAGAAAAAAATGCATGGAAAGTTATAGATCTAAAAAGTAAGATAGAAAATGCAGAACAAAAGATTATACAATCAAAAGAAAATGAAAAACGGGAATTGGAAGAAAAAACCCTATTAAATATCAAGCAAAACCCCAAACTATTATACTCATATGCGAAGAAGATGAATAAAAGAAGAATAGAAATAGGCCCTCTGAGAATTGAAGGGAGATTAACGAATGAAAAAAAGGAAATTTGCAACATACTGGCAGAACGATATAAGAGAGAATTCACCCCTAGAATAGATAATGAAGATAATGATATAGAAGTAAGGGACGAAAATAGTGAATATCTAGCTGACATAGAAATTAATGAAGCTGATATTGTGCAGGCAATTAATGAAATTAAAAATGGAGCTGCTGCAGGGCCTGATGGAATCCCTGCTATTTTGTTAAAGAAAGTAGTTCATTCTATCGCAAAGCCACTTGCAATATTATTAAGACAAAGTGTAGATACAGGCAAGATTTATGATGAGCACAAAATTAGCATATATCACCCTACTTTCAAAAATGGATCAAGACTTGAGCAAGTAATTATAGGCCTGTGAGTCTAACATCACATATTATGAAAGTGTATGAAAGGGTAATGAAGAAAAATATTATGAAACATTTAATAAAAAATAATTTGTTTAATATAGGACAACACGGTTTCGTACCCGGAAAAAGTACACAAACCCAACTGTTAGTCCACCGTGAGAACATATTCAAAAATAGGAAAAGCGGAAATGAAACAGATGTGGTTTATCTAGACTTTGCAAAAGCTTTTGACAAAGTAGACCATAATATATTAGCAAAGAAAATTAGAAAACACAATATCGTAGATAAAATAGGAAGATGGTTAAAAGAATTTTTACACAACAGAAAACAGATAGTTATTGCAAACGATGAGAAATCGGATGAAACCAAGGTAATATCCGGTGTGCCACAAGGTACGGTGTTAGCTGCAATACTGTTTGTTATTATGATTGAAGACATAGACAGTAATGTTAAGGATTCGGTATGAGTAGTTTCGCTGATGACACAAGAATAAGTAGAGAAATTACTTGTGATGAAGATAGGAACACTCTACACAGAGACCTTAACAAAGTATATGAGTTGGGCAGAGGAAAATAGGATGGTATTTAACTCTGATAAATTTGAATCAATAAAATTATGGAGACAGAGAAGGAAAGCTCTATGCATATAGGGGACCTAATAATGAAACAATCACAAATAAGGAAGCAGTTAAAGACCTTGGTGTGATGATGAATAGGAACATGGTTATGCAAGATCAAATAGCAATTCTTTTGGCAAAATGTAAAGCAAAAAATGGGAATGTTGTTACGGCACTTCAAAACAAGAAAAGCTGAACACATGATTATATTTTATAAAACATATGTTCGTAGTCCACTTGAATATTGCAATATGATATGGTACCCACACTATCAAAAGGATATTGCACAAATAGAGAGTGTACAAAGGTCCTTTACAGCTAGAATAGAAGAAGTTAAGGACCTTGACTACTGGGAAAGACTACAATCATTAAAATTATATAGTCTAGAAAGGAGAAGAGAACGCTACATGATAATTCAGGCATGGAAACAGATAGAAGGAATAACAGAAAATATCATGGAACTAAAAATATCAGAAAGAGCAAGCAGAGGTAGATTAATAGTGCCCAAAACAATACCAGGAAAAAATAAGGAAAAGCACACAGGACATTAATCCACTACGCACCAGCATCGAGTAATGCAGCGTCTATTCAATGCGTTGCCAGCCTCATCTGAGGAATATATCAGGAGTGAGCGTAGATGTAAGAATAAGCTCGACAAATATCTAAACTGCATCCCAGACCATCCAAGATTGGAAGATGCAAAATATACCGGAAGATGTACTAGCAACTCTCTGGTAGACATTAGAGGTGCCTCACACTGAGGGACCTGGGGCAACCCGAACGAACTGTAAGGTCTGTAAGGTCTGTAAGGTAAGGGTGGTGATATGCGTGTTTGAAAATTGCAAATTTCAATCTCGCTTTTCTCACGATTTTTTTTTCTTTTAATCAACCCCAGGAGACCCTTAATATTGTGAACGCCTCATTTAACATGATAGTAATATGAATGAAGATATGTGCATAAACGATGTGTGACGTGTGCCATAGGACCCTACAAGTCAATGTTACTGTTGCAGAAAATTTTCGTAGAAATCAAAGTAATACAGCTAATAACATTAAACGTTATATTATTCCAAACTAACGTATATATCATCTTTTTTTCAGGTAAGGAAAACGAATCTTGCGTCCTAAGGCCATACGGTTAAAATCTCGAAAGGTAAGTCCAGTTCGTGTCTAATTAAGGGAAGGGCAGGTATGAACCCCTTACATTATCGCGTTCATTTAGAATTTTGTACTGTGTCAAGAGAGATATGAGGGAGTTGGCACGGAGCGAGGAGGATGCACTGGACCGAGGGAGATGGAAGAGTCTGTTGGAGAACCATTACAGCGACCGCAAATAGGGAAGATGATTTGGAATTTGGTACTGTAGAGCTTGTAATTGATTAAGCAATTTTTCTACATAAGTATTTGCACATATATATGTGTGTATAGATATGTACATATCATACGAAATTTTATATGCTGAGAAACATATTACAAGTATAGCAAGAGAGTAACTGGTTAAGTGTAAAACTCAATCTGACACAGATGTCACTCCTCCATAACGGCATAAAATTGTAATGGATTGGGCGAAGCGAGAGAGAGAAATAAATTTAGATGTAGATGTCAAACTGTGGAAGAAAAAAAATTGAGCTGAATGTGTGGAATAGCTGATGTTTACAGACGATGCAGCATTGATCTGAGGTATTGACACTGCAGGCAATTATTGAACTTATTGGAAACTTGAGAAAATGTGAGCAAGTGTAACATTATCAAGAAAAATTGAGTGTATGAATGCCATCTTGTAATTCATGGAAGTGCATTGAGTATGTTGAATGCGGACGAGGAGAAAAGGCTGAAGCTGTGTAAATGTTTACTATATAATAAGAGAAGAATTGAAAGTGAGAAGTAGCGAAATGGTTAGCTTATAATGAAATGACGGAATGGGGAGTGATTAGAGAGGTCTAGGAGGGATCAAGAGAGGAAGATATATACTAATATATATATATAGAATATTATTATAAGTATATATATATATATATATATATATATATATCTATTATCGAGCTACAATGTCCTTTAATATCTAATTCGCTCTACCTCGGAATTAATATATTTTCATATATGCTTAACGGAAGGGGAATTTTTTCTCGATAATAGATTTACCTGTACTTGGGCGCGAACGCAGGTACATTCAAATCCAGGCACGTCAGGGAAGCTCTACCACCCCACCTCTCGCGGTGGTGGGGTGGTAGCGTTCCCTGACGTGCCTGGATTTGAATGTACCTGCGTTCGCGCCCAAGTACAGGTAAATCTATTATCGAGAAAAATTTCCCCTTCGGTTAAGCATATATGAAAAATATATTAATTCCGATTGGTAGAGCGAATTAGATATTAAAGGACATTGTAGCTCGATATATGTATATGAATCACGGTAATGTGATATGACTTATATATATATATAATTATATATATATATATATATATATATATATATATACTATATATATAATTATATATATAGGTAGGTAGGTTTACGTTCATACATCATACATTTATTTATACACTCCACTTTTTTGTACGCGGAGGCTAAAATTATAGTGAGTTGATATCTAGGCATTATTATTATTATTATTATATATATTATTATTTTATTAGTATTATTATTATTATCTATTTATTTATCCCCCCCCCCCCCCCCTGGTCAATCTCATATAAGCTACCTATACTATGTACGCATTTGTCCGCATTTATTTCGTTTGCGCTCTCTCTCTCTCTCTCTCTCTCTCTCTCTCTCTCTCTCTGCCTGCGTCACTTTACCCCCCACCCCCACCCCATACCCCCCCACCCCCAACCCCACCCCATCACAGCTGATAGCGCCATCTGCATGCAAAGCATTCATGCAAATCCATGAAGTGGCCGCACAATTAGTATGGAAATTCAGTTCTGGGGGGGGGGGACATCACGATGATCCGGTTAATTGAGACATTGACGAAGCCTTTCATTCGGCGCAGGACGGTTCCGAAGTTCTCATATATATATATATATATTATATATATATATATATATTATATATATATATATATATATACATATATATACATATATATATACATATATATATACATATATATATATATATATATATCTAATAAAAGGAGCCCATAAAAACACCAAAATGTAGAGAGAAAAGTACTATATTTCAGAGACTGCTGTCTCTCTCTTCAGGTATATGAATGAGAAAAGTTTACAGAAAAGGTGGTATTTATACCAAGAGATTCGTCCACAAGTAAGCCAATTTAGGTCACCCCCGCTGATAATCTTCCTTTAATCTTCTTAAGCATTGGTTGAATGAATACTGCGTCGACGATGTCCGATGTCCAATTCCCTTTTGAGATGTTCATTACCTGCTTCTCTTTTATTAAGGCCGATTCCATCATTTGACTCTTGTACCGGCAGTTGCTGCTATAAACTGGAATATGTCACGTGTAATTTATAGCAGCAACTGCCGGTACAAGAGTCAAATGATGGAATCGGCCTTAATAAAAGAGAAGCAGGTAATGAACATCTCAAAAGGGAATTGGACATCGGACATCGTCGACGCAGTGTTCATTCAACCAACGCTAAGAAGATTAAAGGAAGATTATCAGCGGGGGTGACCTAAATGGCTTACTTGTTGGACGAATCTCTTTGGTATAAATCCACCTTTTCTGTAAACTTTTCTCATTCATATACCTGAAGAGAGAGACAGCAGTCTCTGAAATATAGTACTTTTCTCTCTACATTTTGGTGTTTTTATGGGCTCCTTTTATTAGATGGAATTCTGTTGTTACAGAAACATTTTTACCAGTCATATATATATATATATATATAATATATATATATATATATATATATATATATATATATTCGAGGGAGCTCTTAAACATATACGTAAAGCATCATACCGATAGATAGATGTGAGTAGATATTACGGACGTTATAGAGTAATGCCTCACTTCATGTCTTTTTTTTCCTATTTCTTTTTTCCCCAAAGAATGAGAGAGAGAGAGAGAGAGAGAGAGAGAGAGAGAGAGAGAGAGAGAGAGAGAGAGCAGCTTGTATGGCCGTCCAATTTCAAACTTCCTTATCCTTCCCAACTGCCCTTTCGCAGAGATCATAAAAAATCTAGGGTGATTTCTGTATCAAAACTCTGATCCCCTTCACCTCACTCCACCAGCAGCTTCTTCCATGTCCGTCCTCTCTTGCAAAGGGATTTGGGACAACTTTGTCGACCGGACAGAGTATTATAGTCCCTTATTTTCTACAGCCCTAGGGAAAGAGAGAAGCTAATCCAGTCCTTCGGCCGCAAGTATATAAGGGATAATCTGTTATAGCATTCTTGACAGGAGGATGAGGAGGAGGAGAGAAAGTAATAATAAAAAAAATTAAAAAACACCATAGATGCATTCCACTGGCCGTCTAGCAAAATTAATCTCACTTGTCTAACATCAGCGTTCTGAGCGACGGTGTGAGGAATAGGAGCTGCTTTTGTCACCTCAATTAATGGTAAACTTAAAAACTGCATGGGTGCTCCTGCCTGTCTGCTGTCTCGTTACATTTGCTGCAAATAAGTGGTTTTTGTTCTCTCGCTCTCACAAATGACAGATGACACAAGAATAAGTAGAGAAATTACTTGTGATGAAGATAGGAACGCTCTACAAAGAGACCTTAACAAAGTATATGATTGGGCAGAGGTAAATAGGATGGTATTTAACTCTGATAAATTTGAATCAATAAATTATGGAGACAGAGAAAGAAAGCTATATGCATATAAGGGACCTAATAATGAGACCATCACAAATAAGGAAGCAGTTAAAGACCTTGGTGTGATGATGAATAGGAACATGTTATGCAATGATCAAATAGCAACTCTGTTGGCAAAATGTAAAGCAAAAATGGGAATGTTGTTACGGCACTTCAAAACAAGAAAGCTGAACACAAATGATGATTATGCTTTATAAAACATATGTTCGTAGTCCACTTGAATATTGCAATATGATATGGTACCCACACTATCAAAAGGATATTGCACAAATAGAGAGTGTACAAAGGTCCTTTACAGCTAGAATAGAAGAAGTTAAGGACCTAGACTACTGGGAAAGACTACAATTCTTAAAATATTATAGTCTAGAAAAGGAGAAGAGAACGCTACATGATAATTCAGGCATGGAAACAGATAGAAGGAATAGCAGAAAATATCATGGAACTAAAAATATCAGAAAGAGCAAGCAGAGGTAGATTAATAGTGCCCAAAACTATACCAGGAAAAATAAGGAAAGCACACAGGACATTAATCCACTACGCACCAGCATCGATAATGCAGCGTCTATTCAATGCGTTGCCAGCTCATCTGAGGAATATATCAGGAGTGAGCGTAGATGTGTTTAAGAATAAGCTCGACAAATATCTAAACTGCATCCCAGACCATCCAAGATTGGAAGATGCAAAATATACCGGAAGATGTACTAGCAACTCTCTGGTAGACATTAGAGGTGCCTCACACTGAGGGACCTGGGGCAACCCGAACAAGATGTAAGGTCTGTAAGGTAAGGTCTCCCTCAAGAGAGATGCTTTAATTACATTCCTCAACATTTTTGGCATTATATTTCACCCCTTCTCAACCCCCATTCCTATTGGGGCTGAACTTGGGCTTTAATGTCATTGGGAGTATCACTGTTCATCTCAGCGACCTCGAAAGCTATGGATTAGACACTGATATCTCTCATTTTTTACACTCTCTCTCTCTCTCTCTCTCTCTCTCTCTCTCTCTCTCTCTCTCTCTCTCTCTGCTTCCTATCAGGGCTGAACTTGGACTTTAAGGACATCGGGAGTGTCACTATTCATCTCGGCGACCTCGAAAGCTATGGATTAGACACCAATATCTCTAATTTTTTACACTCTCTCTCTCTCTCTCTCTCTCTCTCTCTCTCTCTCTCTCTCTCTCTCTCTGGGCTGAACTTGGACTTAACGGTAGTTGGGAGTGTCACTACTCATCTTAGCGACCTTGAAAACTATGAATTAGACCCTAATTGTTGTTGTTTTCAGTTACTTCTACATGTCACCCCTCCTTCCCACTCCCACCCGCTAATGGGGCCAGTGATCTTAACCCCATACTATCTTTTCCAGATAATAAATCATATGTATACCAAGTTTGCTTGGATTTGCTCTATTCAATTCAGAATTATGCTGGAACACAGACACACATTAAATATATATATATATATATATATATATATATATATATATATATATATATATAATATATATATACATATATATATATATATTACATATATATATATATACAATATATACATATATATAATACCATATATATATATATATATTACATATATACTATATATATATGAACAGGCAGAGGACGTTTAAACATTAGTTAGCTGAAATGCATAATTTCCTTCTGGTTTAGCAAAGTGAGAAATTGCTATATGTGATGTTTAAGCTGAGGAACCGCTAGACGAGCCACTTTTTTCAATCCGAAAAAAATATAAAAAAGTTATAGTTGTTCACACGAAACCAATTAGGCTCAAAGTAATTAAGCAATTTAATATTCAATTAAATCTGACGATATTACATAGAGTAATCAACTTAATCCAAAACTGGACTTGGAGCTTATATTTTATTACTATTTTAATTACATCCTTTAACTTGTAAATTGTACCTAAGTGCACTTCATTATACTGTATAATAGTAAGCCGGTATTAATTCAGGTGTGTTAAAGTGAAATACAGAAAGGAATGTTTACTGAATTTTTATTTGCTTAATTTTATTTTTTCTTGCAGGTATCAACATTTACTTTTTTGCGAAAGGTAACAATAATGTTTTTATTTCATTACTTGTACTGAATTTTTATCTATTAATTTTTTATTTATTTTTTTTGCAAATATCATCATACACTATTTGTTGGCAAATGTAAGAGCAATGTATTATTTCATTACTTTTACTGAGTTTTTATTTATTTCATTTATTTTGGTAAATATCATTATTCACTTTTTTTGGCAAATATAATGTTTTTATTTCATAACTTTGGTCATGCTACATTCCAAACCATTGTATTTAGTCATATCAGTTGCTGCTGGGTTTTTTATGTAATTTAGCGAGAGAGAGAGAGAGAGAGAGAGAGAGAGAGAGAGAGAGAGAGTGTGTGTTAGTCTGCAGTAAATATTGTTATAGATAAGTGATGTCTACTTTGTAGCTTAACTGATTACGTATACGATATGAATTTACCTGACTGTGCCTTGACTTGCTCCCATATTTTTCATTATAATTTTAATAGCTAATATTTCTCAGATTTCAAAGAATTTGTGTGGATAATTACCAATGTCAGATCGACTATTGTATTTCCTTGGTATAGAGAGGGATATTGTAGATTTTCTTTTTTCACTTAAGTATATAGACTTCCCTCTTCGTTTCGTGAATAATTTATCAGTTTATTTAAGTTTTTTATTATTATTTTTGGGAAATTGCGTTTTTTGTCCCTCTTTCGTTACCCTGGAGTATCATACAATTCATTTCATATTTTATTTCAGTTGCTCTGCAAAGTTGTTTTTACAACTATTCGGTATAGAACTGAACACTAATATATTTCCGATGTCTGGTTCTCCTTTCATACCTTTCATATTTTCCCTGCGTGTAATTTTGTTTTAATATTGACATTTTGCGTTACCTCTTGGATCCATTTTCTGACATCTAAAGCATTATGCCTGAGGAATATTAATAATGTTTCTTCTAGTGACGATCTTAATTTTTTTAATTCGTAAGCTGTCTTTGACCTAATAGGAGGATATATTTGGACAGGAGTCGTTTTACTGAATGGCGTCTAACAGTGTCTTTCCCTTTTGCCTCTGTTATTTCCTCGTCATTTGTCTTACTTAATTGGGTTTATCAAAAGACTGGCCGAGGCTCCTCTTGTCATCTCCCGGTCCAATTTTTCTTATGGACGACGGGCCTACTTGAGAAAGTGGCCATTTTATTGGACGCACCCTCCCTCCTTTTGAGAGGCGTCCGTAGTAGGATCAGTAAGCAGCACTTAGAACAGGAGAGATAGGTTGGAGGAATTCTTCTGTGTACCAACCGACGAAATATGATCTACGTCAGTGAGAAATAGATGGGTGTTAAGATTTTACCGAATGTTTTAACCACAAAGCAGTATAAATTATCAAATGCAATATGTATACCCTATATAATTCACAGACCCATATATATATATATATATATATATATATATATATATATATATATATATATATATATTTATACTTTGTATCGTTCGAATTGTTTTCAGTTTCATGTGGCTGTTAAGGTATCCTCCATTGACTATTTTATAGGGGATGTAGTATTCTCAGTTTCATACATTGTTATATAGTATATATACGAATATATATACATACATATATATATACATACATGTATGTATATGTATGTAGTATGTATGTATGTAATATATGTGTATATATATATATGTATAATATGTGTATATATGTATATAGTATATATGTGTATATGTATATGTATGTAGTAGTATGTATGGTATGTATTATATGGTGTATATACGTAATAGATGTATATACTATGTGTATATATGTATATATGTATATATGTGTATATATGTATGTATGTATGTATATGTTTTATATGTGTATATGTGTATATGTGTATATGTGTATATATTTATATGGGTATGTGTATATATGTATATATGTATATATATATGTATGTATATATGTATATATGTATATATATATATGTGTATATGTGTATATGTGTGTATATATGTGTATATATGTATATATGTATATATATGTATATGTATATATATATATATATATATATATATATATATATATATATATATATATATATATATATATATATATATACACAGTAAGTCCTCGGGTTACGCCGGTCTCGACTTACGATGTTTCGTGGTTACGAACGCGCCCCCATAAAAATATAAAAAATAATATTTTGCGTCGTTCCGTCTTACGCGGTTTAGCATCGTAAGCAACGTAAACAAACGCGAACTAGTTCCGGGCACACGGCGGAAGAATACGCTTTGTGGGGGAGAGGACGGCGTCGCTCGCTACGTCCATTCCTCGCCCATACGCCATTTTGGTTGTTTACACTGCCTCTCTCTCCCTCGTGTTGTATCGTTTTTGTAACTTTTTGCTCTTTGTTATGGCTCCCAAGCGCAAGGCGGACTCTTCTGATGGTAGTGCATCGAAGAAAAGAAAGGCCATCACCATGTAAATTAAAGTGGACATTATAAAGCGATCTGAGAAGGGAGAAACGCCAACAAACATTGGCCGCTCGCTTGGCCTTAGCCGTTCGACCGTTGCTACCATTATCAAAGATAAAGAGCGCATCGTTGAACATATGAAAGGATCTGCTCCTATGAAAGCGACAGTGATAACTAAGCAGCGTAGTGGTCTAATAACTGAAATGGAAAGGTTATTGGTGCTTTGGTTGGAAGACCAAAATCAACGGCGTATCCCAGTCAGCCTTATGGTGATTCAGGAGAAGGCGAAAAGATTGTTTGAAGCGTTGAAAAAAGAAAAGGGGGAGGGAAGTGAAAGTGAAGAGTTTGTGGCTAGTAGGGGTTGGTTTATGCGATTTAAGGCTCGGGCCAATTACCATAACCTTAAAGTGCAAGGTGAAGCTGCTAGTGGGGATGAGAAAGCAGCGAGTGAATTTCCTAAAGCGTTGTCTTGAGATAATTAAGGAGGGGGGTTATTCTGCTCAGCAAGTGTTTAACGTAGACGAGACAGGTTTGTTTTGGAAACGTATGCCTAACCGCACTTACATCGCCAAGGAGGAGAAGTCAGCACCGGGTCATAAAGCCAGCAAGGAGAGGCTAACTTTACTTCTTGGGGTAATGCTGCTGGCGACTTCAAACTGAAGCCCTTGTGGTGTATCAGGCTGAAAATCCAAGGGCACTCAAGGGCATTTGGAAGGGTCAACTACCAGTAATTTGGAAGTCCAACAAGAAGGCATGGGTGACACTTGCAGTGTTTGAGGACTGGTTCGTAAACCATTTTGTTCCAAGTGTGGAGCGGTATTGCGCCTCCAAGGGTATCCCCTTTAAGGTGTTGCTAGTGCTGGACAATGCCCCCTGGACACCCTGCCCAGCTGGGAGACTTCAACCCTAATGTCAAGGTGGTTTACCTTCCACCTAATACCACGGCCCTTTTACAGCCTATGGACCAAGGAGTGATTGCTTCGTTCAAGGCCTACTACCTACGAAGGACAATTGCTATGGCTTTACAGGCAACTGAAACCAAGAAGGACTTGACTCTGAAGGACTTTTGGAAATCCTACAACATCCTTGATGCTGTAAAGAACATTGCTAATTCCTGGGAGGAGTTTAAGCAAACAAACATGAATGGTGTCTGGAAGAAAATTTGTCCTCAATTTGTGAATGATTTCCATGGGTTTGAGGACACAGTTCAGCTAGTTGTCAAGAACGTTGTTGCCCTGAGTAAGGAAATCAATTTGGAGATGGAGGTTGATGATGTTACAGAGCTGCTGGAGTCTCATGGCGAGGGGAGTTATCTGCTGAGGACCTGATACAACTGGAGAAGCAGATGATAGAGGAAGAAGAAGAAGCACCCACCCCAGAGCCTAAGGCTTTCACAAGGCAGGACTTGACAAGAGGTTTTGCGGAGTGCAGCAAGCGTTGTCAACTTTTGAGGCTCAAGGATCCCAACTTGGACAGGTTCACTAGGGTTTCCAGAGGCGTCATGGATTTGATGCAGTGTTACAAGGAGATCTTGGATGAAAAGAGGTCGCTCTCTGTTCAGACTAACCTGGAGCAGTATTTTAAGAAGGTAGAGAGGCCTGCAGGAGATCCTGTACCCTCTACCTCAGCTGCCTCTGCTAATCCAGACTCGCCTGCCCCTAACAATCTCCAGCACCTTCTGAATGTTCTGCTAACCCAGACTCACCTGCCCCAGTATCTCCAGCACCTTCTGTTAGGTTCTGCCTCACCTAAAGACTCACCTGCCCCAACATCTCCAATAGTATGTTCTGCCTCACCTCAAGAATCTACCTGCCTCAGCATCTCCAGTAGTATGTTCTGCCTCACCTCAAGAATCACCTGCCTCAGCATCTCCAGTAGTATGTTCTGCCTCACCTCAAGAATCACCTGCCTCAGCATCTCCAGCAACTTCTGGAGGTTCTTTTTCTCTTCACTAACCTTCCCCAGTCTCTCCAGCACCGCAGCTTCCTCTCCAGTGTGCAAGCCAATCAAATTAATAAAGGTAAGGAATTGTTCTCTCGTTGTTATTGATAGGTATTTACATTAAATCATGTGGTATTTTTCAATGTTCCGACTTACGCTGAAAATCGTGTTACGACGCATCTTAAGAACGGATCAACGTCGTAACTCGAGGACCCCCTGTATATATATATATATTATATATATATATAATATATATATATATATATATATATATATATATATATATATATATATCGAGCTACAATGTCCTTTAATATCTAATTCGCTCTACCTCGGAATTAATATATTTTCATATATGCTTAACCGAAGGGGAATTTTTTCTCGATAATAGACTTGCCTGGATCGGGGAGCGATCCCAGGATCCTTTCAAATCCAGGAACGTCAGTGAGCTTTTACCTACTTCACTGACGTTCCTGGATTTGAAAGGATCCTGGGATCCCGCCCGATCCAGGCAAGTCTATATCGAGAAAAAATTCCCCTTCGGTTAAGCATATATGAAAATTATTAATTCCGAGGTAGAGCGAATTAGATATTAAAGGACATTGTAGCTCGATATATGTATATGAATCACGGAATAGTGGATATGACTTATATATATATATATATATATATATATATATATATATATATATATATATTTTAGTATATATTTTATTTGTCTGTCACAGTCATCCTATTCGACTGGGTGGTTTTTATAGGTGGGTGGGTTGTGGGGGGGTGGGGGGGCCGGGCCTTCCGGGTTGGGATGCATTCTGCCTCCTTAGGAGACCATCACTTTTCCCAATGTGTGTGCAGTTTCTAGGAGCACACTCTTCTGCATGAGTCCTGGAGCTATTTCGGAATCTAGTTATTATTATTTATTTATTTTTTTTTTTTTTGCTCTATCACAGTCCTCCAATTCGACTGGGTGGTAATTATAGTGTGGGGTTCCGGGTTGCATCCTGCCTCCTTAGGAGTCCATCACTTTTCTTACTATGTGCGCCGTGTCTAGGATCACACACTTCTGCATGAGTCCTGGAGCTACTTCAGCCTCTAGTTTTTCTAGATTCCTTTTCAGGGATCTTGGGATCGTGCCTAGTGCTCCTATGATTATGGGTACAATTTCCATTGGCATATCCCATATCCTTCTTATTTCTATTTTCAGATCTTGATAATTATCCTTTTTTTCCCTCTATTTCTCTTCAACTCTGGTGTCCCATGGTATTAAGACATCAATGAGTGATACTTTCTTCTTGACTTTGTCAAGCAACGTCACGTCTGGTCTGTTTGCACGTATCACCCTATCCGTTCTGATACCATAGTCCCAGAGGATCTTTGCTTGATCGTTTTCTATCACTCCCTCAGGTTGATGCTCGTACCACTTATTACTGCAAGGTAGCTGATGTTTCTTGCACAGGCTCCAGTAGAGGGCTTTTGCCACCGAATCATGCCTCTTTTTGTACTGGTTCTGTGCAAGTGCCGGGCATTCGCTTGCTATGTGGTTTATGGTTTCATTTTTCGTATTGCACTTCCTATATATGGGAGAGATGTTATTTCTGTCTTTCGTTCTTTGAACATATCTGGTTCTTAGGGCCTGATCTTGTGCCGCTGTTATCATTCCTTCAGTTTCCTTCTTTAGCTCTCCCCTCTGTAGCCATTGCCATGTGTCATCGCTGGCTAGTTCTTTAGTCTGTCTCATGTATTGTCCATGCATTGGTTTGTTGTGCCAGTCCTCTGTTTTGTTTGTCATTCATCTGTCTCTGCATATTTCTGGTTCTTCGTCTACTTTTATTAGTCCTTCTTCCCATGCACTCTTTAACCACTCGTCTTCACTGGTTTTCAGATATTACCCCAGTGCTCCGTTCTCGATGTTGACGCAGTCCTCTATACTTAGTAGTCCTCTCCCTCCTTCCTTTTGTGTTATGTATAGTCTGTCCGTATTTGCTCTTGGGTGTAGTGCTTTGTGTATTGTCATATGTTTCCTGGTTTTCTGATCTATGCTGCGGAGTTCTGCCTTCGTCCATTCCTCTATTCCTGCGCTGTATCTGATTACTGGCACTGCCCATGTGTTTATGGCTTTTATCATATTTCCGGCGTTGAGTTTTGACTTGAGTATCGCCTTGAATCTCTACATATATTCTTTCCTGATCGTGTCCTTCATCTCTTGGTGTTCTATATCCCCTCCTTCCATTATTCCCAGGTATTTGTATCCAGTCTCATCTGTGTGTTTGATGTTGCTCCCATCTGGTAGCTTTATCCCTTCAGTTCTCGTTACTTTGCCTTTTTGTATGTTGACTAAGGCGCATTTTTCTATTCCAAACTCCATCCTGACGGCCCCAGATACAATCCTTACAGTCTGGATTAGGGTATCTATTTCCTTGATGCTCTTACCATACAGCTTGATGTCGTCCATGAACATAGATGGTCGATTTTGTTGCCTCTTTTCTTGAGTTGGTACCCAGCATCCATCTTCTGTAGTACTTTTGTCATGGGAATCATGGCTACTACGAAGAGAAGTTGGGACAATGAGTCGCCCTGGAAGATCCCTATCCTGATATTAACCTCTGCTAGTTTTATTCCAGAGCTTGTAAGTATTGTATTCCAGTTGCGCATTGTATTTTTGAGGAAGCTGATGGTGTTTTCCTCTGCCCCATATATTTTCAGGCATTCTATTAGCCATGTGTGTGGTATCATGTCGAAGGCTTTCTTATAGTCTATCCATGCCATGCTTTGGTTGGTTTTCCTTCTCTTACTGTTCTTCATTACCATTTTGTCTATGAGGATTTGGTCTTTTTTGCCCCTACACTTCCTTCTGCAGTCTTTCTGTTGGTGGAGGATTGTGTTTGTCTCCTCTAGGTAGTTGTATAGCCTTTCACTGATGATACCTGTTAGTAACTTCCACATTATTGGTAGGCAGGTGATAGGCCTGTAGTTACTGGCTATGTTTCCCTTACTCTTGTCTTTTTGTACTAAGGATGTTCTTCCTGTGGTCATTCATTTGGGTGCATGGTGATTTGTGATACAATGCTGGAGTTCTTCTGCTATTCTAGGGTGTAGGGCCTTGAAGTTTTTGAGCCAGTATCCATGGACTTCATCGGGACCTGGGGCTTTCCAGTTGGGCATTTTCCTTTGTTGGTGTCTGACTGTGTCTGTCGTGATCTCTGAATCTTTGTTTTATTCTCCCTGTTTCTTCTTCCTTGACTTCCTGGAGCCATGTTGCATGTTTGTTGTGTGATACCGTATTGCTCCATATGTTTTCCCAGAGTCTCTTACTTGGTTCGGCTTCAGGAATTTCTTGGTGGTTGTCTTCCCCTCTTAGTTGGCTGTATAGTCTTTTCTGGTTGGTTCCGAATAGTTTGATCTGTTGGTATCCCTTATTCCTGTTCATGTACCGTTGGAGCTTATGTGCTTTGACCTTAAGCCTCTGTTTTACATCTTCTATTTTGTTGTTTAGTCCCCCCTCTTGTACTTTGTATTTCTCGTTGAGTTCCTCCCTTGTTTTCTTGCTTCCTAGCCTTTTTTCTGCCATCTCTTTCAGTTTACTCAAGTCAGATCTCATCACCGTGATTTGCTTTTCCAGGTGCCTTTTCCAAGGAGGTTGCTGTTTAGGTTTCTTTTGGGTTGGTTGTGCTGGTGGTGTTGGTGTTCGAATCCCCATCAGTTCTGCTACTAATCTTGCTCATGCATATGCCAAGTTATTTGTTTCTGTGATACTGGTGGTGTGTATTATGCCCATTATTTCATTGACCTCACTTGTTTTCTCTTTTAATTTCTTGGTGTTGTAGACTTTCATGGAGGGGATCTTTGTTCTCTCTGTATCTGGCTCCATTCATTGTCTAATCTTTTCTACCCATTCCGTCCTCTCTGTTACTTCGTCTGTGTTTCTTCGTGTGTCGTTGTTTGATACCTCATCATCCCTGTCGCCTTCTTCGTGTAATTCGTTGTCGTGTGACATTTCCCTTTCCAGTTCTTCTCTTTCTGTTGGGGAGAGCCAGTTCTTTTTCTTTATGTTCCTTACTTGGTCTGCCAGCCTCTGCTCTGTTGGGGGGGGGGGGGGGGTGTTATTCCTCTTGTCAAGGTTCAAGTTAAATCCACAAAATTAACAATAGGTTATATGGAAAAAACAATAAAACAATTACATTTAATTAACAAAACTTAACATATCAAAACATTACCAATTAATTAACATAACCAACATAATAAACTAAATATTCTGCCCAATACCAAATCCAAAATATCATATGGTATAATAACCGTACTCACAATGATCAGAGAAGTTCTTAACAAGCGCTTACGAGGCAGGAGCTGGGACGAGACACAGGTGGCAAATAACCAGAGCGAAGGAAAACGTGTGGGGGGGATGGGGAGAGAGGGGGAGTAAGGAGAACGAGACAGGAGGGGGAATCAGAAGGTAGGTTTTACAAGGATACTGGAGAGCTACATTTTAACTTAATTTCAAGATTTCGTACTTATTACGAAAGAAGGTTACCATTAGTTATTTATTTAGGTATATACAATATGTACACGGATCCGTTTAATTAATGAAGAAGGCCGGTACTTGACATCTCCTCCCCGCTGAAGAGATCGTAACCTATGAAGGTACGATATTCCCTGGTACGGGTGTTCTTGACAGTGCATCAGCTATAAGATTGTCTTGACCACGAATGTGCTGAACACTGATATTGAAGTTTTGCAAGTAGAGAGACCATCTTAAAATTTTCTGGTTCACATTTCGAGCTCTGTTCAAGACGACGAGGGGGTTGTGGTCGGTGTCACAGTAATGGGGTTATTTGTGGAAACTTAGACTTCATATTTCTGCAAGGCTTGTACTATAGCTAGGAGCTCTTTCTCCACAGTAGATAGCGACCTTTGGTGCTTCTTCAACCTGCATGAATAGTAAGACACAGGGTGAAGCAAGTTAGTTTCAGGCTTCTCTTGTAGGAGGACAGCACCAACACCGTAGTCACATGCATCTACCTGGAGAACAAAAGGTTTTGAAGGATCAGGAGTTGTTAATACTGGTTTTACAGCAAAGTAGGCTTTTGATCTGTTTGAAGGAGTCTTGACAAGATTCATCCCATACGAATTTAGTCTTGGTACTAGTCAAGTTTATCAACGGATGAGCTACATTACTGAAATTCTTGCAAAATCTACGGTAATAGGAGGTCATTCCAATGAATCTCATTACTTCTTTTCTGTTTGTAGGTACGGGATAATTTAATATAGCTTCTATATTAGTGGTTTTAGGCAAGATTTCCCCGCTTCCAATAACATGTCCCAAATACTTTACAAGAGCTTTAGCAAAGTTTGATTTAGTAAGATTTATTGTCAAACCCAACCTTCTAAATCTATCAAGAAGTGCTTCAAGTTTACAAAATTGTTCCTCCCATGTGTCAGATACTACAAGAATGTCATCCAAGTAACCGTACCCCATCCAGATCTTATGACATCATTTATCATTCTCTGAAATGTGGCAGGTGCGTTGCCACAGACCAAAAGGAAGTCTTTCATATTGGAACAACCCAAAGGGAGTAATAAAGGCGGACATCTCCTTCGCTCTCCCTGACAATGGGACTTGATAATAACCCTTCAGCATATCGACTTGGGTTAAATATTTCGACTTACCAATGGAGTCCAGTATATCATCAATACGTGGCAGGGGATAACTGTCTTTTATGGTTACCGAATTTAATTTTCTATAGTCTGTACATAACCTGACCTTACCATTAGACTTGGGCACTAGTAAGCAAGGAGAAGCCCAGGAGACTTGCTAGGCACAGCAAGTTTATGCTTCAGTAGATACTCGACCTCTTCTTGCATTACCTTCCGTTTTTCAAAGTTGGTTCGATAGTAGTTTTGTCGTATAGGACGAGTTCCTGGCAATAACTCAATGTCGTGAGAAATAACACTGCATTCTCGGGGATTATCACTGCATACATCTTCATACTGTCGTAGCAGATTCTTAATATCTCACCGTTGCTCCTCATTTAGGTGCTGTAGATACTGCGGAAGAGATTCTAAGATTTCTTTATTAGAAAAGTCAGCCCAAGATGGGATTTCATTTAGGCCTAAAGAATTTACATCCTTTAAGGTGGTGGACTTTTGTTTTACAATATCTGTGTCTCTGGAACAAAATAGAGCAGCAGAGGAATCGGCATGATATTCTTTAAGCATATTGACATGGACTAACTGAGTGCTTTTACGTCTATCTGGAGTTTTTTATGATATAATTCTGATTATTTAAACGTTTCTGTATAACATAAGGGCCAGAAAACTTACTTTTAAAAGGAGAACCAGTTATGGGATAGAAGGCCAAGACTAAATCTCCCACATTAAACTTCCTATCTTTACTGTTTTTATCATACCTAATTTTCATCTCTTCTTGATTTTTACACAAGTTGTTTAGGGCAAATTTATGATCTTATTAATATTTCCCTTTAATTTCTGTAGGTACTGACTCACTGTTATAGCCTCAACGTTATACTTGCAAGTAACTTATCTTTAACTACTTGTAAAGGACCACGTACTTTACGACCGTATAGCATTTCAAAAGGGGATACACCTAGAGACTCAGAAGGTACGTCCCTAATTACAAATAGTAAATAGTCTATGCCTTCATCCCAATCAGATTCAGATTCAATACAAAATTTCCTAAGCACGACTTTAAAGTCTGATGATGCCGTTTCTAATGCTCCCTGAGATTCTGGGTGATAAGGAGATGAGAGACACTGTTTTTATACACAACTTTCACAGTTAGTTTTCTGAAAAACATCACTAGTAAAATTGGTACCCCTATCACACTGGATTTCCTTAGGAAACCCGTTAAGTTGTAAATACTTTGAGTAAGTGTTAAGAACATTTTTAGAGGAAATATTCTTGACTGGAAGTGCAATAGGAAATTGTGAGGTAGGGCACATAGTCACAAGATATTGATTACCTTTCTTTGTCTTAGGCAGTGGACCTACACAATCTAGGATAATTCGATGGAAGGGCTCATGAGGTACAATAATGGATTTCAAGGTGCCTTTGGTATAACCTTATTGGTTTACCTGGCAATTTGACAAATATGACAATGTTTAATGAAATTTACAACATCCGCCTTCATTTTAGGCCAGAAAAAATCATATGCTAAGCGGTTGTAAGTTTTAGTAATTCCAAAATGTGAATAAACATTATGAGCGAGCTCCAATAAATCCTTACGTAAATCATGAGGGACTACTAACTGTTCTCTGTCACTCAAGTTTCATCATTACCCAGCCTAGGAGGTCTATATAACCTGAAAAGTAAATCATCCTTAAAGTAATATCCAGGTACCTTTTCCATTCCTTTCTCCAATGCTTGCTTATAAACACCCTTTAAAGTTGGATCTTCTCTCTGTAACTTTACAAGGCTTTTCTTGTTCATTTGTACTTTATCTGCGAGGTTGGGTACACTTACTTTCACTCGATCATTATTAACCATACTGCGGGTCATCACATTAACACAACCCTCCACTTTTGACTCCTTTTCATTTTCCTCTTTTTCGTACTCACGATCTCTTTCATTCTCACTTTCCTTTATTATTCCAGGAGTTTCATACATTATCAGATTGGGTAACAACAGTTCTCCAGCAAGATCGTTACCAAGTAACACTTGTACATTTGGCAAGGGGAAATTCCCTTCTCTAACAGCCATTTTTACTAGTTAGATACGGACAATCCATGAACACTTCTGTAAGCGGAAATAGTTTAGCGTCAGTTAAATCCCTGACTGACATTTTCATCAAGCAATGTGAGATTTGGAACAACACTTAATTAAAATGCTTTGGGTTTTGAACTGTATCCCTTAACATTTCTTACTTTAAATGGGTTTATCACTACTGTGCAATGATATTGTACCGTTACAAATGAATTTTTCAAACAAATTCTTATCCTGTGATACGCAATGCATTGCAGATTCTTTACCGGCGTCTGATTTGTATCCTGGGAACACCTTAACTGGAGCTCTGTTTTCAGTCACTTTTCCCCTTACATGCAGGATTCGGACAATTACTAATCATGTGGCCTTCCTTCTTACAATAATTGCAAAACAAACCCCTATAAGTCTTCCCATCTTTATCACCCAGCGGTTCTGCTCTATGTTGTTTTACATTACCCAGACTGCCTTTATGTATTAATGAATAGTTATCAGCCAAAACAGCTGCCTTTTTGAGATCCTTCTCTTCCTTATCAGCTATATACAACATGATATTTTGAGGGAGAAGTCTCTTAAATTCCTCAGTTACAATAAGATTAATTAATTCCTCATAGTAACTACATCTTCTGAGTCAAGCCACTTCTTAACAACCTTAATTTTTCTGCAGCAAATTCAGTCCAAGTCTTAATATGGGGCTTAACATAATTACGAAACTTCTGACGATAACCTTCACTAGTCACAGCATATGCATCTAAAACAGCTTTTTTGATTACCATATAGCTCAATTCGCCTACCAGACTACCAACAACAGTGGCAGCCTTCCCGACCAACTTAGGCTTAATGAGGCCACATTGTTCAAGAGGCCATTTCATGTAAGAAGCCAAGTCTTCGAATTCTTAAAAAACACGTCACTTCAGTCTCATCGAACTTAGGAACTAACTTGATGCATCTAGTCAAATCAAATTTCATTGGTTGTTTCTAGCTTCTAGTTCTAATTCTTGCTTTTTATTTTCCATAGCTAACCTGATTTTACTCTCTTCCATTTGCTGAGCTAACTGAGCTTCATAGTCTAATTTAGCTTGAATAAACTCCAATTCCTTTTGCTGTCTTTCTAATAAAACCTCAGTTTCCTTTTGCTGTCTTTCTAATAAAGCCTGATTTTCTATTTCCAACTGTCTCTTTTTCTTCTCTAGTTCAGCATTTATGGTTTCTCTTTTTTCATTTGCTCTAACTGAATAGCCAGCTTCATATACTCTACATCCGATGATTATCACCCAGTTCCCTACGATATATTTGCTGCCCTCAGAACTATCCACTAGGTCTTCACAATTACAATGCTGTACTATGTAATTACGTACTACATCCTTCTTTGCATTAGGAGGAAGAGCTACCCCAAATTTAGCTGCTAACAACAGAAGTTCATTCTTATTAGCGACAACAATGGAAGTCAGGTGTGACGCTGGGTCACTATGAAAATCATCAACACTAAAGAGCGGCATTTCGAGTTAAGAGACGTCTACCTGTTAGTAACACCTTGTAAACAATTGCTACTTCTGAAAGTAGGATATATAGTCTATACCATATACTGTGTTAAACACTAAGTCATAATAAATGTGCACAATGGAAACTGGGAAGCGAATTCTGAAGTTAACACCTCGGAAAAGAATGCTTCGGACAAGGATAATTAGTTATAATGAGCATTTACACGAACTACCCATGTCGACGGCCGCTAGCAAAATATGTTTACCTTAAGATTTTCCGCTGAATGCTCCAAATACCACGAAAGTGGTTAATCAGGTGCTCAAGACCCGATTATAAACTATATTGGCTTAGTTACAACCGTAATTAAAGTTTAGACACTTGAGGTCGATGGTGGCTCGCGGACAGAACAATAGAGATACCTCGTTAGCACTAAAAATAAAGCTTACTCTAAAAGGATTACGGTATCACTGTTGAACATCACTGAATTAATTGCGCACTGTAACATTAATACTCAACACATGATAATCATATCCCACGATCAGAATACAAAATGTTACGTTGAAATGGATTTGGGCAGATTTTAATTTTAAATTTAGAGATCCCCGGACAGGCCCCCATTTTGTCAAGTTCAAGTTAAATCCACAAAATTAACAATAGGTTATATGGAAAAACAATAAAACAATTACATTTAATTACAAAACTTAACATATCAAAACATTACCAATTAATTAACATAACCAACATAATAAACTAAATATTCTGCCCAATACCACATCAAATATCATATGGTATAATAACCGTACTCACAATGATCAGAGAAGTTCTTAACAAGCGCTTACGAGGGCAGGAGCTGGACGAGGACACACAGGTGGCAAATAAGCCAGAGCGAAGGAAAACGTGTGGGGGGGATGGGGAGAGAGGGGGAGTAAGGAGAACGAGACAGGAGGGGGAATCAGAAGGTAGGTTTTTACAAGGATACTGGAGAGCTACATTTTAACTTAATTTCAAGATTTCGTACTTATTACGAAAGAAGGTTACCATTAGTTATTTATTTAGGTATATACAATATGTACACGGATCCGTTTAATTAATGAAGAAGGCCGGTACTTGACACTCTCATTCCAGATGTTGACCAACCTTCTTCTATATCCTCTCTCCTTCGGGTTGCTTCTGATGTAGCGTCTCTATATTTCCTTATTTTCTTCTCTTGTCCATTTCTTCCTCTGGTTTGCTTCTGTAGCTCCAATCTCAGGCTGTTGGTTACTATTATTATTATTGTTGTTGTTATTATTATTATTATTATTATTATTATTATTATTATTATTATTAAACTGCATTGAAAAAGTTTATATTCGGTGTTGTTTCAGTTTTAGCAGATATCATCTGAATGTTTCAGAAATTTGGAACTAAGGCAAGTGCTATTCTATTTTGGTCTTTTAAAATTTCTTTGTTACTTCCTTTTTTAAGTTCTTGAAACTTCCAGAGCTGTGAAAAGTTCTGACGTTTTATGTGACGATCCTTTTGTGTATTATATAAAATCCCTGGTATTGGTTTTGCGTTTCCATGAATTAAATCTTTGGACTTTTGCTTTTTTAATGGTTTCAGTGTCCGAATTAACTGATTTGAATGCTATTTAGAAGAATGTTTTGGGTTTCCGGTGTCCTAATGGCTTCAGTGTCCAAATTAATTTATTTGCATTTTATCCAGAGGAATTCTTTGGAATTCCAGTGTCCTAATATCTTCAATGTCCAAAATTAACTGATTTGCATGTTATCCAGAGGAATTCTTTGTAATTCCGGTTGCTTAATGGCTACAGTGTCCAAAATTAGCTTTATTTATTTATTCATTTGATAAATTCTTTCATTCCTGCGGTATGTAAACGACAGTGATTTTAATCATACCCAGAATCCTTGTGTTTCTCAGAACCCGATGCGATAAAAACATTCAGCTTTCGAAATAATAATTAATTCACGTTTCTCGAAGAAGGTTTGGGACCTGCTTACGGGAATATTTTCCCAGCTTGCAAATAATACTCTTTATGTGCCGTTGCTGCCATTTTAATAATGCTGGTTCGTATTTTATATTTTCTCCCCCAAGTCTCTTTTAATGGTATTTTATTCTCCGTTTATATAGAAAGGGTCCTGCTTCGTCGGTTCCTTTTTATTATTTTTCCTTCGTCTCCCCTATTCCTTTGTCAGTGTCTTGGTGAAAATTCCTCTCTCTCTCTCTCTCTCTCTCTCTCTCTCTCTTTATCAGGACGTCCTTCACCCCTTTATTGCTTTTTTCTTTTATCTTGTTATGCATGCTTTTTTTCCCCCCTCTCTCTGAACAGTGTTTATTCTCTCCACCCTTCATCATTATCGCCTCTCTCTTCGTCCCTCTGCCAACCGGGACTTGGATTTCCTTATCTAATAATATCCTTATCATCTCCTCCCCTTATTCTCATCTGAAGCTCTAGTCGACCTTCGTTCCTTTTTCCTCCCTTTCTTTTCGACCTCTTTCATTTACTCTTGAATTTCTCAGCCCTTTTCGCCACTTTGATTGTTTCTCTTTCCACGAAGCAATTTCCCCTACTCTCGCTTTCTTGGGATACTGATTCAATTCGTGCTCTATTTCTCGGGCATACTTAGTGATCTGTGATTTTCTTTCCTTCCTCTCTTTCCCTCCTTTCTCTCCTTCCTTTCTTTCCCTCCTTTCTCTCCTTCCTCTCTTTCCCTCCTTTCTCTCTTTCCTTTCTTTCATTCCTTTCCCACCCTTCCGTTCGCTAATGGTTGACTATTTCCCAATGAGTGTTTCCTCCATCATTCCTTTCATTATTCTCCTCTGGTTTCTCAGATGTGCCACAAAATTAATTTCTGACTGCGTTTCTGTCGTTGATATATCGTTTGCGTTCTCTCTCTCTCTCTCTCTCTCTCTCTCTCTCTCTCTCTCTTTTCATCCTTCTTACCCTGCCTTCCTTCATTACGTAAGGCTCTCTCCTCTCCTCCTCTCTCTCTCTCTCTCTCTCTCTCTCTTCACTGTTTCTTTCTCACCTCCCATTCCTTCCCATGTTAGCGTAAGACTCTCTCTCTCTCTCTCTCTCTCTCTCTCTCTCTCTCTCTCCTCCACCGGCAGTCCCTCTCTCTTTCTTTCCCCTCCTCCCCCCCCCCAGCAGTAGTCCCTCCCTCTCTCTCTCTTCCCCTTTTTTCCTTCTCACTGTCTTTTTTTTTTTTTTTTTTTTTTTTTGTCTTCTACTCTTCACCTCATAAAAGGAATATGCAACTCTATCGCCGCTCCATTAATCAAAACTGCCTCGGGAAGAGTCCTGGTGAAAGGCCTCGTCTTATTTCCTCCTCCTCCTATCCCCCCCCCCCACCCCCCCCTCACCCCCACCCCACCCCAAGACCATACCAGCCAACTGACTTCAGAAGGAAGGTGGTGGGAAGCCTCAGGTAAGGGGGCGTGGCTTCAAGCAGGGGGTCTGTTGAGGGAAGCCCGGGGAATGCAATAAAAGGGTATAGCTGGGTCAGGGGTATGTCAGAGATGGTGGTGAAGGAGCCCTCTGGGTATGGTGGCAGGGGTGTTTTGTGGGATGGTGGAAAGGGCAGGGTGTTCACAGAGGTGCCTCAGAGAGTATGACTAAGTAAGGGGAAGGTGTTCTCTACTTCTTCCCAGGGAAAGATGGAATTCTGAGCGAGGACTTGGTTGATAAAGAGGCTGTATAATGCTGTAATATTGTTGGACAAAAGGCCTCTTCCCTCGCTCCGTAAAATGGTTAAAAAGTCTGTTCTCGACCGGGGGAAAGTTTTGAGTTTATACCTTATTACCCTAAGTAAATATTGATTTTGCTCCGTTGTTGGAGAATAATAAAACCCGTGGCTTTTTTTGTTATTTCTTATCAGTGTTCGTGGTTCTTTTTGGTACTGTACCATATTTCAAACACATGAGATTGCGTAACTATCTTTCGGTGCAAAAGTTCTAGAAATTAACGCGTTGGAGAGAGAGAGAGAGAGAGAGAGAGAGAGAGAGAGAGAGAGAGAGAGAGAGAGAGAGAGTCAGTCGCCATACGCCCAAGGATTTCACAATTCAGCTACTGAGCCGTTAACTAGTTTTGCTTTTATTTATTCATATTATAAATCGCTGGCTATACCAGTGAAAGTCTATTGCACCTAAAGTTTTTGTCATCATTTATTCGAAATTGTATTCACAAGCCATGTGTTTGCGTTAGTTTTATCATTTCTCGACCGACGTCATCACGGATATTTGAATCGATAGGCGCTATCTAGACTAGAGTGTTTGTCTTTCGGCGACCATCTTGAAATTCAATATCCTGTGCGACGTAGGTAGACGCCACAGAATTGTCCTCCATAATTCGCTTTTGAAAGGGGAATTTTATCTGCACAGTCTGAATTTTTGTTAAGATTGAAAGGGTTTCCCTTTGATTTCTCCGTTCTGAACTGACGTCATCTGTGAATAAATGAAATACTTGAAGTGCTCTTTTGAAACGGAGCCATTTCACAGCCAGCGTCTGCCCTGTGTTCTCAAATGCCAATATTCCGTGAAGCACCTCTGGATGTGGAGCCAGTGAAGAAGGGTTTTTGTATCCACATCTTTCACTTCTCTTGTCTTTTTCTGTACTACTTTAATTATTTTCTGACGAGGGGATCTGTTCTCGTCCTTGGTGATATAAAGAGCACGTTATCTGTGCTCTGTAGAAACGTGTATTCCTCATGTATATACGTCTTTGTGTGTGTGTGTGTGTTCCACACGTCGTCCATTA
>NC_087206.1:62512858-62535358 GCF_015104395.2 Macrobrachium nipponense | reverse complement strand
ATATTTCTCTATAGCATCAAATAGCTAAAACACAAACACGTTCCCGAACAATGACTCTAAGTCATGAACTGAGATAATATTCACACTAACTGGAGAGAAAAAATAAACTCAAATTCACCCATGGTAAAAAAAACTTGTGTCAGCTATGGCTAATTTTCAAAAAAGGAGAAAAGAAAAATCAACGGCACCATTAACTCTCTCCCGTAACTCACTAGATGTCAAGCAATTATCTGCTGAACTCATAAAAAAAGAAAAAAAAAACTAAATGTGTCGTTAGTTCCTCCCAAATTCAAAAAAGATTTCACCTTCCTTGATAGCATTATCACAAAAATCACCAAAAAAATTGCTATCATCAAAATCATCAGTATCAGTACAAAAAATATCACCAATGTTAATGCTTGTCCATTCTCCAAAAATTCAGCAAAAGATCAGTAAGATTCAACACAATTCACCAAGATTCAATCAGATTCATCAAGATTCAGCAAAACTCATCCCCGTGAATCACTGAAAATATTCTCCAAAGTTACAAAAACTCAACAATTAATTAACACAAGACTTCTCCCATTAATTCATTGTAATAATTCTCCTTGAATAATTATCTGTAATAATTATCAACTAATCTCCCATGAAATATCTCAAAACTCTCTCGTAAAACAATTCTCCCGTAATGATAATTATACTTAAGCAAACATCCCGTGACACATCTCAAGTATAATAATTATTAATAATAACAATAATAATAACTCTCCATAGCAATAATTCTCTTGCAAAGATCTCAAGTAAAGGTGAAATTCAAATAGCATACAACAGTAATGCTGAATCTTATGACATACAATTTCTCCAGCATGCAACACCATGACATAACAACCATGCCACACAACCAGATACAACACCAATCATCGGCATTTCAAAGTAATTTCTCCAACACAATAAAAATAATAATCTGTGTATCCCCCTTATATTTGTGTCTTTCAAGGCACAAGGAAACATATAACACCCCCATCCCGCATGTTAACTACTTTTCCCCTCATTCACGGAAAAGAAAAATCTCTTTTTATTTCCTTTTCTCTTCCTCCAAGAGAGAAAAAAAAAATCTCTTTTCTAAAAAAAAGACTCTACGGGCATTTCACTTCATCAACTTATCAATCAGCTGATATCTTAGCATTCAATGTCAAGGCCAGACCAATCCCCAACACAAAGAAAAAAAAAAGGAAAAGGGGGAGTTCACCCACACTGAGAAAAAAAAAAAAAAATTCTCCCCCCCCCCCGTGAGAACCACCCCTCAGTCAAGCGGCAGAACAGCCCGAGGCATACCAGTAATACCCCCATCTCCCCTTGAAACAGTGTCTAGGACCCCTTCCCGCCCAAGGTATACACCCTAGTACCCCTCGCCCTGCACTATCTCTCGAGGGAGGCCAGTGGTACCCATGCAACTACCCCCCCCCCCCCCCGAGGGATGCTAATACCCTCGCAATGCAACGCGCTTCTCTACAGAAATGTGCTGAGCCCGTAAAATTGTGGCCGCTCTTGTCTCCTAAGCCAGATATGCTTATCCAAGCACAGTTCACATGCATAGAAAAATACACTCCTATGTTTTAAACAAAGACGAATGCATACGTCTATTACAAACACGTGCAAATAAAGAAAACACGTCACTATGGGGCAAAGACAAGAAAAATTGTTGACCTCTTGAACCAATCCCATAACCCTGAAATTTTTAAACAAAAACCCTCTCCCTTTGATAAACAATAGTTTTTTAACACTCACCACTCCATAATGGGAAAAAAGGAACTCGAAATTCTCGTAAAACGCGGCAGTGATATATGCATTAAACACAACACCCGCACGGGTATCTCGGAATACACTCGTCATTACACAAGCAAAAGTCACACTGGGTGCGCTCACTGCTTCTAGGCTGACTCCCTGGGAAAAATGCTGAGTCCAATAAAATCCTTCCCTCCCTGTAGCACAGTTAACAGACAGATATTTTCTCATTTTTTCTCACTAAGTAACTGAAAACTAACAGTTTAACGATTTTCCACAATCCCACCAAGGCTTTGTCGTTCGAAAACTATCGCTAAGCCATAACCCCTTTTATTTTCTAACTGGCCACCCATCTCTACATTGGCGTTCCTAGGCATAGAAAAGAAAGAAGACTTTTATATCCCCTCTTAACCGTCTGCCACCACTGTAACATGGGGGGATTATTCCCCCAGTATTCATAAGGTAAGCGTGGACACGAAACGGAAGGCAGACTCCATTACTCATAACCTCTCTCTCTCTCTCTCTCTCTCTCTCTCTCTCTCTCTCTCTCTCTCCACCTCTTTCTCTCCATTCTAACAGGTAATGAAAATGAGAGAGTTGCATCATAACACTAACGTTTATTAACAAGAATAAATAAATCAATCAACCAAGTAATCCAGTCTTACAGACTAACCCAAAAAATGGTACAATGTCTAGTCTCCAAAAAGTTTACACCCCCCTCCCCTCTTGGGAATACCTTATTTGTTCCCCGGTATTCCAGATCCGTCTGTTTCAAAGATACAGAACACATCCCGGTAAGTACACGCACAAGTTTAAAGACAAAGTTAATAAAATGGAACATCTTACAAGATATCAAACAAAGCCCATCCCTTTGGGCTAAAGCACTTGCAACAACTACCCAGACAGCCGGACACTTAAACACTTAATAAAAAACTCCCCCCGGCGAATGCCACGGCATCTTGCCTGTGACTCGAAGCCCTCTATCAAAATCCCTCCATAGGCTTGGGTATGAACCTATTAAAGGGAAGAGGCACACACGCACATACGAACACACAGTTCACTAGCGCCTCGCGGTTCTAGCTGCATCCAGTTTCGCAAAGGCACTTTGAGAAGAGTTCATAAAACTGTCGTGCATTGACTCGTCGAACTAAGCACTTTTATCTCACGCCATCCCCTAGAATCTCATTGATCAGCTACTCTCAGGTTGCCGCTCCTGCACTGTTCTCCACATTCCATAGGTCACAGAGAACGCATGGATAATATATTATTAACCTCAAAAACCCTAGGACTACATATACATATATATATATATATATATATATATGTATGTATGTATATATACATATCATATATATATATATATATGTATATATATATATATATATATGTATATATATATATATATATATATATATATATATGTATGTATATATATAGCCTATATATATATATATATATATATATATATATATATATATACATAGTATATATATATATATATATATATATATATATATATATATATACTATTATATATATATATATATATATATGTACATGGAGAGATATTCAACAACACAAGGTAAAAAAATTGTAAAATATAAAATAGCCATTGACACGAAGTTACATGGTGGAGAATTCGAAGCAGAGAGAGAGAGAGAGAGAGAGAGAGGAGAGAGAGAGAGAGAGAGAAATTCCTAGGCAGACACAGAACCGTATATCAATTAAACACAAAGTAGTAGTTCCGACGGCTATCACGAAAAGAAAATAGAAAGCTTTCGTTCAATAACTGAAAATTCAGGAGAAAAATATAATAAAATATGTTGGTTCTATTCGTTCATTCGTGAGTTTGTACTTTGAACGCATAGTGTTTATTTGTTGTATCTGTAGCCATGCACATTTGCACACACGTTTATATACTATATATATACAATATTCATATATATATATATATATATATATATATATATATATATATATATATATATATATTAACATATACATATATATATATAATATATATATATCTATATATATATTATATATATATAATATATATATATATATATATATATATTACACACCGGTTTTGTCTTGTGTGTGTGTGTGTATATATATATAGATATATTATATATATATATATATATATATATATATATATATATCGCACACATATATACACACACATATATATATACTATATATATATATATATATATATATATATATATATATATATATATATATATATATATATATACACACACACAAGACAAAACCGTGTGTATATTATATATATATATATATATATATATATATAGATATTATATATTATATATATAGATATATTATATATATATATGTTATATATATATATATATATATATATATATATATATATGAATATTGTATATATATAGTATATAAACGTGTGTGCAAATGTGCATGGCTACAGATACAACAAATAAACACGATGCGTTCAAAGTACAAACTCAGACAGTTTTAATATCGCGCGAAAAATTTCAAATATGAATGAATAGAACCAATATATTTCATTATATTTTTCTCCTGAATTTTCAGTTATTGAAACGAAAGCTTTTCTATTTTCTTTTCGTGATAGCCGTCGGAACTACTACTTTGTGTTTAATTGATATACGGTTCTGTGTCTGCCTAGGGATTTCTCTCTCTCTCTCTCTCTCTCTCTCTCTCTCTCTCTCTCTGCTTCGAATTCTCCACCATGTAACTTCGTGTCAATGGCTATTTTATATTTTACAATTTTTTTACCTTGTGATATTCCTCTACTTTTTGAAACTGCGAATATTGGGAGGTCGGTTTTTTCGCAAGCTACCCTGCCTGTACATATGTTCGAGGCAGTAGATTTTCTTGTAAATGTTTTGTCAAGCCTTTCTTTTTCTTATTAAGAAAAACGAAGTTGTTATATACCTCTCGAACGCTATGCATACAAGAGTCCCCCCCCCAAAAAAAAAAAAAAAATTGGCGATGTTTTGAATTTACTGTTTATTTTGATTATTTCAATAATAGAAATCATCATTATGAGGCTTTAAGACGATGAGATTCTCTCTCTCTCTCTCTCTCTCTCTCTCTCTCTCTCTCTCAAAAATAAATTGTAAATAACAACATTCATATTGGGCAATTAATGCAATGCCCTACCAGTTAGAAATGGTTGATTATTGTCGCTGCCGTCCTCTCATTTCTGCTATCAAAAATCCATTTCAGATTTAACAATTGCCAACGTTACCAACTAGTTTTAACTCCCATCGTCAGCATTACGCCCTTTAACATCAACTGAGTTTATCCAGCATCTTCAGGTCTTCAATTTTCAGGTCACAAGTAGCCATTACTCTGGGCTTTGTTTGCCTCCACACAGGTACCAATATCCCCAGGATAGGTGACAAGGGCAGGTGTGGCAATCTGGCAGTATATTATGTGGGCAGGAAATATGAGATGACCCTGACTTCGACAGCTTCCTTTGCATTCAGTTATGAATGCGGTTTCTTGCATTGCATATCGGTTGCAATTGCAGTATGTTGAAGTACATTTAATTATATGCAAATCTAAATGACATTGTTATCCTACATACAGCTTACTTGGGGTTCGTGCTAAAATCTAAGGTAAAATTGTGCTTTGTTTCACCAACGAAAATTAAAACACACATTTTATTAGAAATGATTGTTCTGTACTGTTGAACATGCACATTATTTATTTTTTACATTTTCGTTTTAATAAATAAACCATATTTATCCTATCTTATAATTCCTGTATCTCCAACTCAACGTGAAACACCTTTCTCAGACCTTTTTAGGCGTTTCTGTAGGGCTTTCCTACCTCCCCCAACAACAACAACAACAAAATAGATTGTAAGCTTACTCCCCGAGTAAGCGAAAATTTTAAAAATATGCAGCCTTACTAAAGGATTTACATAGTTTGATACACATGCGCACGTAAAAAATGTGATATGGAACCCTGCTGTTCCATATGTATATTTTTTTCTTTGGCAAAACCATTAATTTGATATTTACTCGGAGCATTTATCTCCGGAATCTCTCTCTTGGGAAGAGGGGAGCTTTAAGTAAATGTATAATATAGTCTTATCGCTCGCTCGTAATGGCGACCCATAGAACTCGGGGATAGGGGTTATTATAAAGTGATGTGTTGTTTGTATGTTAATGTATACGAGATAGATTGTCTATATACTGCATATATACATATATGTCTAATAAAAGGAACCCATGAAAATGCTTAAATATAGAAAGTAAATACTGTTTCTCTCTTCAGACAGGTGATGAATGAGAAGAGTTACAGAAAAAGCGGTATTTATACCAAGAGGTCCGCATGTCAGCCGTTAAGTCAACCCGATTGACAGTTTCACTTCAATCTTCTTAATCGCTGGTTGGAGGAAGATTTTATCTATAATATCTGAGTCCCACGATCCTTTTGAAATAAATAAACACAGTTAATATATATATTATATATATATATATATATATATATATGTGTGTGTGTGTGTGTGTGTGTGTGTGTGTGTGTGTATGTGTGTGTTAGAGGAAGATTTTATCTATGATATCTGAGTCCCCACAATCCTTTTGAAATAAATATACAAATACCATAACAGTTATATATATATATATATATATATATATATATATATATATACGTATATATATATATATATATATGATGTGTGTGTGTGTGTGTGTGTGTGTGTGTGTGTGTGTTAGAGGAAGATTTTACCTATAATATCTGAGTCCCATGATCCTTTTCGAAGTAAATGTACACTTACCTTCCTTATATATAATATATATATATATATATTATATATATTATATATACTATAATATCCTGAGTCCCACAATCTTTTGAAATAAATATACACATACATTATATATGTATATATATATTCATTATATATATATAATATTGTGTGTGTGTGTTGTGTGTTAGGAGGGGAAGTTTTTAACCTATAATATCTGTCCCTGATCCTTTCGAAGAAAGGTACACTACCTATATATATATATCTATATATATATATATATATTTTTAAAAATTTTAATAATATCTGAAGTCCCAAATCCTTTTGAAATAAATTACACTTACCTTATATTATATATATATATATCATATATATAGTATATAATCTCCCATATATACCATATATCTAGATAATAGATATAGATAGATAGATAGATAGATAGATAGATATATATATATATGTATATATATATATAATATATTATATATATATAATGTATGTCAGTGTGTACTATTGATTACTTCAACAACAACAACAGAATTTACAACAACTACTATATGAGTGTGTGCATTCATATATAAATATTGATAAATATGTACCATATGTGTGTACATGCTACATATATGTGATAATCTTAAGTGGCCCCCTAGTGAAAGATTTCCAGATTTGCCACTACCTCGTGTCTCATGAGCAGACTAGAAAGAATTCCATCCCTAAAGCAGTAACGCCAGAAAACAATCCAAATCGGGCGACTTTCCTGTCACGCCAAGCAACCAGCAACACCGCTTTGGAGAACATCCAAATCCATACATGTTCTTCTTTGTATGCAGAGTTCCAAGTTGTGCGGTCCACAACGGCACAGCTCTGCGTCTATTGTGAATGTTTGCTTGTGCTGCGCCGTAAAAGGAATTGCATGTATGCGTGCGTGTGCAGCTAGCAAAATTCTGTTTAGACATCATGAACCTGCGTATGCATGCATGGAAACATGGAGAGTAAAGGGGTGTTTTGTGTACATATGTAATATTCAAAACTCGTTCGAAATTTTGCTGTACCTTTCCATCAGCGTCAACGTTAACTTTAATGTTAATGTGCGTTTTTGCACTCGGGGCAAACAGAACGGCCTCCTGGGCCAGGAGTGTCCAAAAAAGGGGGGGTGCGACAGGGACGGAAGACAGTTCAATTCTATTTTCGTCAGGGAATGACTGAGGAAATCACTTTTGTCAGAATTTCATGAGATTAACGTGTTTTCGCCTTCGCTCCCTCTCGGTCGAATCGGGATGCGGGAGTCTGAAAAAAGTCCTCTCCCTCTTATTATGGTGCCGATGCCATCATTTCCTGATTGGTAAGTTCCATGACTTTGATTCTTGTGGTATGATTTCCCGTCAGTGACGAGTTGGATGCTTTAAAGTATTTAGTTCATCGATGTTTATATGTTTTCGATTTTTATGGTAATTAAACGTAAATGGTCATCATTTTGCAATTCAAGCGGTCCACTTTAGCCCTGGGGGATAGGGTGGGATGCGGTTAGACATACCCGATCTGAGACGTCATTGGTCCACAGAGATGGAAAGGGGTACTTAATTCTTCACAGCCGAATTGTAGCACCTGCCAAAATAGCCCTTCCCCAACATTTTATGGAGACACCAGCAGTCCTCGGATTGCGTGGTTGGAAACCCATTTCTGTCCCTCTGCTCCATAGCTTTGGAATATGTGTGTTTGTGTGTATATGTAATATATATGTATATATACATATATATATTATATATATGTGTGTGTGTGTGTGTGTGTGTGTATGTATGTAAATATGTATGAGCATATATTACCATTTGTAAAGACATATGCATTTTTTTTTTATGTAAAATAATGGTAGTGTACTTGGAACGTGTATGTAAATAATGCAAACTGAGCGAAGGAAATTAAATATATATACATATACATATGCATACATACATATATATATATATATATATATATTATATATATATATATATATATATATAATATATAATGTAAACATATAAGTACACAAGAATGTAAACTAATAGAGATATAGATTACACGCAATATCATTTTGTAACAAAGGTAATATTTAACAATGTACTTTAATTTTTTTAGTTTATTCTTCTGCATTTATGATAAGATAAGCACTATGTAAATAATGTAGAGAATTTTGTTATATTTTCATAATAAAAGATAAAAAAAAAACAGCAAGAGAAAATGCAATTACGTTCTGTTTACTTGAAAAGAAAACGGAAGCTCCATCGAAGGACTGACTCCAGAAAGCCGATTTCATCTGAAGAAAAAAAAATAGTACATGTCGACACTGAAAGCGCAAATGAATAAA
The DNA here is from genome assembly GCF_015104395.2 of Macrobrachium nipponense. Lineage (NCBI taxonomy): Eukaryota > Metazoa > Arthropoda > Malacostraca > Decapoda > Palaemonidae > Macrobrachium > Macrobrachium nipponense. Next base: position 62,526,479 of record NC_087206.1, on the reverse strand, counting down.
AAGCTCTTTAATATATGCCATTAGCGTCTAACAGTAGCTTTTACTTCCTCGGGGTAATGTACTTTGCAGGACGTTGGTAGTGAATGTGTGTTACTGTAATGGAAAGTGGCATCTCTGGGGATATTATCGGATGGCTGTGTCAAAGGAAGTCCTACTACAGTGCGGCCTCCATGTTTTGTAGATTTAATGTAGCATTTGCCACTCTACATATATGGGATACTCCCAATCTTTATGAGGAGAGAGAGAGAGAGAGAGAGAGAGAGAGGAAGAAGTTGTTAGCTAGGTAGTGTACATTACCCTTAGTATTGGAATAGTCATTGTAGGCTTCGTCGCTTTTGATGTTCTAATACTGCCACTGTACAGCGCTGCCAATGTTATAATGCACCGGCGATAGTCGTTTTGATTATTTACTTCTTAATTCTATTATTGGACTATTTCGTCCTTTTTTATTATTATTACTCATTACAGGTGGTGCCTGAGTAGTGATACACAATTCTTAAAAGTCTCAAGAGAAAGAGAACATTTTATTGTTTTATCTTTACCTGATAAGTTATAAAATTAAAACTCGAAAACCATACAGGTAAATACTTAAAAATTAGGTTTTAATAAAACTCAAAAACTATACAGGTAAATGTGTCGCTATTACGTGCTATGCCTCTTGTTACTATGAATAGTCGTGATTAATTTTGTTTATATATTGGTGTGAATTCTACGTATTTCCATTCCTGCATCCCACGTGCAATGACACACTTACTTAATCTACCAGGTCTACTTAAGTAACATCAATTACCGAATTGGCATTTGGCCTTGAAATCAATCGATATGATTCCCATGTGGTTCCAACAGAAAGTGCCATAGTGGTGAGTAGCCTCTCTTTAAATAGAACTCGAGTTTGTTCATATCTAATTTCGTTTAGTCCAAAACAATAATGTTGTCGTTGCTGCTGTTGTTTTATAACATCTTATAAGTTAATAAAACTGATGTGCTTGTACGTAAAGAAAAGTAAAAAATTGAAAAATAAGGAATCGAGGAAAATTGCCCTACACTATTTTTATACTCATTGTTTGCAATGCTTATATCTTCCTTCCTCCCAATTAATTAGTTTCTCTGTAAACGCATCCCATTTATCGCTTACTCGGGGAGTAAGTCTACAAACTACTTTGTTGTTGTTGTTCTTGTTGGGTGGGGTGGGGGTGAGGGTGGGAAAGCCATATGGATGGATGAGCCTTAAAAGTTCTGGAAAAGGTGTTTCGCGTTGAGTTAAAATACAGGAATTTTAGGGCAGTATATTCATGAATTATTTATTATAATGAAAATATAAAAAAGAAAATGTGTAAGTGTTTACATATATATGAGGAATGTATGTGACATTCCATATATAAAAACTAAAAACTATGATGTTAATTAAACCAATGACCCAAGGGGTCATATAGAACTTGCAGGAGTGGGATAGGCAGTGATAATGTAATGTTGACTAAGCCTTGACGTGTTGTATCAGCGTCCTAATTAGTAGGCACCTGTAGTCATCAAATCCATTGACTAATTAGTAGGCACCTGTAGTCATCAAATCCATTGTTGTGTAAATCGTCAACAATGCTTTCGCTTGAGAACCATGTTGACCTATACCCACGAACCGTGCTACATGACTTTTGTCTCATATGTTCATCTGTGTGTATGTTCGTATGTTGAGCTCAGATTTGCTCTCCTATGATCTTGTAAACTGAATTGTATATCAGACTTCATCTAGCACTCTTCATTGGAAGACCTATCAAATCTTCTCTATATCTCTTCACGATGTAGGATAGAAGAATATATCTTATTTTTGTACTTAGTGTTTCAATGACTCAACCCCTATATCAGAAAGAAGTAACTGAATGAAACTTAGAATTATCATCGCAGTTCATGATACTCCAACGAGGATGGGAATTATACCAACCGACCTTTGCGTATAACATCGCAGGTCCTTATAACCAAGCCAGAGCCCTACAATGGTGGCAGCTTTTGACGATCCCATATCATACAAAGACTTACGAATCTTAGAAACATGTAACATATCAGAAGTCAACGACGGCGAGGCACGAGAATCTGCAAGCAACTTAGCGAGGCACGAGAATCTGCAAGCAACTTAGTGTCTCCGACGGCAACACAAGCATCCTCCTAACCGTACGAGATGTCTTTCACAAAGAATCATTCAAGAGGTTGTATCATCGTTTATTGAGCGTCTTCAATATTGCATATCTTCAAGAAACAAACAGGACGTGTCTTCCGCATCTGATCTTCATCGACCCAGCGGGAAACGAATCATTCAACAAACAAACAACGCACGATTTGAACGCAAGCTGAGAAACCGGGTCATCCTCCAAGCAGTGACGGGAGAGCCAAGGCCATGTCGTCATCACAACACAGAGACCTTCCATTAAATATCAAGCTAAGTACAACTTTTTTATTCATTTGTTGTGTGTAACTTAGTGTTCCTCTTGCAGGTCGAATCCGTTGTTCCTGTGGGTGAATTACAAGACATTCTTAATCTCACTTCCTTACAGGAAACTATCATTGCGACTTCGCTCCTGCGGGCTTTTTATCTTTGAGTTTCTGTCAACTTTGTTTTTTCCAGAAGTTCTCCTGAAATTTTAATCATATTTTCTGTGTTAATCTTATCATTTTGGGGGACACTATTAATTCTGTATGTAACAAATCATATTAAATATTGAATATGCATTTACGCAGTGGACGTTTGTATTTATACAGATACATTGATAGGGTCGCTAGGAACCGTAGTGATAAGAAAAAACACAAAAACAAGTGGAACACCCGTACAAAACTGGATAAATTAGAGGTAACATTATTTCGGGTCAGGACAATAATTGCTCCTTTGCAAGGTCTTGGAGGCAGTTTTAGCCTTGAGTTCTATGAGTTATATGCTTAAAATTCATCTCTATTACTCAACTTAACTTTAAACAATACAGCTGGATTGCAAGGAATAACATGTCTGTAAAGGATTTCATTAGGCTAACATACTTAACATTCATAACAGTTATGTTACCAGAAGCCTTTGGAACGGTGTTTTTTTGAGGAGCTATTACCCAACAGCACGGAAATAGATTTATATAAACAAATTAAGAAACATGACCTGGATCCCTCATTATTTCAAATTTTAGCAAAGGATGAAAGTAAACCACAGCAAGTACATATAGTTAATAATAATGCAGCAGGGATAACTTGTTTTAATAGTAAACGCTCAATTCATAATAGCTCAAGTCATTCTTACGTTCGATGTTTTTTACGCAATCAGAAGCTAAGTTATGCTAAAAACATACAAAACGTTGCCAATATTAACAAGAAGAAGCATGCACATTATCACAAAAAGAAACAAGCAAACAATAGCTCTGCTCAGAAGCAGGAACAAGTAAATAGGGCTTCAGGGAACTGGGTTACTGGGCCACCTAGCCAAAACAGTCAGTCAGTCAAATTTTCCGAGTGTTGAAAGCAAAGCAGATTCCACATAAGCGACTCCAGGTGTGGGGGGGAGGGGAAGAGTGATGTTGTGTCATTCCTACCAACACCTGTTGAATTAAAAAGGAATTTTCCTTTGAATCACACGACCCTATCAAATAAATCAGAGCAGGTTCCCGTAGTTTTTAATACAATAAGCTATTATAAGTAGTGGTGGATTACGCCCGACTTTACATGCCGTAAATTTAGAATATAAGCCATTTACATTGTTTTTTTATTCCAGTAGTTCACGTAATATCATGGACTTACGGACTCACTGTTTGTTGTTTTCGAACTTCCCTATTGAGAAATCAGGAGTACAGCTTTCAGAAATTGGCAATAACGAGTTAAGTGTCATAGGCATAACTCAGATTCAGTGCAGGGCGGGTAAGCACATGCTTACAGATACCTTTATAGTTGTAAAAAACTTTGATATGTATTTAGTTGTATTTGTAGGATACCCATCTATGGGCATACAAAACATTATCTCACCTCCTGCCAAACAAGGCGTGTTTATCAAAGGAAAATTTTATAAATCTTCTAACACATTAAATCCATTTTGGACAAAAAAAGAGACCGCTAATCAAACAAAAACTTATATAGAGGAACCAATCACTTGTCTCATAAATGAAGGTATTGTTCAAGCAACCCAACAGAATTCCCGCACATCCGCAATCGCAGTTTGCACGCAAAATCTCGAGAGGAATGCACCCTCGAATATCTTAGTGAGTGTAAAAAGACTTTGCTGGGATCTGAAATTTTAATCCTTCCTGACACTCTGAAAATTAACAGACTTTCCACGACACAAGCATTATATACTGTTGACTCACAGCAACAAGTTAATATTGAAGTCTGTAACCATTTGAATACCAATCAAGTAATCCACAAAAATCTATATATCGTGGATATGGTAGTTATAAATATCGCATTCTTACCGTTGCTAAAATTAATCACGCTTAACCTGTTGTCGACGAAGCCCTCTTACAATCTGTCCAAAGTAAAATCAATAAAGTCATTCAAGAAGAGGAGATTCAGCAGAAATTTTTTGATCTTTTATCTGAATATCATGATTTTTTCTCCACTAGCGAGTGATCTCTGGTGAAAACGGATGTCTTTGAACACCAAATACAGTTAAAAGACAAACATAAAGCTATATACGTACCTTCGTATAGACTCCCAATGAAAATTTCAAAATGAGATAAATGATGAAGTTGAAAAATTGTTAGTAATTGGAGTCATTAGGAAATCAAAAGCCCTTACAATTTTTCCCTTAAACGTCATGCCTGAAAAAGATCGGACTTGGCGTATCTGCGTAGGTTTCCGTCGCTTAAACGAGGAAACGATTCCTGATCGTTTTCTAGTGCCATGTACCGACGATATCTTATCTTTGTTAGGTCAGAATAAATTTTTCACCAGCTTGGACTTATTTGAAGGCTTTCACCAGATAACATTAGCTAAGTGAGTGTACCTCATACACCGCCTTCAGCACACCCCGGGGACATTATGAATTTTTACGTATGCCTTTCGGTTTACGTTGCGCCCCAATTACATTCACCAGAATAGTTAATATAGTGTTTGGAGACTTTTTAGGGGATACCCTACATGCCTATATGGTTGGTCTTGTAATCTTTTTTAATACCTTAGAAGTACATTTGCATAAACTAGGGCTAGTGATACAGACTAAGCCAACACAATCTCAGAGTAGACATATCTAAATGTCAGTTTTTTTTTTTTAAACCGAACATGTCTATTTAGGCTTTACGTGTCTGGTCACGGTCTTAAGTGGTCCAGTGTCGGCTATTCGTAACTTTCCGTTTCCTATTTATTATAAAGGGGATACACACTTTTTGGGCTGTAGTGGGTATTACTATTGTAGGTTTATGTGTAACTATTCAATCATAGCAGCTCCTTTAACAGATCGTACGAAGAAGGGCGTAGATTTATTATGGTCTGAAAAGCATCAACAGGCGTTCGATATCTTTAAAGTGGAATTATGATCTTAATAAGGAATTTTTTTTTATTGTAACAGACGCCTCAGACCTAGGGGTAGGAGGGGTACTACTTCAGCAATATGATAAACAGTTCTTTCCTATAGCTTTTTATTCACGTAAACTGAAGTCCTCTGAAAGTAAATATGCAGTAATAGACAAGGAAGGGCTAGTTATCGTTAACTCACTATACTCTGTTTTTTTCCATCTTTCCATCCGCCTGTGGTGTTTTTGTATGGTAACACTGCGTCCAGGGCTTTAGATAGTTACGCTATGTGTAAGTTTTAGGTAAATAAAAGGATATCTGGGTGTACATTTGCAACTGAAAAGTGTTTTAATAATTTACTGTATGCGAATTACACCGTTAATATTCGAAATAGGATGTTGTTATTATTGTTGAATCTATCTAAAGCCCGGGACGCAGTGTTACCTTACGCAAACACCACAGGCGGATGGACAGATGGAAAAAAACCGAGTATAGTGCATTTTAAGTTCATAATCTACGGCTATCCTGTTAAGGTCCCTACTGACCATAAGCCCCTTACCGAGTTTTTCAAAGGCTTTAATCACAGTCCCAAAGGAACTCGGTGGCATATGATCATTCAGGTCTTTGGAGCCAAGATAGGATACCTACCTGGGAAAGCAAATATCATAGCTGACGCATTATCCCACAATCCTACACCATACTGTAAGGAACTATTAGTTGGTCTAGAAGATATAGAAACATCCGTGCCTATTGTTAAACCCGTATCTGAACAAGAAAATTCATTAACCCAAGAGATAGTGCACATTGAAGCAGAACTGGTACAAACTGAACAAAGCAAGGGTCAGCAGTTAAGCAAAACAATAAATGCTTTGAACGGAAATCCTAAAGCAAAAGTATATTTAAAGTATGTGCAGCAGAATTATGTAACCAAAGGTAATATTATATGTAGGTCCGTGACGAGGAAAACCCGAAGCACACCGCAGGTGACTAACGACCAGGTAGTAGTACCAATCTCTTTTATACCAATCGTCCTAAACTGGTTGCATTCCAATCCATTACATGGTCATCCAGGGTTCTCTATTATGTCACAGGAAGCCAAATCATTATTTTATGGGTCTACAATGCATACAGATATAAAAAAAAGGGGGACACACTAAGACACCTGTCAGTTTAGGGGCCTATCCCATGCCAAATCAACCCTTTGAAAGCATACACTTAGTTTTATTAACAGGGTTTTACGTGCCTGACAGAGGAAATAAGCATCTCTTAGTGTTAATAGATGCCTTGACACGTTATACAGAATTAATAACACTAAAAAACAAAAACCGCAATTGAGTGCAATAGGAAATTTTATGAGTCTACATCAGTAAACACTGAATTCCACACATGATAATCTCTGACTCGGGTGGTGTAATCAATAATAATTTCCTTAACTCGTTGTGTGAATTCCTTTGCAATAAGAAAATTAATACCATGTTTTATCACCCAGAGTCAATCAGTTGGGTAGAAAGTGTTAAACGTCCTACGAGTTACACTCGGGAGTATGGACCCGAAATGGGTTATAGCGGTTCTCGCGGTTTTAATTACTCTTAATCATTCATATCATGTATCTATAAAAATGACACCGCAAGTGGCCTTATACGGTACGCCCGCTAGAACACTTTTCCACATACTCAAGCCAACCACTAATTTATCAAATATAAAAGGTATTATGGATACAAGTGTAAGCCAATATAATATACTTCCTAAGAATTTAGAAGAGTTACAAATTATAATGAAAATGAATCACGATAAAATCGCTAAACAAAACAGAACCATATGCAGTAGGTGTTCATAAAATATCAAAATTTATATGCGTAAAGGTGAGAACTATAACTTAACGCCTAAGTTTAGTAGCCCGTTCAGTATTCTAGGGATATTAACGCCAAATAGGCTAAAACTTCAAAACATGTCAAAACCTACAGCCATACAGATTGTTCCAATGGTTTATATTCGTAGTCAATGAAAAAAAATTTATTTAAGTAAGAAACGTTAGAAGTGAAAATGTATACCTATAATGAATCTTACAGGGTAAATAATAAATAAAATTTGTATGGCAAATTTTTTCATTAATTTTGAATAAGAAATATCTAATTTAACATAAGTAATTACATATATTTTACTATTTTGCAGGTTTCCAACGTGAAACTTGTATTGTTCAAGTTTGTTACTGTTTTTTCAGACATTCTTCTCATGTGGGTGGAGTGTTAAAACAAAAAATATCCAATTTACACATGGCTCTATCATTGAAAGTACTAAGGATGTATTTATTACAGCGGGTAACGTAATTCTTAAAGTTGGCTTGCACACAGTTTCTTGCCAGATGATGTTATTAATCTTAAAAGTGCCTTTGTCTGTTGCTGTGTTGTGTCTTATGTTTGCAAAACAAGCCAGCTGGAGTGGAATGCTTAGCACGTGAACTTCTCATGTGGACTGTAGGTCATTAACGTACAAAAGCCGTAACCTGTTCTTATTCGCGGTGCTCAATATCTTTTGGGTCCGTTGCAAATCGTTTCAAAGTTAATGAACAAAATAAGCGAACACAATTTCTATAACATCAAAATGAATTAATTTTCTCTGAACTTCACAGGCATTTTGAGTCAATGAATCAGCTTATGACACTGGTAAACAAGCATTTTAGTAATATAAATCCGATCTTGGATATGCAATATTTACTTGTAAATTTAGAATATTACAATTCAAAGTAGATCATATTTATGGGAAAATGTCCCATTTTCTTGAAAAAATCCAAAGCTTATATAGGAATTAGCTACAAAGCGAGTTCTTTCGTTGCATATCTTGCCTATTAAAGTTTTAACATTAACCTTAGAGAATGCGTGCGGGAAACTTGGATATGAATCTTTGTTAGGGGCACACAGGATCGAATTTTATCACAGCTTAATTTCAGTAAGTGTAGAGAATTACGGAATTATGATTAATATTCCCTTCGATTCTTATGTTGCCTGGCAGTCTTACATGTTTAGTAGCTCACTACCAGTAATATCTAATTTTTTTTTCTGGATTCGTATCAATATCCGTTAATATGGATATTTTTACAGTCGTCAGAGACCTTGATCGTTCACTCATTGTTCTAATCCCATGGGTAAAACAAGTTTGTACAGCTGACTCTTTTGAATTCCATAATATATCAGCGAATTCATGTGGGTTAAGTCTAGTCCTTAACGGCTCTCTCCCTCACATATTTGAACGTTGTCTGAATTTACTTTCCCTTTTTGACAAGTATAAGTTCGCTTACAGGCTGATTAATGGAACTTGGTTACGCCTCGCAGTCAGAGAGTTTCACGTCGCATGCCCGGACGGATCGTCTACAACTTCAAACTGTTCGTCGCTGCGGACAGCTGCAGTGGAGTAACGACCACCTACAATGTTAAGGGAATAAGCACCATCATAAGTGAACAGGCTTATTTCGTGGGTTTCATGGACCGTCACCCGTATCCCAGCGTTAATTTCGTTTTTTAATGTGGAGGTGGTCCAGCAGCTGTCGGAATTGATTACTAAGGAACATACTTTGAACGCTTACAACCAAGGAGGGTATTCAACTCTTGTTTTGCTGGCGCAGACCTTGTGCTGGGGATGATTTTATTCATCGCGAACGTATTTGTATGGTATAGGGTGCAGAGAACAAGTGTGGATGATCAAACAGAACGTCGGACCCTGCCCAGGCAATTTTCCGTTGTTTTTAGAACCATTTGGAATTGGCCATTTCATTTGACTCTAGGTGGTTGTCTGGAACTGTGTAATGGGCGAAAAGTTGTTCGAAACGCTAGTTAAATGTGTAGTAGGTATCTCCTTGTAACTGAAGTAACTGAATGAAACTTAAAAGTAACTGAATGAAACTTAGAATTATCATCGCAGTCCATGATACTCCAACGAGGATGGGAATTATACCAACCGACCTTTGCGTATAATATCGCAGGCCCTTGTTAGTCTAAGGCAGAGCCCTACAAATGTATGTTAAATAGTAAAGAGCAGTTATTTCTCATTTTAATTTTCACCGTTGAAACCGAGCTCTATTTGACCTTAGATTTTAGCACGCGCCCCAAGTAAGCTGCAGGTCAGCTCTCGGCTTGTTCGTTTACATCTTTCAATCTGTTGCTCTTTTCATTTGTTCGAAGTGTTCAGAGGACCATCACTTTTTCCTCTGTTTGTTTCGTGTCAACTCAACCTTTAATTCCCTCTCTACACAAATGTCATTTAAATTGTCATCTACCATTTTGCTGGATGTTGCTTTTCCGTTACCATTTATTCTTCCTTTGTTATTTTTCATGGTGATCGCAACTTCTCTGCTGGCTACTATAATGTTTCTGCATTTACTTATTTCATCCTTCCTTCTCCAGTTTTATCACCTTCCCCTCGCATTTATACTTTTCCCACCTTCTCTTGGCATTCACTCTTTTCCCGCGCTTCCCACATTAACTCTTTATGAACTCACTCAACTCTGTGCCTTTATTTTATAGTTATTGTTAATGTTTAACTGGTGTAGATGATATTGTGATATTTTTTCAGCCTTGGACCTGCAGTTAATATATGAAAGTGTGAGTCCATATTGCCTTGTTTCTCTCTCTCTCTCTCTCTCTCTCTCTCTCTCTCTCTCTCTCTCTCTCTCTCTCTCTCTCTCTCTCTCTCTCTCTCTCTCTGGAGGCGCCTGGTTTGTCCATTGAAGTATATTCATTCCAGATATATTCACTGTAATTCACAATTTTAAATGAGGAAAATATCGCTGACTAGTTTTTTTTTCTGATCTAGAGCTGCTTGCAATTAGGAAAAGGGGGTCTATTGTTAATAAAAAAAATCAAATATATGTTTATCCTATATATATATATATATATATATATATATAGATATATATATATGTATCCATATATACCTATACTATATAGATATTGGTATCCATATATATATATATATATATATATATATATATATATATATAGATATATATATATATATACTATATATGTATGACATATATATGTATGTATATATATATGTATATATATATATGTATATATATATATATTATATATATATATATATATATATAATATATTTCAGCATTTAAGAACGTTCTTGAAAAAAGTGTATTTAGTTCAAATAATTTTAATAAAATCCTGTAACTCACACCAGTTCCCATTGTTACAGTGACCCGTATTGCCATGATCAGTCTTATCAGTCTATTCTTTACTGCTTTCCATCACGAGAAACTAGAAATGATTTTGAGGTTAGTTTTAAAGTAAATTTGAAAATATATTTCCCCGGAGATCAAAATAAATTGTCCGAGCAGTTTCAAAATAGCTGTACAGAAGACTGGCCTAGCTTAAACTGATTAGTTCCAGTCAAAAGTATAAATTGAGTGGATTTTTCCAGCCAGTTCACCCTTTGCAGTTTAGTAACAGGTCAGTGAATGCTACCCGTATATTTAGTTACTTGTAATGAAATCTCCCCCAATCTCTCTCTCTCTCTCTCTCTCTCTCTCTCTCTCTCTCTCTCTGATACACATGCAAGTAAACAGTGAATTTTTTTAATTGGCTTGTGATTACTCAGCGTCTGCCAACGAAGTTGAATGGAGGTTATTCGTTAATTTGCGTCCATTTGTCTGTCTGTTTTCCTGACTGAACTTTCCTCAGTAGATCTCAAAAATAGTAGGCGAATTCCATTAAGAATTCGTTACTGAATGGGCTAATGGAATTCCAGTAAGAATTTGTTACTGGATGGGCTAATGGAATAAGAAGGAGGCCAATCGAATTTGAGGTTATCGGATGAGATTTGTTTCATTCTGTCGGTGGAATGCTTCCTCTGAAGAATTTGATTTAACAATAATTTTTTAAAGTTAATTTCGGGTACAGGATGGGATTCATTTGAAATTATACAATTTTATCACGCTTTCTTACTTTGGCAGAGATCTGTACTATAGGTTAAGCAAGCTGGCTTGTAGATCTAGAAGATCAAACCTAGTTTTCGTGAATTTAATTAATGTCATATGCTAATAGATTCAGTACATTAAGAAAAAATGCGTCGAAGTCTCTACGGCACAATCGAGTTTTCTGTACAACGTATAATGCTTTCAGCCACGGCCCGGTGATGGCCTGTCTTACAGCGTTCCCAGAAGCACGACGATGGCAAACTTTAACCGTAGACAAAAATAAAAATTCCTGAGGCTAGACGGCTGCAATTTGGTATGCCGCATGATTGGAGGGTGGATGATCAACATACCAATTTGCAGCCCTCTAGCGTCAGCAGTTTTAAGATCTGAGGACGGACAGACAAAAATAGCCGTCTCAGTAGTGTTCTTTTACAGAAAAATAACAAGAGCTCATCTAAACAATATATCATCTTTCATAGATTCCACTTCTCTTTCTGGATCCAGTTATCTTAAGAGGACTAAGAATACAGAATACCTGTAATGTATATGTCCGCTATTTTCACTTATGTTTAGGTATAGATACTTGGGCATGCATACGCACGGGAAATTACATACACGCACACTCACACACACCCAAATGCATGCATATTATATGTGTGTGTGTGAGCATGTGTGTGTAAGTGGATTTACTTTCGAAACTTTCCATACACCGGCATGGCAGCCAGTGATGGGAATGTGCTGCATACAACTGTGCTTTCAGAAACTACTATTGCCTTCCAAACTTCTGTCCCGGCTTTCGGAATCGGAGTTTTAAAGATAAGTTTAATTCCACCGCAAGTTTATTTAACAGACATCTTATATTTTTTTCCTTCTTCTTCTTCTCCTTCTTCTTCTTCTTCTTCTTCTTCGTCTTCTTCTTCTCTCAAGTGGAGGGAGACAACTTTAAGAAATCCAATCAGTTTACACTGCTTTGAGTCTCTTAATCTCTCATCCATTTCGATATTGGTTTCGGCCGCGTCGAGTTTTGTGGAGGGCGGTCGAATGAGCGGCTTTGGGGGCGAGGGGGGAATGTGTCCCCCATCCCCCTCCTTTAAGTTGAAGATCAAGGTTTGGGGGGAAGGTGGACCGTTGGCGGGAGGTCGCTGAATGTCTCCAATCATTGCGATTAAAATCGAAGTCGTTTGTTGAGCAGACCAGACCCGTTTTTATAGTTAAAATGACTCGAGGTCGAGACGGTTCCTTTTCATAGTTAGAGCGACTCCATATTTACCGATTGAGGTTTGTGGGAAGGAGGAAGGAGATTATATTGGTGGAAGCGGGTGGAGATAGCCTGACGTTATCCGTTGTCTTTTAATCCTATTGGATGGCAGAGGATTTGTGCGAGTTGGTTTGCCATCAGGATGAGGACCTATAGATGGTGTATTGTACGAAGGCCAAGTGCCCAGAGGTTTATAAGCGTTGTTGCTCCTGTTGGCCCAGAGCTCGAATCCTTGTCCATTTCCGATGTCTGATTGACGTGCTTTATTTTTGTTTCGTCTTTTCCATTTACCGTAATGGGACAGTATCCGAATGGGGCTTCAATAGGAAGAAGTCATAGCCTTGGTTACAGGCAACAAGAGAGCAATATGTGCCCTGGAATATAAGTACGTAACATTTTATAGAGAATGCTTTATTTTTAAAGAAAGTAAAAATAGTTCGTGTTTTCTGGTTATTAGATTTTTCGTTATTTTCCCTTTTTTTTTTACTGTAAAAGTGATATGCCTAATGTGGTAAGCAATACTAATTAGTTACAGTTTTTTTCGCTTACCCAGGGAGTAAGCCTACAACATACTTTGTTGTTCTTGTTTTTGTGGGGGGCGAGGGGGTTGGTAGGAAACCCCTATGAAAAAGCCTATAAAAGTCTGAAAAAAAATTGTGAATATCTAACAGGAATAGGGTTATGATAAAAAGTATCCATCATTCTACAGTAAAATATATTAAGAGGCATAAAAGAATAGAATAATAATAGTTTTAGACAGTGGTAAATAAGAAGTTAAAGGAAGTAAGACCAGAACTGCACAGAAGGTTTGATTAAAATAATAATTAGTATACATGCAGTTACCGTTAGCTCATTTCACTTCATGGACTTGACATGTGGCTGTTAAAGATGCGTAGAAGAGTTGAATTGCATTTATGGGGAAGAGAGTGCAAGGACGGTTGAAATATCATGATGTAATAAGTTTTGACCTTAGT
>NC_087206.1:62507858-62510358 GCF_015104395.2 Macrobrachium nipponense | reverse complement strand
TTTCCGTGATTCATATACATATATTCTAGCTTCGATGTCCTTTAATATCTAATTCGCTCTACCTCGGAATTAATATATTTTCCCACTATATGCTTAACCGAAGGGAATTTTTTATCGTAATAGACTTGCCTGGATCGGGGCGCGAACCCACGGAGCCTTTCAAATCCAGGTATGAAGATAAAAGGCCCATAAAAAACATTATTTGAACGTTGCAACCATATATTTTCAAGCACTTCATGTTTATTACTGTTGTAATCACAGTAAAAGAACATACATATATATATATATAGAATATATATATATAATATATATATATATAATATATATATAATATATATATTATATATAAAGATAAAAGGCCCATAAAACATTATTTGAACGTTGCAACCATATATTTCACGCACTTCACGTTATACTGTTTTATTACAGTAAATGATATTATATATAGCTATCTATATATATATATATATATATATATATATATAAGTATGAATATCAGTGTAAGCATATACAAATGTATCTTTCTTTTTTCTTTTTCTTTTTTGTTGTCACTTGGGACATTTTTATGAAAATGTTCCCTGTTTTGATGACGTCGTATCAGTATTTTGGATTAATGCAGCGCTAAAAGTTATCATTTTCATTTCCAGTGTTGAGCGACGCGCAAATATTTACGTTTATACGAGTTCTTATGATATTTCACAGCCCGTCAGAAAAGCAGGCACGTGAACGCTAAATATAAAGCGCACACGACTGTGGGAATCCGTCCTGCCTGGCATAGACAGATAAAAACTTCGCTTGAACCAAAACAGCAAGTTCTGTTTATATAATTTTCCCAGTGTTGTTGAATACCTAGCAGTTTTAAAGCACGAGAGAGTCGTTAAATATAAATATGAGTTATAAAGTATTCTAAAACTTATATCTCCTTCTTTCAGCCAACATTATCTATGTTTTTGTACTGTGCCACACGCTGGCAGTTTTTTTTAATGGGTTGTAATTATTTTTTTCACCCTTTCTCGTTTCTCTGATCCCTCGTCTTTTGACACTGACAGCTGTCAAAATCCTAATCGATTATCATTAGTATTGCTGCCCCCCATTTACTCATCCTATTCGAAAGACATCTCGCTCTTTTTTTTCCTTGTTATAGGCCAGTGGTTCTCAAACTTTTCCAGTACGTGACCTATTTCAGTAGTACCAAACCTACCATGACTCCCACCTATAATAAGCCTTCTGAAAATGTACTCATTTCCAATGGCGGAGATACATTTTTTAAACATTAAAGATTTATCTGAGCAGAGAGAGTAATAACAACAAACGAAAATGCTTATTAGTTTTTATTAACAAGGACTGATTTCATCATGTATTTTAATCAGAAGGATGTACGCACTTGTTTTTTTTATACTAATAAAAATCCCTAAATATCATAAAAAAATGTCCCCAAAATCTTGGATCCTCCATGACCCCCCCCCCCCCCCCCACACACACACACACAAAAAGGCTCATGGGGTCATAACCCGCATTTTGGGGAACCCCTGTTATAGATGAAGCAAGCGCCCTCCCTCATGTTGATTCAATGCTAGTTTCATAATACCTGGACTTTTTCAATCACTATTTTCTCTGGCTGTTAATCCAAAGTACCAGGTATCACCGAAGGATTTGAGAAATTCATTGTCTGCAACAATGATTTACTTTTCCTTTCTTTCCAGCAGCTAACAAAAGCTTTATCATCATATGTCTTCCTCATTCGTCTATCAATACGGAATATCGAAGAAAAGATTTACCGAATAAAATATGCATCAATGGAATAATTATAATAGCTTGCATAAACCATTCACCATCAGCTAGAAAGAGGATTTAAGGATTCATCTCCTTTCCGCGTTTTAATTCCATAGTTATCCTCATTATCATTGAACGAAATGGCTCTCAGACCGCTCGAGAACATAATCTTGAAGTGAGTGAAGCTAATGAGACGGACTTGATTTTTCCATCTTTTCGTTTCTCATTCTTACGAGTAGATTTTGTTTTTTTATTTTTTTTTTAATTTCCGGGAAGCCAAGAGGCATTTCGTGAAGGATGGTGCACTTTCTCCCCTCACTATTTATTTCGTTTTTCTTCCGAGAGGTGTAGTGTGTTCGAGATATACTTCCAGCGCATCCAGATGTTCTTAAGCTCTCTAAGATGGCAATCCGTGGTAGAGAATGTCTGTTTGTGTGTGTGTGTGTGTGTGTGTTTACGTGCATGGTCGTATGTCCGTTACGCCCTTGAGAGCGTTCTTTTCGACTATGGAAAAATGCTAAGAAAATGAATGTGAATTAATCCCATAGAATAGGCCGTAGGAAACTGTAATGGCCAATTCTTTAGCTAGCTAGGTTTTCACCTGTCTGCTAAAGAGGTATCTTATAGTGCCAGCTACCAAAGAGACATTTCTTATTCCTTTAAATAAGAAACGGGAGCCATATTCTTAACGAGTAATAGTATGTGTAATAATTGGGACAGGCCAAGT
>NC_087206.1:62467858-62505358 GCF_015104395.2 Macrobrachium nipponense | reverse complement strand
CGCAACTGTAGCAGATGAGGATGAAGGATTCCAAAGCATCATCATCATTTATTGTCATATACATAAAAACAATAACCGAAGCCGAAGGTTTCTGTTTTATTTTCAAGGGGGATTTTCTGAAAAAAAAAAATGACGTTTTGCTCCAGAATTGGTCACTGTATTGCGAGATAATTTTGGTGAAATCCGTCATGAACGTGATCAAGAAACTATGAAGGGAATTCAGCGCCTTGAAATTCAAGAAAGAGGAATGAATTTGCTTACAGTGCCCCTGGGCAAAGGCAAAAATACTCCATGTACCCGTGTCTCATCCCTCTCACGGCAGCGACGAAGGGACCAGTGGTAAAATCCACTCTGACTGGAAGCCTGGAATCTGGAATGTTTACTTTCCTTTTTGAACACTTTTTCCGTTTTCTTTTACCTTCCCCCACCCCAACCCACCAAACCCCCTGTGCTTTGAAAAGCCTGTTCCATTCATTCGATTTTTTGTCGCCCTTTGCAGCGCCTCTTTGTAGTCTTTGAACTATAAAAATACTTAGCCTAATGAAGTTGATTACGTTGGTAATGAAGTTTCTGTTGGAACTCCAAGGGAGGGAAAAATGATACTCCAAAGTTATGGTTTTTTTGACTTTTGGTAAAGCTCATATTTTCCTCGTCTTTTATAAGACTTTTTTTTTTAACTCTTTATAAGTGTATGTACCAATAATCAAATTAAAACTAAAAGCATCTTAAATGCCTGTTTGAAAAACATACGTACACACACATACTATGTATTTTCCTTTTGCCATAATAGCATGAATACAATAATGTCACAGTATAGTTAATAATAAGTCAAGAAATAAGTCTGCAACAGTTTTCATTTACTGTAAGGCAAATAACAAATGACAACAGATGCATCTGAGAACTGTCGAGGAGTTTGTTGTAGCAGAAGTGAATATAAACTAATATATATTACCCAGTCATAAGATAAGGCCTTATGTAGATATGCCGACCTTCTACCTAGGTAAACCAGAAGTAGGTCTTGATATGTGACTTGCTTTTTCTATGGTTAGCCCGTGTTCCATATTTAGCAACCCTATTCCCAAAGAAAACGCCTTATTACCCCCATCTGGAAATCATTCACTGTTTGATCAAAGCCTTCATAAAAGTCTGACCCTAAACACCTCATGTTTATTACCCCACCTGGAAATCATTTACAGCCTGTATCAGAGCCATTCTAAAAGTCTTGACCCTTTCTCAGTTTTCTCTGTGATCATTAACCCAGTTATTTCATTCGTGATGCCGGCTGATATTTTATTGAAAGTGTTGTCCGTTCCCTATTGCAATTTCTATGGAATTATTTGCTATGTCGCGATCATTCTCTTAACTTTCTGCAGTTACATTATGTACCAATTTTGGTATTATTGGTGAGCTCATTAAATTAGATGGATATGTGTTTTAGATTCACGCTTTCAGTTTTCCGAGCCAGAATATGCTATGTAGTATATGTTTTTGTCACTTTTTCAGTAAACCTGATAGTAAATGAGCAATACCTCAGAACTATAATGAGAAGGAGGGTGATAGGAAAGAAGAGAGATATTAATAGATAGAATCAGCAATACCTCGGGACCATAATGAGAAGGAGGGTGATAGGAAAGAAGAGAGATATTAATAGATAGAATCAGCAATACCTCGGGACCATAATGAGAAGGAGGGTGATAGGAAAGAAGAGAGAGACTAGTAGATAGAATGAGCAATACCTCGATAATATAATGAGAAGGATGGTGATAGAAAAGAAGAGAGACACTAATAGATAGAATCACCAATACGTCGGGACTATATGAGAAAGGGGGTGATAGGAAAGAAGAGATAATAATAGATAAATAGATAGATATGAAATTTTGTATGCGAACACTTTAATGTAAAGTTGTCTAGATAACCGATAGCAGTGTAATAGATAAGATCTTCTTATCCTTTTCTGTGTTTTCGTCCGTCATACATCGAACGAGAAAATGTGGCGCCTATCCAAGGCCATTGTCCAGAAATCTTCTGTTAATTACCTCTGGGACCTAATTAAGGTGGATTTTAGATATAATCGTCGGGCTAAAGTTCCGACTTGGAGAATTAGGTCCTGTCACACTAATGATATATTACTCAGGGATCAAAATGAGTAGCAGCCTCCTCCTCTTCGGTCGGGGTGGTAAGTGTCGACGGTCCTCTGAAGATTGCCGTTGAGGACTAAGAGTCAAGTGTGATAGGCGTCGACTATAGATTCTTATTTGAGCTTATTTGAATTATTGGAACAACAGCTGTTCACCGATTGAGTGCAAGCTTTTAATGTGTGTGTGTATATTATATATATATATATATAGATATATATATATATATATATATCACATACTCATGTTTTCATTATTTCCATATGTATATATATATATATATGTATATATATATATATATATATATATATATATATATATATATGAGTAATATATATTTCTATACATTTATATGTATACAGCCCTCTATACATACTTATATACAGTATGTATGTATACTATATATACACATATATATATGAATATATATACACATATTCATAGTAATATCAACAATGGTTGTGGCACTGTGTAACTCACCACCAAAGAACTCTCTCTCTCTCTCTGTCTCTCTCTCTCTCTCTCTCTGGAGCGATTGCTTGCCTGGGCAAACTTAAACCGACGTAAACTCAAGAGAGACAAGTCTTTCCAAATGACTTCGTCTTCAATGACTTTGATTGCCCAGGATGGATGTCGAGTCGTCTTTAACGACCAATTAGAGGGAATTATAAATGGGATTAATTCTGCGCTCGTAATTATGTCCGTAATTGAATACAAACCAATTACAATCCCTCTTCCCCCGGTCAGTTTTCATGTCATTAGATTTTCCTTCGATCGTCTTGTCTTGCGGTGAGAACGTGCAACTTAGTATTTATCGTTACTCACAGGTTATTAACGAATACACAAAGGCGTGAATTGATAAAGATTCGTACGGAGTTGTTTGTTAATTAATTGATTTAATAGCGCATTTGATTTTCATTTTTAATGCGGTTTTAATGGCAATGGGTTCCAAAGACCTCTGAATTGTTCGTATCCGTTTAATCCAGCGGTTCTTAACCTTTTTAGTGCCACGCCCCCTTTTGAGAGTTGGTCCTTTCCACCTCGCCCCGCTTGCATCTGTGAGTCAGATTTCCCAGATTTGAAGGAAAATCAGAAATAAAAGAAATGGGTTCCAAAGACCTCTGTATCGTTCGTATCCGTTTAATCCAGCGGTTCTTAACCTTTTTAGTGCCACGCCCCCTTTTGAGAGTTGGTCCTTGCCTCCTCGCCCCGCTTGCATCTGTGAGTCAGATTCCCTCCCAGATTTAAAGGAAAATCAGAAATAAATGGATTGGATTCCAAAGACCTCTGTATCGTTCGTATCCGTTTAATCCAGCGGTTCTTAACCTTTTTAGTGCCACGCCCCCTTTTGAGAGTTGGTCCTTCCCTCCACGGCCCGCTTGCGTCTATGAGTTAAGTTCCCTCCCAGATTTAAAGGAAAATTAAAAATAAGAGACGATTGGAAGGTGTTTCGAGGGATAAGGAGGTCAATAATTACAAATCATATTCAGCCCAACGAGTCTAACTTGAGTAAGATGATACTAGAAAGTAACGTCATAAGTTGATACTTTCGCATTTCTCTTCATAAACTTCTGAATATCAGTTCCTCACTCCTGTGAAGAGATTGACGAATATGATTAGAGAATCTTTTATTTTTCCTCTCAAGGGCTCCCGCCTCCCCTGGTTGAGAACCACTGGTTTTATGGAAACACTAGCTGGGGTTCCACGCATCATTCTCCTTACCTTTATATGATTGTCAAATTAAGCATCATGTAGGGTACTTCTTTGCTGCCGAGCTTTGTATTACGTGAGAATTGACGTGGTTCACTATATATGTTATTAAAATGAATAATTTTTTTTTAGTTGTGGTTCACATTACTTTGCGTATTTTCTTTTTCTCCATTTACTATCATTCTGTGTAGCGCCTCATTGGCGTGGTTGGTATGTTGTTGGCGTACCACCTCGGTGGCCGCGAGTTCGATTCTCTGGGGTTCCACTGAGGTGTTAGAGATGTGTATTTCTGGTGATAAAAGTTCACTCTCCACGTGGTTCGGAAGTCACGTAAAGCCGTTGGTTCCGTTGCTGAATAACCAGTGGTTTCATGCAACGTAAAAACACCATACAAACAAACAAACAAACTATCATTCTGTTTTCGTATAATATTGTCACGCTCGCAATCGTTCTCTCACCTTCTTTATCTTTCCATTTTACTGCCTATTCTTTCACTGCTCTTCATTCTTTTTTTTTTCAATTTTCATTTTCCTCTCGTGTCCAATAATTTTTCTGTATACACCATTTCTTCCAAATTTTCCTTCTTTCTGTGCCTTTTCTTCTCATTCTGTTTTCATACAATATTGTCTTGCTCTCAATCGTTCTCTCGCGTTCTTTATCTTTCCATTTTACCCCCTCTTCTTTCACTGCTCTTCATTCTTTTTTCCATTTTCATTTTTTCCTCTCATGTCCCATCATTTTTCTTCATACGCCATTTCTTCCAAGTTTTCCTTTTTTCTGTGCTTTATCTTATTCTGTTTTCATAAAATATTGTCTTGCTCTCAATCGTTCTCTTTCGTTCATTATCTTTCCATTTTACCCCTTCCTCCATTGCTTTTCATTCTTTTTTCAATTTTCCATTTCCTCTTGTTTCCCATAATTTTTCTGTATACGCCACTTCTTCCACTTTTCCTTCTTTCTGTGCCTTATCTTCTTATTCTGTTTTCATACAATAATGTCTTGCTCTAAATCGTTCTCTTTCGTTCATTATCTTTCCATTTTACTCCCTCTTCTTTCATTGCTCTTCTTCATTCGTTTTTCAACTTTCATTTTCCTCTCGTGTCCCATAATTTTTCTGTATACGCCATTTCTTCCAAGTTTTCCCTCTTTCTGTGCCTTATCTTCTCATTCTGATTTCATACAATATTGTCTTTCCCTCAATCGTTCTCTTTCATTCATCATCAATCCATTTTACCCCCTCTCCTCTCACTGCTCTTCATTCTTTTTTTCAATTTTCATTTTCCTCTCGTGTCCCATCATTTTTTTGTATACGCCATTTCTTCCAAGTTTTCCTTCTTTCTGTGCGTCTGCCTTATCTCCACTCATTACTTTTGGGGGAGGAAGCGCTATCGCGTTCACCTGTGTCAAGCCAGTTTTGGCGTTGCTGCTTTAAAGACGAAAGGATCATAAGATCCAAAAGCTGCTGCTGATGCAGGTGCAGTCAGCGGACGTGAAATATTAATCGAAGATCCAGAACGGATTTCAGATCGTGTAGTAAGGCTTTGGATAGTGACCCGGGTAGTTGCGACGCCAGTTATAACTTACGGTCAGTCATTGGGTTGGATTTTGGGATCCACTTCGTGAATCCTTATTCCCTTCCAGGGTTTAGCGTGTGGGGATGGGAGGCATTTCATGGTATGTTTCTTTCGAATTGTGTATTTTTTTATATACTAATTATTCAATTGCGTGTTCGATTTTGGAGATTAGTTGTTATTTTTATCGTATTTCTGTTAAACTTTGTATCTGAACTTCTCCTGGGCTTGAGATCCACTTTTCTTCTTTGCTAATTATTGGTTTTTCAGCGAACTCTCGTAGCTTTCATTTTAATTACTTTCTCTTGTCTTTTGTTTATATTTTTCTTGTGAATTTTTTTATATTATTGTCGTCTCCTCTTAACTTTTTTCTTCCCTTTTTTCAAGTCTAGCTTTTGCTTTTCTGTTAAATCAGTTTTTATAATTTTCTTCAAAAATTATCATTTTTTATCCAGAACCTTGGCCATCAATTTAATTGCTCTTCATCGCACTTTTTATGTAATGAATATTGATAACGATTATTTATACGAGCTTGATGGCACGTGCTGCGCTAGAACCCGGCGCTGCCTGTTATGTCTTCCCTTCTCTCCTGATTCCCTACCCCACCCACCCGGCCGGACAAACAGGTTTGTAGGAGGAGGGTGGATGTGACATATCTTCCCTACCCCACCCACCCATGGCAGACAAACAGGTTTGTAGGAGGAAAGGTGGATGTGGGATATCTTCCCTACCTACCTCACCCACCCAGGGCAGTCAAGCAGGTTTGTAGGAGGAAAGGTGGATGTGGCATATCTCCCCTACCTCCTGATCCCCTACCTATCCTGGCCCCACCCGGGGTGGACAAACAGGTTTACAGGAGGAGAGTGGATGTGTCATGTCTCCCCTACCCTCCCGATCCCCCTACCTATCCTGGCCCCACCCGGGGAGGACAAACAAGAAAGATCCACTCGGATTTTATTATTATAATATACATTTATTCAATTAAGTAAATATGATCTCTTTCCATATCTTTCACTCATGACTTCCTTGGAAAAATATCTTATTCCATCACTTAAATCGTACTGGAATTTGAATAAAAAAAAAATTAATGCTCATGTCTCCTTTCAAGATCCTGTAACGAAAGAAAAAAAATATAAAAAACCTGTGTTTGGAACATATCCTGTTTTCTTCAGCACAGCATTTCAAAGGAAGCGTTAAAAAATACATTAAATAAATAAATTAAAAAAGTCGCTATTTTCCCACAGTCAAATTTTGTCTGGAAGAATTGTAATGCATTTTTATGTCATTGCTTTTAAAAAAAGGGTCGACTGGAATTGTTATGGGGCTGAATTAACCATAATTTATAGACGTGCTAATATCCATTATGCCGAGCTGGATAAATTCTTTCTGGTACTTGGTAAAAATGGAGGCGAACTTTTAACCCATTATGCCGTGAGGTAGTGATTAAAAGAGCTGTAATGCGTAGGATGGAAATGTTATATACTTTTTATATATATTTCTTTACAGTATTTACATATTTTTTATTTATAAATTACCTCCATTTACGTTTTTAATCCCACGAACATTATTATTTTTCACTCGCATCCTCTGCATTAGATTTCAGTATAATTTATTTTTATTTTATTGCATCTCATCGTTTTGCAGCAGATTACATTACTTTTCTTGACCACGGACTTATATTATCACATATTCAGACTTGTTTATTCAATTCTTCTTTTGCACTGCACTTCCGTCCTCGTGTACTTATCATCTGTTATTCGAGACTGTATCTCTCTCTCTCTTTCTCTCTGTCATTGAATTCATTCGACCCTTCTCCTCTATTGTATTGGTTCTTTTGTCGTTCATTAAAAGTGCTTTTGGTAATATTAAATGCACGACTTAATTGTAAACTTGACTCTGGGCAGATATGTTTAATTACATTAACCTTTTTGCGTCCCATTCCATTGTTCTTGTGGCTTTTTATCTTGAACGTTGGCCAGTGAGACACTTTGTGTAATTAGCTTTGTGTTTTTATCCCCTTTTGTATGATTGTTTACCTTCACGTTTGCCCTCCTCTCCTTGAGATAACTTCGGAGAATGAAAGCAAATCTGAAGCATGAAGTTGCTTCGTGAATTCGAAGAATTATTTAGCAAAGGAATTCGACATCTTAAAACGACCTTTTGGAATTCATTGTGTTTCATTCGAGTTTAATTTTCTAGAGTTGGAGTTGTGATTTCCTCTATGTCAGTCTTTATTTTCCATTCTTTAAGCCTATCAAAAGAAAACTGTCATAGATAATAGATGCCGACTCGTCCTGATAATATTCATATTCTTTAAAGACTTTAGAACAGTCATTGAACGAGTTGGGTAATTTTGATAGCAGTCCTCCATTCCTTATGGAAATAAGTATCCAGCGTGCGTGATGATTAACGTACGAATTAATGGCAAAACGTTTGCCTTAAGTAGTTGCGTATACAATGACAATTGAGCGAGGAGGATGCACTGGACCTAAGGAGATGGAAGAATGTGTTGCAGAACCATTACAGCGACCCCAAATAGGGACAAGGCTTGTAGAGAAAGAGGAAGAAGAAGAAGAAGTAGAAGAAGAAGTAGTATACTAAGTAGTATACATAGAGGACTTATTAAGATTTTTATAGTTTATTTTCTAATAGTTAAATAACATAATACTTGACTTTAGAGATATCACAGGGATAATCCTATAAAGATGACTGTGTGTTTGTTTGTGTGTGTGTGTGTATGAGAGAGAGAAGAGAGAGAGAGAGAGAGAGAGAGAGAGAGATGATGATGATGATGAATGGAATGGCCTGGTCTGGGTGAGAATTACTTCCTCGAGATATGGTTGGATATAATTTATTTTTCGACCGAGCACTACTCTCCCTCCCCGTCTAATGTCTCTCTCTCTCTCTCTCTCTCTCTCTCTCTCTCTCTCTCTCTCTCTCTCTCTCTGCCTTCACTCCAGTTTGGAGCCACTATAACTTACTACCCAAATGGTGCCTAATGCGTTTCCAAGGTCAACAGGCACGTGGATTTAGCCGGAGCATCCTCCATCTTCACCTAGAATTCGACCTCAAATCCGCTGGCTAATCGGCACCATAGTCACTTAAAATTTACAATACTAAAGAAGGAATATCTCTTTAGCTTTTTAGAAAGTGTCAGCCACTCTATGGGACTGACATATGTCAAGAGTATGACAAAAATACATTAAGGTTTTTATTCAGCTTTTTGTGGGATGAAAGCATATACGAATGTTGTATCTTGATATATAGTTTCAGTGTTAGCTTTTAAATTTATCATTTTAAGTTCATTGGAACTATCATTCATGTCATTCATATTTTGTCTTAGATTAGACTTTTTCTACTTACATCGTAAATGATGCTTTCCGAGTTTTCACGTTAGCAATTGTTATCTTCAATATCTTAAACATTTATTTTTTTTTAATCCAGAGCGTTGAATCTTAAGTCATAGGTATTAACATATAAATATCGGGCCTTCAATATTATGCTAAGCTCTTGAAACCACAGCTTTATTAATCTCAAATTTTAAACCTGTAATCTGAGATTTCGCTTCTTGAACCCCACCCGAAAGTTAACTTCAAAATCTTAAATCGATGTTTAATTTGCAATCGTATCTCCTAAATTCAGCGTCGAAGAAGTCTTTTATTTTCTTGAAAGTTTGTCACTAAAGCTAGATTAGTTACTTTTTAATTCGCTGGCAAAGGGAGATCATTGAAAACCTGTTTATTATCCTTCCGTGGCCTCATCCTTAATCTAGAATCGCTCACCAAACAACAAAGCTGAAAATCCCGAAACAGATGAATTAAACACAAAGGGGGAGTTGTCATTTTGCCTCAACTTTACAAACTGTTTGGTCTTCCAATATTCAGTTTTCTGTAAAAGAAAACCATTGTGTCTGCTTTCTCTGTCCGTCGGTCAGCACTTTATTCTGTCCGCCGTCAGATAAAAAAAAAAAAAAAAAAAAAAAAAACTGCTGGTGCTACAGGGCTGCAAATTGGTATGTTGATCATCCGCCCTTCAATCTCAAACATACTAAATTCCAACCCTCTAACCTCAGTAGTTTTTATTTTATTTTAAGGTTAAAGTTAGCCATGGATCGTGCATCTGGCATCACTTTCCGGAGGCATGGGACGTACCCTCTCACTCTACCGTATCTGGCGAGCCACTGAAACGCTACCGGTCACAGCTGATGGTTTTATATAGTATTATACGTGGTACAGAAGACTCATCCCCAGTCATTTATTGGTATGTTGATCATCCGCCCTTCAATCCTCAAACATACTAAATTCCAACCCTCTAACCTCAGTAGTTTTTATTTTATTTTAAGGTTAAAGTTAGCCATGGATCGTGCATCTGGCATCACTTTCCGGAGGCATGGGACGTACCCTCTCACTCTACCGTATCTGGCGAGCCACTGAAACGCTACCGGTCACAGCTGATGGTTTTATATAGTATTATACGTGGTACAGAAGACTCATCCCCAGTCATTTATTGGTATGTTGATCATCCGCCCTTCAATCCTCAAACATACTAAATTCCAACCCTCTAACCTCAGTAGTTTTTATTTTATTTTAAGGTTAAAGTTAGCCATGGATCGTGCATCTGGCATCACTTTCCGGAGGCATGGGACGTACCCTCTCACTCTACCGTATCTGGCGAGCCACTGAAACGCTACCGGTCACAGCTGATGGTTTTATATAGTATTATACGTGGTACAGAAGACTCATCCCCAGTCATTTATTTCTTGTCACATTATTAACTTAAAATTTGGAGCCAGACGAAGAACAATCTAAATCATGGTTGGTGTCAGGAAAATAAATTCTTGATGATTGACGGGGAAGGTATTTAAGGGAAAGGGTGAATAAATTTTTCCCCCCAAAGATCTCTCTCTCTCTCTCTCTCTCTCTCTCTCTCTCTCTCTCTCTCTCTCTCTCTCTCTCTCTCTCTCTGGAGTGTTCCTCAATCTTCCTGCGCCTGGAAAGAATATTTAACCACTGACGGGTTAATAATTGTATAATGATAATCTTGATTTATTGTAGAGTTGACAATCATAATTATAAGAATAATTCAAAGGGCCAATGGAGAAGAAAATAAAATATGAACAGAAACAGTTAGAGACCTGTTCCTTTCTATCCATTTTCTCGCTAATCTTTGTGGAACAACGCTTACCTCAGCCATCCTCAAGAATCCTTCGCATTTAACAAACCCAGTTCTTCAGTGATGCTTCCTTTGTCCTTTTGCAAACTCTAAACTACTGTTTATCATAAGCTTTGGAGTATGCTTGACAACCTCAAGCTCATTAACCATCTGCCCAGTGGACGTGTACATTAATGTGATAATAATTATGATAAACAGTAGTTTCTTCTGTGGGTTGGGGACAAGCTCAATTTTAAAAGAAATAAGGCAAAGAAAAATATATAATCATTATGATTATATATTTTATTTGTCTTACATCTTTTAAAATTGAGCTTGTCCTCAAACCCTCCCCCCCAAAAAAAAAAAAAAAAAAAAAACTCTTTATTATCCACATGTAATTCACATGAATACGAAAAAATTGACCCGTTTGGTAGATGTAGAAATTGGTAGGTGGGTATTAAAGGAGCACCTGCAAAGCTGGAGCCTTCTGGATGGTGTAGGTCAATTATTCAGAGTTGACCTGGGACCGTTTGCAAGGACAGGATGTGTGATGGGAAAGGTTCCAGGGAGATGGGGGGGATATCGGGGAATTTGCTTTTGAAGGTGGCCTGGATTTTGAAGGCTGCTCCTTGAATATTATCTGGCGTTAAGAATATGTTTGGCTTATTTGTTAGCGTGTCAGGCCAGGTAGGTTTTTATACGTTATTATTATTATTTAAAAAGAACTCTCTATCACGAGAGTATTATACAATGTTCGAAAGGGTCCATAATAATAAAAATGTAAAAAGTTCGTGTATAACTTATCAAACATTTCATAAAATTTTCGAACCCTTCTCTGGGTTCATGTTCAGTAAAAGGAAAAGAAAAATAAAGAAAAAAAATTATGAACCCAGCGAAGAATTCGAAAACTTTCATAAAGTGTTTATAAAATTATACACGAACTTTCAACATTTTTATTATTGTTGTGGACCCCTTAGAACATTATTATTATTTATTTTTTTTTTTTTGCTCTATCACAGTCCTCTAATTCGACTGGGTGGTATTTATAATGTGGGGTTCCGGGTTGCACCCTGCCTCCTTAGGAGTCCATCACTTTTCTTACTATGTGCGCCGTTTCTAGGATCACACTCTTCTGCATGAGTCCTGGAGCTACTTCAGCCTCTAGTTTTTCCAGATTCCTTTTCAGGGATCTTGGGATCCTATGATTAGGGTACAATTTCCACTGGCATATCCCATATCCTTCTTATTTCTATTTTCAGGTCTTGATACTTATCCTTTTTTCCCTTTCTTTCTCTTCAACTCTGGTGTCCCATGCGACATCTATGAATGATACTTTCTTCTTGATTTTGTCAATCAACGTCACGTCTGGTCTATTTGCACGTATCACCCTATCTGTTCTGATACCATAGTCCCAGTGGATCTTTGCTTGATCGTTTTCTATCACTCCTTCAGGTTGGTGTTCGTACCACTTATTACTGCAAGGTAGCTGATGTTTCCTGCACAGGCTCCAGTGTAGGGGTTTTACTACTGAATCATGCCTCTTTTTGTATTGGTTCTGAGCAAGTGCCGGACATTCGCTTGCTATGTGGTTTATGGTTTCATTTTTTGTATTGCACTTCCTACATATGGGAGAGATGTTATTTCCATCTATCGTTCTTTGGACATATCTGGTTCTCAGGGCCTGATCTTGTGCCGCTGTTATCATTCCTTCAGTTTCCTTCTTGAGCTCTCCCCTTAGTAGCCATTGCCACGTGTCATCACTGGCTAGTTCTTCAGTCTGTCTCATGTATTGTCCATGCATTGATTTGTTATGCCATTCCTCTGTTCTGCTTGTCTTTCTCCTGTCTCTGTATATTTCTGGGTCTTCGTCTACTTTTATCAGTCCTTCTTCCCATGCACTCTTGAGCCACTCGTCTTCACTGGTCTTCATATATTGCCCCAGTGCTCTGTTCTCGATGTTACGCAGTCCTTTATAATTAGTAGTCCCCTCCCTCCTTCCTTTCGTGTTATGTATAGTCTGTCCGCAGTTGTTTTGGGTCTAGTGCTTTGTGTATTGTCATATGTTTCCTCGATTTCTGGTCTATGCTGCGAAGTTCTGCCTTCGTCCATTCCACTATTCCTGCGCTGTATCTGATTACTGGCACTGCCAATGTGTTTATGGCTTTTATCATATTTCCGGCGTTGAGTTTTGACTTGAGTATCGCCTTGAATCTCTGCATATATTCTTTCCTGATCGTGTCCTTCATCTCTTGGTGTTTTATATCCCCTCCTTCCATTATTCCCAGGTATTTGTATCCCGACTCATCTATGTGTTTGATGGTGTTCCCATCTGGTAGCTTTATCCCTTCAGTCCTTGTTACTTTGCCCTTTTGTATGTTGACTAAAGCACATTTTTCTATTCCAAACTCCATCCTGATGTCCCCAGATACAGTCCTTACAGTCTGGATTAGGGTATCTATTTCGTTGATGCTCTTACCATACAGCTTGATGTCGTCCATGAACAACAGATGGTTAATTCTGTTGCCTCTTTTCTTGAGTTGGTACCCGGCATTGTATTTTGTGCATTGTATTTTTGAGGAAGCTGATGGTGTTTGCCTCTGCCCCATATATTTTTAGGCATTATATTAGCCATGTGTGTGGTACCATGTCGAAGGCTTTTTTATAGTCTATCCATGCCATGCTTAGGTTGGTTTTCCTTCTCTTACTGTTCTTCATTTCCATTTTGTCTATCAGGAGCTGGTCTTTTGTGCCCCTACATTTCCTTCTGCGGGCGGCCTTTCTGTTGGTGGGGGATGGTGTTTGTATCCTCTAGGTAGTTGTATAGCCATTCGCTGATGATACCTGTTAGTAACTTCCACATTATTGGTAGGCAGGTGATAGGCCTGTAGTTACTGGCTATATTTCCCTTACTCTTGTCTTTTTGTACTAAGGATGTCCTTCCTGTGGTCATCCATTTGGGCGCATCGTGATTTGTGATACAATGCTGGAGTTGTTCTGCTATTCTTGGGTGTAGGGCCTTAAAGTTTTTGAGCCAGTATCCATGGAGTTCATCGGGACCTGGGGCTTTCCAGTTGGGCATTTTCTTTAGTTGGTGTCTGACTGTGTCTGTCGTGAATCTTTGTTTTATTCTCCCTGTTTCTTCAGCCTTGACTTCCTAGAGACATGTTGCATGTTTGTTGTGTGATACCGGATTGCTCCAGATATTTTCCCCGAGTCTCTTACTTGGTTCGGCTTCAGGAATTTCTTGGTGGTTGTCTTCCCCTCTTAGTTGGCTGTATAGTCTTTTCTGGTTGGTTCCGAATAGTTTGTTCTGTTGGTATCCCTTATTCCTGTTCATGTACCGTTGGATCTTATGTGCTTTGGCCTTCAGCCTCTGTTTTACATCTTCTGTTGTGTTGTTTAGTCCCCTCTCCTGTACTTTGTACTTCTCGTTGAGTTCCTCCCTTGTTTTCTTGCTTCTTAGCCTTTTTTCTGCCATCTCTTTCAGTTTACTCAAGTCTGATCTCATCACCATGATTTGCTTTTCCAGGTGCCTTTTCCAAGTCGGTTGGTTGTGCTGGTGGTGTTCGTATCCCCATCAGTTCTGCTACTAATCTTGCTCCTGCATATGTAAAGTTATTTGTTTCTGTGATATTGGTGGCTTCATCCATTGTCTGATCTTTTCTACCCATTCCGTCCTGTCTGTTACTTCCTCGGTGTTTCTTCGTGTGTCGTTGTTTGATACCTCATCATCCCTGTCGTCTTCTGTGGCATCGTCTCTCAGTTCGTCTTCTTGTGATTCGTTACCGTGTGCCATTTCCCTTTCCAATTCCTCTCTTTCTGTTGGGGAGAGCCAGTTCTTTTTCTTTATGTTCCTTACTTGGTCTGCCAGCCTCTGCTCTGTTTGGGGGGTGTTATTCCTCTCATTCCAGATGTTGACCAACCTTCTTCTATATCCTCTCTCCGTCGGGTTGCTTCTGATGTAGCTTCTCCATATTTCCTTATTTTCTTCTCTTGTCCATTTTTTCCTCTGGTTTGCTTCTGCAGCTCCAGTCTCTGGTTGTTGGTTACTGTCGTTGTGGTGGTCAGTTGCTGGATGACGACCTCCAAGTACCTGACCGTCTTCCCCTTCAATTGGGCTGAATACCTGGCTGCCGGACTAATCTCCATTTACGTCGTTGTCATTTAATCCTTCATTTCTTTCCATCATTGCTGAGTTTTGTTATTTAACCCATAGCTGGACCCTACCCCATCAGGAATAGGTACTCCTTTACAGCTGAGTATACTTAGGAAATTATGGTAAAGATCCTTTCCCAAGGAATCAACGCCGAGGAGAGCGGTCACCTATCCAACGACTGACCAGCCCCAATGTTGCTTATCCAGTCAATTGACGGCTTAATCCATTCTGCCACGACGCCACATATTATTATTATTATTATTATTATTATTATTATTATTATGTAGTACTAAAGTATCTTTTGCTGCCTCTCATAACCTAACTACAATGCCATTTACCTACCATCTTTTCCCTTGTCCATTTAGCGATCCTAACAAATTATCTTCCATCGGTGTTTACTTCACATTGGAGTGAATCCTTGAAGTCACCCCATTGGAGATACACTGATGATTCACTGACCCGGTCCAACTTTTGATAACTTTCAGATCATTTAAATGATCCACAAGGTAACATAGTACTCCAAACTTCCCCCTCCCCCCACACTCGCACCCCCTCCTTCAAGTTTCATAAAGAATGAGGAGGAGAACGTCTGTGCCTCTCTCTCTCTCTCTCTCTCTCTCTCTCTCTCTCTCTCTCTCTCTCTCTCTCTCTAAGATGAAGTATGATGTGCTAATTGCAGAGATAATATTCGTGCATCGCGTATTAATATTATTTTCATGAAAAAATCATTGTCTAATTCATATTTGAGGCGTGATTAAAAAATATAATTAGTTCTGCATTAAGAGGAGAATGTAATTAACGACTCCTTTGTATTTGATTCGAAATAATCGAGGTTTATTTTCCGTTTGTGTAATGAAGGGGATGAACTGTTTGCATTCGGAATGAAAATCAAATACAGTTGATTTTTTTTTCTTAGTTCCCGTTATTGTCGGTATTGATGATTCGATGGGTTATAAGAGGTTAAAGTAGGCGTAAGAAAACTTATCGGGTAAGTCTTTAGCTAAGATAAACAGTGTGTGATTTTTCCCGATGTTTATTGCACTAGAGAATATATATATAGATATATATATATATATATATATATATATATATATATATATATATATATATATATATATATATATATATATATATATTTACACTTCTGTTTAAACAGAAGATATAAATATACGTATATATGCTGTGTGTATATGAATGTGTACATATATATGTATGTATATATATATATATATATATATATATATATATATATATATATATACATATATATATATATATATATATATATATATACATATATATTTATATTTATATATTTATTATATATACATAATTATCTGTTAATGCACACATATGTGTGTGTGTGTATACCCAGGTTACACCCGGGACAATTATACGAGTACTATAATTGTCCCAGGTGTAACCTTGGTAAATATATAGCAGGGGGGGGTCTTCCGTCTAAATGTAGTCGATGTCCTACCGATGTAGCTTTCAATGGCAGGTCTGTAGTATCCCTCCTCGGGGCAAATATATTCCCAAACTATGTTGGCTGTCGTCTCCTTCGGGATGGGGCCACAGGCGCAGTTTTCCGTTTACAAAGGATGCCAGTGTGCTGGGCTTGCGATATGGCCCGTATGTTTATGTTGGTGTAGGGAACTTGATAATTTTCTTGGTGATGATGGTGTTGTAAAAATTGGTCTGTTAACATATTATCTGTTGTTCTATCTCCTTGTTACGTTCTGTTGCGTTTGTTTTGTTGGTAGAGAAGGTAAAAAGAATCTTGCGTATCTCTGATTGCATCATTTTTATCTTCAAATCGGTCGTCATGTATCTTGCATAGGTTTCAGGTTTCTCGTGATTACTGAATATGATGCCATTGACCACAATAGGTATAAAGGACGTGAGTCGAAAGATCTTGTAGACACTCCAGTGTTTCACTTTCCTCCGTGGCTTATACCTTTAATTATGCATTTATCACGTTCCAAACTTTCGTGATTCAGTTATAAATATGAATATAAATATACATACATTATATATATATATATATATATATATATATATATATATATATATATATATATATATATATACTTGTCTTTTACATTTGGTAGGTTATCGCAAAAATCCCTGGGAGTACGGACGACCTCGTTAGATTCCAGTTCAATCAAAATATATGAAACGCATTTTTATCAAAGCAAGCCGGTTCCACTTTTGATATGGGGTTGAAAACTTTGTTCATTTCGCCCGGACGATGAAATGGCCGGGTGTGTTCCTATTCACTACCGGAACCGAAGCTGGTCTCAGTGCAAAGGGGGTCACCCCGGCAGCTACTAATTGCTTTTGACTTGATTACTGGTATTTTGATAGCAATAATTGTTATGATCAGCGATGAATTAATGACGTATTAGATATTGCTCTGTAAAGCAGTGGGCGTTTGCGTATTTTTTATTTTTTTATTTTATAACGTCTGACTTATATAAATGAACGATGAATTCGAGAAGGAAGTATTGAAGAATTTAAATGTTTTTTTTATTTTAAGACGTCTGACTTATATAAGTGAACGATAAATTCGAGAAGGAAGTATATTGAAGGATTTAATTTTAATAGTTCATTCAAACGTCCGTCGAGATAGATATTATAAGGGTTATATATGTGGGTGTTTTCTCACAAGATTCTTCGAAATGCCTTCCCAGACTATATGAATGCTCTTGCTAAGTTTCACCACAATCTGTTCACCCAATCTCGAGATATACTGATTGCAAGCGCACAACATTCTGTCACAGATGGAGGTAAAATAATAAGAAATCACAAGGAATCTCCCGTGGGCGAGATGAGAGATAGATGCCCTGGGTTATCAGTTGTTTTGGCGATGGCTTATTGAGGGCCTCCTAAAGTAAGTGACAGCGAGATTGACTGTCCGTCTGAGTAGAGGGGAGAGATGGATTTCGCAAGGATTTGTCAGGGGAAAAAAATAGCATACACTTGCTTTTTAAGAATCTCCATTCTTAAGGTAATTTCATAAATTTCTGGTCAGTGTGATCTCTCTTTCACTCCCTGGCATAGAGCATAGATAAAGAATTATTGGCCTGCCTCTCTCTCTCTCTCTCTCTCTCTCTCTCTCTCTCTCTCTTTATCCAAACTAAGTTGTCAATTTTAAGCTCTCTCTCTCTCTCTCTCTCTCTCTCTCTCTCTCTCTCTCTATCCAAAATGAGTCGTCAGTTTTAAGTTTTTATATTTTCTCTCTCTTGATCCAAAATAAGTCGTCAATTTTTAGCTATTATTCTCTCTCTCTCTCTCTCTCTCTCTCTCTCTCTCTCTCTCTGGTATATTACTAGCACGTCCCTGTAAGAACATTAAGTGCCGTCACACTGAGGGCTCTGGGGCAACCCGAACAAGATGAAAGGTCTGTAAGGTAAGGTCTCTCTCTCTCTCCAAATAGGTTTCGTTAAAAGTTGGCTGTATATAATAGAAACTCGCCGTAATTTAAGCGGTATTGGGGCGAATTTTTTTATCTCTGGGCCAGAAATGCGATCAGAACTTTCTCCATTAAGACGTTTCTTAATGGAGAAATGGAGATGAGAGATAGATGCCCTGGGTTATCAGTTGTTTTGGCGATGGCTTATTGAGGGCCTCCTAAAGTAAGTGACAGCGAGATTGACTGTCCGTCTGAGTAGAGGGGAGAGATGGATTTCGCAAGGATTTGTCAGGGGAAAAAAGTAGCATACACTTGCTTTTTAAGAATCTCCATTCTTAAGGTAATTTCATAAATTTCTGGTCAGTGTGATCTCTCTTTCACTCCCTGGCATAGAGCATAGATAAAGAATTATTGGCCTGCTCCTCTCTCTCTCTCTCTCTCTCTCTCTCTCTCTTTATCCAAACTAAGTTGTCAATTTTAAGCTCTCTCTTCTCTCTCTCTCTCCTCTCTCTCTCTCTCTCTCTCTCTCTATCCAAAATGAGTCGTCAGTTTTAAGTTTTTATATTTCTCTCTCTTGATCCCAAAATAAGTCGTCAATTTTTAGCTATTATTCTCTCTCTCTCTCTCTCTCTCTCTCTCTCTCTCTCTCTCTCTCTCTCTGGTAGATGTACTAGCAACTCCCTGGTAGACATTAGAGGTGCCTCACACTGAGGGCTCTGGGGCAACCCGAACAAGATGAAAGGTCTGTAAGGTAAGGTCTCTCTCTCTCTCCAAATAGGTTTCGTTAAAAGTTGGCTGTATATAATAGAAACTCGCCGTAATTTAAGCGGTATTGGGGCGAATTTTTTTATCTCTGGGCCAGAAATGCGATCAGAACTTTCTCCATTAAGACGTTTCTTAATGGAGAAATGGAGATGAGAGATAGATGCCCTGGGGTTATCAGTTGTTTTGGCGATGGCTTATTGAGGGCCTCCTAAAGTAAGTGACAGCGAGATTGACTGTCCGTCTGAGTAGAGGGGAGAGATGGATTTCGCAAGGATTTGTCAGGGGAAAAAAGTAGCATACACTTGCTTTTTAAGAATCTCCATTCTTAAGGTAATTTCATAAATTTCTTTGCTGGTCAGTGGTGATCTCTCTTCACTCCCTGCATAGAGCATAGATAAAGAATTATTGGCCTGCCTCTCTCTCTCTCTCTCTCTCCTCTCTCTCTCTCTCTATCTTTTATCAAACTAAGGTTGTCGTAGATTTTCTTATCATCGTGTGCCAGTGGTTCTTAAACCGTTTATTGCAACGCCTCCTTTTGAGAGAAAGAGAGGAAAAGAGAAGAGGTTTCGAGGGATATGTGGGTAAATGACTACAAAACATGGTAATCCCAATGAGTCTAACTGAAGGATTTTAAGATGTTGTTTCCTTAGTGAAGATACTCTTCGCCATATCTTGTGACATTTTTCGGTATCTTGCCGCTAAACTTTATTTATCTTCCCGGTAGTAATCGGCTACAGCTGACGGATGTAGAGCTGTGCAGCTAGTCAGTAATTTTTGCAAGCTTAGGCAACGTTGTATCTGGCCAATACCTGGTCAGTAGATCTGCAAGCTTAGGTAACGTTGGGTCTGGTCAATACCAGGATGGGTGACCAGTATGAAAATCCAAATGCCACTGGAAGTAAACCACTTGAACGATAGTGAGGCTAGGTGGTGGGTTTATATATATATATATATATATATATATATATATATATATATATATAGAAATAATAAACACAAAATCTGGTGTGGAACAGAAAATGAATTTCTTGCTCACAGCATGAACGAACTCAGGTCTTTCAATTGAAAGACAAGACCGCTGCCAACCAAACCACTCGTGCGCCTTGCTTGGCAGCGGTCCTATCTTTCAGATATATATATATATATATATATATATATATATATAATATATATATATTTATATATATATATATATATATATATATATATATATATAATATATATATATATATATATATATATATATACATACATATATATATGTGTGTGTGTGTGATTGAGTGAGTTTGTACGTCTTCGTGAAGAGAACGTTGTTTCCTGTTTCTACATTAAAACCCGAACAAAAGAGTGGAAGGGTGGAACTCATTTTTTTTTTTCAAACTGAATTCCCTGAGGAGAGAAGGACATAAAAGAAGGGAAGTCGTATTCTTTAGTAATTTAGCAGTTTCCCCTAGAGTTAGATACATAGAAACTGGTTGTTCAGACGCCACGCAAAACATTTGAAGTCCCCTCTTTGAATGGATTCGATCTCCGTTGGGGTGAACCAGTGGTAAGTTTTTCTTTTTATTATTATTTTTCTTTGCCTTGATGGTCATTGCCAAAAAAAATAGTGGTTATTAATTCATCCTACCAAGTAATTGCTTTAATAAAGCTTTCCTCGTCGACTGCACTATAATCAGTCATTTTTAAACGTGAGCCATTGTCCCAGCCTCAAAGAACCGTGCAAATCTGTTATTGTATTTGCTGTAAGAAAAAATGCCTAACGTAATGGAATTTACAAAGGAAATAAAACATATCAATTAAACCGTGTTGATTCCATTAACATATTCATGTTTCATTTCTTTAA
Source organism: Macrobrachium nipponense (assembly GCF_015104395.2). Taxonomy (NCBI): domain Eukaryota; kingdom Metazoa; phylum Arthropoda; class Malacostraca; order Decapoda; family Palaemonidae; genus Macrobrachium; species Macrobrachium nipponense. The sequence continues at coordinate 62,484,609 of NC_087206.1, read as the reverse complement.
TATCCCCAGTATACAGTCGCGTTTGCTGATGTGAAGCATCACAATTATATTGTTCTCGTTTATATTCCGATATTTTATAACTAATGGAATTTATAAAATAAACAGACATCTTTGCCAACAAGATCTCATATGGAATAACATTCTATTAATAGTAGTCCCAATCTCTGTCTTCCACTATTCCCGAGAATTCGTCTGATTAAATTTGATTTAAATTTAAAAGCGTCATTATCGGCATCAATTTTATTGATTTTTTAATGAGATATAAATGGTTTCCCAGCTGAAAATATAAAAAATTTGGTTATTCAATTTTAAAGCCTGTTATTGGTATCAATTTAATTTATTTTATTACGAGCTATAAACAGTTTCTAAGCTAAATATATATATATATATATATATATATATATATATATATTAAATAGAGAGAGAGAGAGAGAGAGAGAGAGAGAGAGAGAGAGAGAGATCCATATTTTCTGTTATTTCTGAAGTACTGCTGATTTTGAATTTTAGATCTATGGAGAACATTTAGCCTTGCTCTTTGAGTAAGCTTACAAACTGCTTTTCATTATAGATGATTGTTCTGTGCAGTTTAACATGTACATTATTTATTATTTAACATTGTAACTTATTACGTTATCATTCTAATAAATAAGTCATAAATATCCTATCCTAAAAGTCCTGTATCTTTAACTCAACGAGAAACGCCTATTTCAGACCTTTTTAGGCTTCACTGCCCGCCCCCCCCCCCCCCCCCTAACAAGAATAATAATAACAACAACAGCAACAAAGTACTTTGTAGGCTTACTCCCCGAGTAAGCGTAAATATGCCATTGCATTCGTGTATTGTAATGTATAGAAACAGGATATCTTCGTGATTTTTTTCTTTTACTTAGGTTTAATGCGTTTAGTCTTGAGGCAAGGGAATTGAAAATAACATCATTAAAGTCTCCCTGAATATATTTGACTTTTAAGGGACGCCCACCACCACACAGCCGAATGTATTGAGACCCATAAAACTCCAGTGATATGTTGGCCTACACCTTGAGTCTCTCTCTCTCTCTCTCTCTCTCTCTCCTCTCTCTCTCTCTCTCTCTCCATATTCTCCGTATTCTCCCTTCATTTGTTTCTCTTTGCAGGAGAAGGAAATCCCGGAACACAACTCCTTCCATTTGTAGAGGAAGAATGGCATAACCACCCCTAATATTCTATAGAAGTGTACGTAAGACGAGGATAGTATTAAGGACGAAATACCTGCGGAGAATTCCTTGAATTTGAATAATTTACTGAAATTCTTATTTATTTATTAATGTGTTTAATTTGTTTTTTTTTCTTTTCTAATAAGTGACATCTCTCTTTTCTGTATCTCCCTTTATACTTCAAATTAAATTATTTCTTAAACAGCTTTTTTATTCTTGCCCTGTTTTTAAGCAAATTTCGTAAAATACTTCAATTTATAAATAATATTTTCGGGTTTTTGGCCTTCTGACTTCGGTCTCAGATACCTAGATTGTGGTGACTTCATCCCAAACGAGATACTAGTTTTTTTTTATTAGTTTTCTCCAAAAGAAAACTATTAAGATGGCTATTTGTCCGTCCGTCCACACTGTTTCTGTCCGCCCTCAAATCTTGCAAACTACTGAGGCTTGAGGGCTGCAATTTGGTATGTTGATCATCCACCATCCAGTCATCTTACATATCGAATTACAACCCCCTAGGATCTGTAGTTTTTATTTTAAGATTGAAGTCAGCAATGCTTGTGTCTGGCAACGCTATAGAACTGACCATCATCAGGCCGTGGCTGGAACTTTCATGGGGAGCGCTTCACACAGCATTACACGCTGTATAAATAAACTCGATTGCGCCGGAGAAACTTTGGCGCATTGTTTATTTTGTTTCGTGCATTATTACTTACTCTGCCTTGTTACTTCTTCTCTCTCTCTCTCTCTCTCTCTCTCTCTCTCTCTCTCTCTCTCTCGATCAAAGGGTTATCCTCCTCGATGATTCATTGCATATATATGGGCTCATGAATATCTCTTAGCATGTCCTGTTTCTTTAGCGGTTGATATTACTCGTAGCTTTGACGTTGGCTTTCAGTATGTCGGAGGCTTCATCCTCTCTCCAGCAGATATTGCTTATGTCATTCCAAGCGATCGTTGATATATTATATACTATAAACCATATTTATTATAATGATTTATTATATATCTATATATATATATATATATATATATATATATATATAATATATATATATATATATAGCAGAATTCCATCAGGTAAAAACGCCACAATATAGAAAGTAAGCATACTATATTTACAGAGGCTGGTTCTCTCTCTTTCTCTCTTCAGCAGTCTATGAAATATAGTATGCTTACTTTCTATATTTTGGCGCTTTTATGGGCTCCTTTTATTATAATTAATATATATATATTTATTGCGTTAATCTCAAGAAAGCAACAGTTAAGGAAATATTTTGCTGGTGCTGTCTAACCTCTTATCAAATCAAACGAATGGTTCCTTTGCCTCTCATAAAGTTTGTGGCACGTGTAAAGGGTTAAATTGCTCCTCCATTCCGTCACATTTCGTAATTATTCATTCACGTTTCTTGGCTTTGGAAGCATTCCGTTTCTCGTGTGTCCATATTGTAACACCTAAAGGTTTGAAGTTATTATATCTCTGATACTCGCTGGCCACTCTCTCTCTACTCGTCTGTTTTATAGCTTCGCTAAAAATTAAAAGTGGGAAACGACTCGGCCTCGACACAGCTCAGGCAACGTTGCCGTTTTTGTCTCCACAACATTGGCTTTTATCAGTGTTACCATACGCAGTTCTCCTTTTTTACGATAGTTATGATGTAATGGTTAGAATGCAGAAAATTTAATGGTTAGACTGCGTATTTTCCGATATAAAATTATTTTCCGTGACGTAAAAATACTACACGTCACTGGCTTAGCATGAAGTATTTTTGGCGAAGAAAAATAAAGGATTTCAATAAAATTAATTTGTATAAATAAGCAGGATATGTTTTATAACTCAATTTTCATAATAAAAGATAAAAAGGCAAAGTGAAGAATCTTATTCCTCAACGCCGTGGCTGTGGTTCAGAATATCCACGGAGGGTTGCCAGATGTCACTAGAAAGCCACACTAGTAGAGACGAAATTCCTCAAAACTGTAACGCTGCACAGCTGTGGTATTTCCATTCTCTCATTTCCGTTTTGCTCTTTTGACTCTGACAAACTCCCCGACTTACCGCACAAAATAGAAAGAGTGTAAAGAGGACTGGGTCTTGGACACTCGCTTTTAGCACGAGGGCCATCACGGGCAGACATCCCTTGCAGGAAAGTAGTGTCCCATCTGTAAACAAAGAAAGATTTACCTTTGTCGCCGTGGGAGACGGGGTGTGTGAATTGGCGATACCTGAGGAAACATTCGGTGTTGACTGTCACAACATCCAGGCAAAGGAGGTTTCCAGGCTTCCATGATTAAGGGCCAAGACTCCAGGATTAGGAGAGAATGGGTCCCTGGCCCTACAGTAAATGGGAAGTTATCGGCCGAGATTGAGATGCGTTTTTTCTAAAGGGTGCTCTTGCCGTGATGTTGCTGCTGGGTCAAGTCTCCTCGTTCATTTTAAAGTGAACGTTTTATTTTGACACTGAAGCTTCTTAGATGTCAAATTAAAACGCTATTAAATCTGTACGATTCATCGAACGGCTGTTTCACTTTAAAGTCCCAGGAGGATTCTGGAGTCCTTACCGTTTTTAGCTTGTACCCTCAGGAGTCGAGGATTATATCGTACATGCAGCATAACCTCAGTCAGAATCACCCCTGCCACCCTCCCTCTCTCTCTCTCTCTCTCTCCTCTCTCTCTCTCTCTCTCTCTCTGGGGTCACCTTTTATTTTCTTGTGACTGTAACCCTGTATTTGCTTACTCCCTTTGGTATGACTTTACTTTATGGCCAGTCTCTCTCTCTCTCTCTCTCTCTCTCTCTCTCTCTCTCTCTCTCTCTCTGGGGTCACCTTTTATTTGCTTGTGACTGTAACCTTGTATTTGCTTACTCCCTTTGGTATGGCTTTACTTTATGGCCAGTAAAGCCATACCATATTTACGGTGGCTGGCCGTCATCGTGACACACTGATGAGAACTTGCTGTGCTTTCAAACCTATATATACATATATATATATATATATATATATATATATATATATATATATATATATATATACGATTACACCTGCATATCTACATATGGGTGTGTATACTTTGTATATGGATGCGAGTGAGGTTTGTATGATCGTTTTCATTCATACATTTTTAGTATTTTCTTTCACTAAGTATGTATACACGAGCATGTTCGTTTATAAATACAAGTGTGTGATTGTGCGCTTGCACGGCATGTTTTAAGTATGTATGTATATGTTATATTATATATATTATCCTTATTTTATTATTATATGTTTGCTCTTATGTTTTTCCGCATTGTAAGAAACATAGCATTGGTTTAATAAACTTCACGCCCATCTCTATCCGAGCCTCCTCCCCCGTTGGCTTTCGTGTAAGTCTGCAGAATTACGGTATACCTTGGACTGCAATTCTTGACGGTACATAACACCCCTATATTGGAGGGGCCTGCATTCTAGACCCTCTTTTAATATGAGCATAATTTACCATAACGTTCTGGGTAGACGTGTAAAAAATTCAGGCTCTCAAATGAAATTTCCGTTTGTTAACGTTTTTGGGTAAAAACTATACTGATACTAGTCCTTTTCTCCAGCCAGCATTCAACACCGAAAGCTCGTCGTGATTTTGTGACGTTTGGAGGCGCTCTTTGTAGTGTTGAATACGCGGGGGGGTTGGGGGGAACAATTTTGGAAAAGGGACTTCAGTCATTTTCAACGAAGCGCTTCATTTGCATAACCGTTCGTCATCATGACTGTCAATTAGAAGATCCCTACAAGCCTAAGAGAGAGAGAGAGAGAGAGAGAGAGAGAGAGGTAACTACATTGTAGCATATACCCTGTGTCACATATTCTCTCTCTCTCTCTCTCTCTCTCTCTCTCTCTCTCTCTGTGGAAAATCACTGGAAAAGGCAGAATTCCACGAGTTTTGGCTGTGTCAAAGGGAAGGCCTTCTTACTCGAATCACAGTGACTGTGTTCCCTGGATGGGGTTCATATACGCCCTCGTGTTCTTGTTCTCTTTCCCTCTTGGTACATGACTGTTGAAAGAGGAGGGGGAGAGTATGTTTATTTTAGTGTGTGTGTGTGTATTTATGTGTATGTGTGTGTTCTTGAAACAAACACAAGCATTTGCGAATTCCGTCGAATCTGAAAATTGATTGCAGAACCTGGTTTGCGTGTGTTTTTGTGTGTGCTTAAGACATTGCGTAAATGGTCTTCATCTGACGTACATTCTGTTATTATTTTATAATTCTGTCACTAATATCTTATTAACTCGAGTTGAGCTGACACTGCTGTGGCTCATTTAGTCGATTCTTACTTTGTGTTAGTCACGAGGCGAGTGAAAGATTGCCTATATATATACGTGTATATATATATATATATATATATATATATATATATATATATATGTATATATATATATAGATATATATATATATATATATATATTTCATATAATTGTGTGTGTGCTTGTTTGTATGCAAGTAAACGTATGACAATTATATGCTTATATGCATACAGAATTCTCTCTCTCATTATGTATGCTTTATGCTTGTGTATATATTATGTATGCATATTAAATGAATATATAGTGTGTATATATACATACATATATATATATTATATATATATATATATATATATATATATATATTATATATATGTATGTATGTATACATACACAGGCAGTATAAATTCAGGAACGTTAATAAGTATGTAATCGAGAACAAAAAGTTCATTACGCTCATGGGAATATGAATATTTTACATTTAAATTATATTTTTCCACTTTATTTACTTGTTCGTCACCCTCTACTTACTGATACAGCCCTTAGCATTTCTGTATATTTCTCCGTACACCAATGAGCCCCCGCCCCTCTCTTTTTTTACGCCAACCCCCCTCCCAACCCACCCCTACCCCCACCCCCCGCCCTCGAAGAAGAAATCCCGAGAAGTTGATGAATTTGTCCCAAGCTGCGTAAAATGAGTTGATCGTATTTTCTGGACTCAAGGATTTCAGTCCATACCGTGTGATGGCTGCTGAGCCCACCTCGGAGGTGGCGGGGGTTTTGGGGGTTAGGGGGAGGATGAAAAAAGGTTAACGAATATCGGTAATGCCAGTCTGTGTCAATATTTCTTTCTTTATATATATCTTCTCCACTTCTTTTTCTTTTATTTTTCTGAGTCATGTTTTAGTAATTCCCTTCCTTCTTTCCATCTCCTTTCCCCCCCTTTTTATCTAATATTTCTATGTATTCTGTTATCCACATTCATTCTTTTCTGTTTTTCTTAGTCGCTCTCCCCTTCTACCTACAACCTCTCTATCTTTTTTTTTATTCACTCCTTGTGGTTTTTTTTTCGTTTCTCCCCATTCCACACCTTGTCTTTTTCCTTCTCTGTTCTTCTATACTTCCTTTGCCTGCCGGCTTCCCCTTCCTTTATCGAGTTTCCCTATGTTTATTCCTTTATTTGTCACTCCCTTGTTGCCATCTCTCCTCTTTCCCCCTTTTTTTCCCCCAATCTCCTTTTCCATTTTATCAACATACTCATTGTGTCCTTTTTCTTTTGATTACCATTCCACTCTTTCTATCTATTCCCTTCCTCCTCTTCCAGTTACTCCTCTTACTTCCTACCGTCTCCGTTCTTTCCTTCATCTCTCTCCTCTTCCGTTTTCTCGTCTTTCTCCCTTCTAGTAATCGTCGTTTCCATATTCTTTTACTTCCCTTTTCACTGTCTCCTTTCTCTATCCTCTCTCTTCCTCTCTGTTTGCCTCTCCCTCGCGTCAACATCATCATCACAGTTCTCTTTCCCCCTTATTCTTTTCACCACTCTTCTTCTTTCTTCGTTTTTCTTTTCCTCGTTTCCGTTTTCTTTTTCCTTTCTGTGACATCCTCTTGATGATTTTGCTTTTGAAGGACAAGTCTGTATTTCTCGTCGACATCGGTTGCTGAAATGTAGGAAACTTTCGAACTAGTTCAGCAATTTCGGGGAGAAATTCCTGGACTTGCCGTGTGGTAGTAATCCACCGTTTTCGCTTACTCGGGGAGTAAGCTTGCAAACTACTTTGTTTTTCTTGTTCCTGTTTGGTGGGTGGGTAGGAAATTCCTATGGAAGAGCCTGAAAAGGTCTGAAAAAGGTGTTTCGCGTTGAGTTAAAGATACAGGAATTTGAGGATAGGATATTTGTGATTTATTTAATAGAATGAAAATGTAAAAAATAAATAATATGCATGCTAAACGGTACAGAACAATTATTCCCAATCAAATCTAGCTCATTCATTTTAATTTTCGTTGGTGAAACGAGGCTCTATTTGACCATAGATTTTAGCATGTTTTAATTTACGTTTAAGTCAGGAATATAATGTTTGCAACTTATGCATGATGGGGAAAATCCTGCATGCATCCCAAATAAGTAGGAGATCAGATCACGCCTTGTATAACACAAAGAAGCAATTGTATTTTCAATAACTATTAATGGTGACATTACGGTACATTCGTCATTACTGTAATGACTTTTTTTCTTATTGCCGCGTCCCACAGCCATTCGAATGAACAATTTATCAATTCTTTTTACCCCTGAGAAGAAAATTCCAGTTTTTATGGCGTATTTTTATTACTTTTCTCCGTCGTTATTAGATCTCCAAACTTTCCACACCCACAAAATTCCCCGTTTTATATCATTACGTCTTCTGCGTCAATAAGTTCAATTTCGTCATAGAAGACGGGTCCATGAGGCACCTTCTTGAGTGACACACGGAAGGACGTATTCATCGAGTTTATGACGGCAATAAAAAGGGGCGGTCTTGGGCGGAGGAGGAGGGCAGGGTGCCGAGAGAGAGACAAGTCTGGCTAAAGGTATTCGAGTGTAAATAATTCCTTGCGGGCGATGGCACTTGCCCCATTGTCGTCATCCATAGTGTGTGGGTTCAGAAATCTAGATTTTTCTTAGCGCTAGTGTTTTTTAACTATTATGTATGATAAATTCGTAAAGTAACTAAGTCTACGGGCATAACCAGCCGCGTTTCCCGGGCAGAACCAGCTCTGTTTCAGGGAATCCCCTCTCACCCCCAACCCCCTATGGAGGGGAGAGGAGGTACGATGAAACCCCATTATAAACCATCTTGTGGGTCCCCACTATAACCTGCCAAGTTTCATGTCCATCGGCACAGCCATTTGGCCGTGATTGAATGACAGACGGACGGACAGACATTACGCCCATTATAGTATAGTAAGATTATTACTCCAGACCCAGAGAAGTATCAGAACTTTGGCATTGTAGGAGGTTAGTGAAAGAGAGGCGCACTCTGGGAGTAAGCCTACAAACTACTTTGTTGTTGTTGTTGTCGTTTTTGACAGTATTATTATTCTTTTGTTATTCTTGTTGTTGTAGGGGGGGGGGGGGGGGATGTAGGAAAGCCCTTTGGAAAATCCTATAAAGTTCCGAAAAAGGTGTTTCTCGTTGAATTAAAGATGCAGGAATTTTTGGACTGGATAGCTATGTTTTATTTATTAGAATGAAATTATGAAAAAATAATGCGCATGTTAAGCGGTACAGAACAGTTTTTTCTAATAAAATGTGGCGTATTTATTTTAATTTTCGTTAGTGAAACAACGTACTGTTTGACCGTAGATTTTAGCACGCGCCCAGAGTAAGCTGGATGTCGAATCGCACCTTGTTATCTTTTGATTGTAGCCTCCTTACTATATTCATCGCTTGTGTTTGAAAATATCTAGTCAGTTTAGATTTGCGTTAATATTCGTATAAAAGAATCCACGTAAAAAGTGAGATCAAAGGAAAATGCCAAAAGTTATATGATGATGATTTATGACGCTCCCAATTTTGTGACTTTGTTCCAGTTAATGAAGTCAGCGACCAGTAAAGCTGTTATTAATATAAAAACGAAGGTTGTTATAAAATCCATCACTCGGCCATTCATCATATTAAAAGGCAGAGTCAATTTATTTTGTTAAATCCCTGTGATTTTTCGTTATCTGGTAATTGCACTGATTGGTTGTTTGGAAAATTGAAGGTTTCAAGTCTTAATTTTTTCTGTAATATCACTACGCATCGGTGTCATCGATGATTTTCATATTGATGTGTTCGTTGCTTTGTTGTGTCCTAAAGTCTTTTCAACGAAAATCTTTGAAACACTCGTTCCTTCACACTAGTTTGAGAACCAGTATGGCCAATTACTTTACTAACCCTGTGTCGTACAATGCGACTGAAAGAACAGCTGCTGCCTTGCAGTCTTACTTTTTAGTCAAAGGCTAAGCCCACTGCCAATAACTGTGGAAACTGCAGCCTTGCAAGAGGACTTTTTAGTCAAAGGCTACGCCCACTGCCAGTAACTGTGGAATGTGCAGCTGTGCAGGAGGATTTAGTCAAAGGCTAGGCCCACTGCCAGTAACTTTGGAAACTGCAGCTTTGCAGGAGGACTTTGCCAATAACTGTGGAAACTGCAGCCTTGCTGGTGGACATTTTAGTCAAAGGGTAGGCCCACTGCCAATAACTGTGGAAAGTGCTGCCTTGCAGTCTTACTTTTTAGTCAAAGGCTAGGCCCACTTCCAATAACTGTGGAAACTGCAGCATTGCAGTCTTACTTTTTAGTCAAAGGCTAGGCCCACTGCCAATAACTGTGGAATCTGCAGCCTTGCAGGAGAACTTTTTAGTAAAAGACTAGGCCCACTGCCAATAACTGTGGAAACTGCAGCCTTGCAGGTGGACATTTTATTCAAAGGATAGGCCCACTGCCAATAACTGTGGAAACTGCTGCCATGCAGGTGGACATTTTAGTCAGAGGCGACGCCTGACACCAGCCAATAACTGTGGTTGATGACAGCAAGGGCATGCGGTCGTAAGAACCCCTTTGCCAAACAATAAACCATGCCTGATGTTGGTGGAGGATGATGCTTTGATAGAGGGCAGTGGAGGAGAAGGCGCATCAGGCAACCGACCTCTTAATGTAGTGATAAAGGTGGGGAAGATGGCCAATTACGTGACTGTTTTTATTGGGTTTGATATATTCAAGACAACGACATACTAAATGTGTGATCACAGTTACTATCAACCTCCAAATCTGGAATCATTGCGTGCATCTTTTTATTTCATTGCATATGAAGTGGCATAACAAAGTGAAAAGTAAACAGATTGAATTTTAAACTAGAACCATTAGTCCAAAAAATCCTCTTGAGTATATATTGACCCTTCCATAGGTTCGGCAACAGGTTTGTTGACCCTCTCATTAGAAACCACACAAAAAAGGTGATGTTGATTCCACGTGATAACGTTAAAAGTTTATATTGATTCTTTCATTAACAGCCCCAAAGCGAGTATTGATCCTCGGATCAGTGCATCCAAGTATGTGTTGTTTCGTTCGCCATCACTTCTGGGGAAGTAACATCATCGAAATTATATTATAACAATACATTCTTTGGTGCTGTCACTAAATTTCGTGTGAGTTAGTCTTATTAACGCATTTTCTCTTGCGCTTTGCGAATGTTCTTTGCAAATTTTTGCGTTTTATTACTTCTTGGGAGTAGAATCATCGAGAGTAAATTATGACAACGCCTTCTTTGATGCTGCTTGCGCTTTGCGAATGTCCTTTGCAAATTCTGATGTTTGTTTCCGTGATCTTTTGTTACATAGTTGCTTTGCTTATATCATACCTGCGTTAATGGAGACTTTACGAACTGGTTCAGTAAAATTAGCGAATATATAAGTAAGTATTTTACCAGAACACTGTTGGCAGTTCAAATACAGCAACAAGGAAACGGTGCTGCAGCTTTACATATCAGTAATTAGACCTCATGTTGAATATGCTGTACAGTTCTGGTCACCAAGACTAGGAAAGGGACACAAATATATTAGAAGGGGTACAAGCAAGAGCCACAGAGTTAATTCCATCCATCAGGCAAATAGGTTACCAAAGAAGACTAGAGACTCTGAACATGTATGACTTAGAAACACGAAGGTTGCGAGGACAACTAATAAAACATTCAAAATACTGAAAGGCATAACAAAGGTACACAATAACCTCTTCATATAAAGCGAAAACAAGACAAGAAATAACGAATGGAAACTAGAACTGAAGAGATACAACACGTCGCATTGTGGGAACTTCTTCACATACAAGATATGTGACACATGGAGTAAACTGCCACCAGAAGTTGTAAACAGCAACGATGTGGAAGAGTTCTAAAGAAAGCTAGACAGAATCATTAGAACACTGTGAATGAATTGTGAAACCTGCTCCTAGAGATAAGTGAGCACACGATGTTTCCTCGGATGGACTAATAAGTCTTTTGAGACATCCTAATCCTTGTAACTCCTGTTTGCCATCTAATTTATTTTCCCTTTTCTCATACGTTTAGATATTACTAGATATTCTTATAAGTTAAGCGTTTAAGTTGTATAGACATGGATTTTCAAAATAAATCTGAATATATGTGTGTCCTTGTACTTTTTGGTTTATAATTTACACTGTGATTGAGAGCGTGTTAATGTTACTCATTCATTCAAGTGTAGTAAGAAGTCAAATTAGAAGTGGCTGTGCCTTATGATGTAGGGTATGCATTTCGATTTCCTGCATTTGTTGCAAATGACTGTAGATTACTTATTGATCGAATATCCGGTCCGAAAGTCTCTACCCGATTTCTTATTATATCTTTCGAATCTTCATAAAAAGACGAAACGAATATTTTTTATACCTAATTCTTGGAAACCAGTATTTTTCATTGAGTAACCATTCATTTCGAGTTGTAGCGAGTCCTTCCATTTTCTGTCATTTCCAACAGTGAAAATGTAACAGAAAACGGAAATATTTCCTCGTTTTCTTCGCCCATTTTCTCCAGTCGTTAAAACCAAGTTGAAATCTTGGCAGCAATTTACCAGATACGGTGGATGATGTTAATTTGTTTTTCTAAGCAGCTTTTGAGTCGATGTAAATAATTTTGGTTGTACATTCAAGTATCGTTGTTTTTTTTTATTTGTTTTTTTTACGAAGCAAAGCATAGAATCGGGACCTTCTTGAGTTGTTTTCATGCAAAATAAGCTGTGTACACATATATATGTGTATTTGTGCATGTATATATATTTATATATATACATATGTGCAGGGTGTCCATAAATTCATTATTCAATTTAAATAACCTTTAGCTTCGTAACTATAAAATAGAATTAAGAATTAATCTGTAGAAAGAATATAAGAGAGCTTAATGGTCCAGTTTTTCTGTTCTCCTAAAGTGTAATTTATTTGTTTTATAAAAAAATAAAATATATCAGATTGCAACGTGACTGTATGGACACCCTATGTATGTGTCTATATCCATCATACATACATACATATATATACATATATATATATATATATATATATATATTATATATATATATAATATATATATATATGTTTGTGTGTGTGTGTGTGTGTGTGTGTTTGAGTAAAACCCTACAATGTAAGGATTAGTTGTTTTCTCGCTGCGAAGCCCTTCGCTCTGTGGTAGGAATATATTGAACCTATTCTCTCCATAACTAAAAACTCTGCATATTATAGGCATCGTAGTCACCATCTTTAAGATTCTCCTCAGTCCACGTGCTCCATCACTGTGAAAGACAAACCCAGGTACCCCGTGTTCATCTTGAGATTCAGACGTCTTATGCAGTACATTTACAGAAATGGAGATAAACTAACCCGTAGCTTCAGTTAGCTTAGGCAAAAGGCAAATATTTACGTGTAAATGCTCAGGATAAGAAATATTTCTCTTTATGTATGCTCGAAATATATGATTCTTACAGCCAAGTAAATGTAGTTCCCGGTGCCTTACGTGATATTATGTTAGACCCTCGCTAATATTGATATGACCGACCACGAAAAGAAAAATTCTCTCTCTCTCTCTCTCTCTCTCTCTCTCTCTCTCTCTCTCTCTCTCTCTCTCTCTCTCTCTCGTTTTTATAGTGTGTTAAAACCTCTACGCCAAGTCTGTTTGCCTATGATAGAAAAAATTACCTGAAATTTTTTTTTTAGGAAATATATTAATTCCTAGTTTTCTGTTGAATCCTTTTTTCTAAGGAAGGATTTGACATATTTTATTGGTGAGGAAAATAACGTTTTTGGGATTTCAAGTGTATATACATATAGATATAATATATATAGATCATTATATATATATAGTATATATATATATAATCATAAATAATATATTTATCTACAAATATGTATATAAATGTATGTATATACACATACACACGCCACTACCAATTCTGTCATTGACTTTGGCTAATTAAATGCAATTTGAGCTAATTCATTTTTTGGGAATTTCTTTTTGTCAAAACGAATTTCAATTATCTTCGGTGGAAATTTTTTTAATTTCTTTTTTTAAAGAATGTCATTAACTCCTGTTTTTGATTGAGTAGCCTGAAATTAACTTGGTTTTTCCACCATAAAATAACTGACCTTTTGTCTGTTCGCCGTTTATATCTATGGAGGTTTGTTGTCATTATCATTCAAAATATTTCTGAATTCAAGTTTTGATGCTTATTGCTTTGGTCATTAATTGAGTTTTTTATGTTGTGGTCGCTTTGTCTGAAAATATTCTTTTTCTGTTCTTGTTGCTTTGTTATGAAAATATTTTTTTCTGTTGTGGTCGCTTTGTCATAAAAATATTTTTCTGTTATGGTCGCTTTGTCATAAAAATATTTTTTTCTGCTGTGGTTGCTTCGTCATGAAAATATTTTTTTCTGCTGTGGTCGCTTTGTCATAAAAATAATTTTTTCTGTTGTGGTCGCTTTGTCATAAAAATAATTTTTTCTGTTGTGGTCGCTTTGTCATAAAAATAATTTTTTCTGTTGTGGTCGCTTCGTCATGAAAATATTTTTTTCTGTTGTGGTCTCTTCGTCATAAAAATAATTTTTTCTGTTGTGGTCGCTTTGTCATAAAAATAATGTTGTGGTCGCTTTGTCATAAAAATAATTTTTTCTGTTGTGGTCGCTTTGTCATAAAAATAATTTTTCTGTTGTGGTCGCTTTGTCATAAAAATAATTTTTTCTACTGTGGTCGCTTCGTCATGAAAATATTTTTTTCTGCTGTGGTCGCTTCATCATAAAAATAATTTTTTCTGCTATGGTCGCTTCGTCATGAAAATATTTTTTTCTGCTGTGGTCGCTTTGTCATAAAAATAATTTTTTCTGTTGTGGTCGCTTCGTCATGAAAATATTTTTTTCTGCTGTGGTCGCTTTGTCATAAAAATAATTTTTTCTGTTGTGGTCACTTAGTCATAAAAATAATTTTTTCTGCTGCGGTCGCTCCTCATGAAATATTTTTTTCTGCTGTGGTCGCTTTGTCATAAAAATAATTTTTTCTGCTGTGGTCGCTTTGTCATAAAAATAATTTTTTCTGTTGTGGTCGCTTTGTCATAAAAATAATTTTTTCTGCTGTGGTCGCTTCCTCATAAAAATAATTTTTTCTGCTGTGGTCGCTTCCTCATGAAAATATTTTTTTCTGCTGTGGTCGCTTTGTCATAAAAAATAATTTTTTTCTGCTGTGGTCCGCTTTTTGGTCATAAAAATAATTTTTCTGTTGTGGTCGCTTTGTCATGAAAATAATTTTTCTGTTGTGGTCGCTTTGTCCTAAAAATATTTTTTTCTGCTGTGGTCGCTTTGTCATAAAAATTATTTTTTCTGTTGTGGTCGCTTTGTCCTAAAAACAATTTCTTCTGTTGTGGTCGCTTTGTCATTAAAAATAATTTTTTCTGCTTGTGGTCGCTTAGTCATTAAAATAATTTTTTCTGCAAGTGGCGCTTTCCTCAATGAAAATATTTTTTTTTTCTGCTGTGGTCGCTTTGTCATAAAATAAATGTTTTTCTGCTTGGTCGCTTTGTCAATAAAAATATTTTTTCTGTGTGGTCGCTTTTTTCATGAAAATAATTTTTTCTGTTGGTGGACGGCTTTGGTCATGAAAATATTTTTTTTCTGCTGTGTCGCTAGTCCTAAAAAAAATAAATTTTTTTTTCCCTCTGGCCTTTTTGTTTTTGGGGGGGGGGGGTTTTTCCCCGCTTCCCCTCATGAAAATAATTTTTTCTGCTGTGGTCGCTTTGTCGTAAAAATAATTTTTTCCTGGTGGTCGCTTTCTCCCTAAAAAATATTTTTTTTCTGGCTGTGTTGTCCGCTTTGTCCTAAAAATAAATTTTTTTTCTGTGTGGTCGCTTTGTCATAAAATTTAAAATTTTTTCTGCCTGTGGTCTTTTTTTTCTTTGTCATAAAAATATTTTTTTCTGTTGTGGTCGCTTTGTCATAAAAATAGTTTTTTTGGGTTGTTTGGTTTTTCTGCTGTGGTTCGCTTCGTCATGAAAATATTTTTTCGGCTGTGGTCAGCTTGGGTCTTAAAAATAATTTTTTCTGCTGTGGTAGCTTCATCATAAAAATAATTTTTTTTTCTGCTATGGTGCCTCTCTCGTCATGAAAATATTTTTTTTTCTGCTGTGGTCGCTTTGTCATAAACAAAAATTAATTTTTTTCTGTTGTGGTCGCTGTCGTTTTTTCAATGAAAAAGATATTTTTTTTTTCCGCTTGTGGTAGCTAGTTTTCGTCATAAAAGAAAAATAATTTTTTTCTGTTGTGGTCGCTTCGTTTTTTCATGAAAATATTTTTTTGTGCTTGTGCGGTCGTTTGTCATAAAAACCCAAAATAATTTTTTCTGCTGTGGTCCTTCATAATGAAAGAAATATTTTTTTTTCTGTTGTTGGTCGCTTCGTCATAAAAAATACCTTCAACTTTTCTGGTGCCTAAAAATAAAATTTTTAATTTTTTTTGGCTGTGGTCGCTTATGTTCATTTGAAAATAATTTTTTCCCCCATTTTATTTACATGTTATTTTTTTTCTGCTGTGGTTGCTTTGTCATAAAAATAATTTTTTCTGCTGGTTCGCTTTTGTCAATGAAAATAATTTTTTTTCTGCTTGTGGTGGCTTTTGACATAAAAAATAATATTTCTGCTGGTCGCTTCTAATAAAAATAATTTTTTTCTGTGTTGGTTGCTTCTATAAAATAATTTTTTTCTGCTGTGGTTCTCCTCTATAAAATTATTTTTTTTAGGGATAATTTTCCAATCGCAAAAAATTAAGATGGTACTTGGTTAATAAAAATAATTTTTTATTTTTTTTTCTGCTGTGGCGCTGTGCCTCATAAAATTTTTTCCTGAGTGTGCCGATCCTAAAAATAAAAATTTTCGTTTTTTCTTGTGGTGCTTGTTCATAAAATAAATTTTTTCTGTGGTCTTCTTTGTCATAAAAATTTTTTTTAAAAACTTGTTTTTTGATCTTGCTGTGTCATAAAAACAAAATTTTTAATTTTTTGCTGTGGAGTTCGTCATAAAATAATTTTCTGCTGTGTGGTTGCGCTTTGTCCTAAAAATAATTTTTTCTTGCTGGGTGGTTGCTTTGTTCCTAAAAATAATTTTTTCTGATGTTGGTCGCTTTGTCGGAAATAAAAAAATAATTTTTTTCTGTTGGTGGGCTCGCGTCATAAAAATAATTTTCAATTTTTTCTGTTGTTGGTCACTTTCCTTTCAATAAAAAATAATTTT
>NC_087206.1:62417858-62447858 GCF_015104395.2 Macrobrachium nipponense | reverse complement strand
GATATCCCTTAGGGGAGAGAGAGAGAGAGAGAGAGAGTAGACGAGGATGAGAGAGAGAGAGGAGAGAGAGAGAGGGGGGGGGGGGCTGGCTTGCGACTCGGTGCCTCGTCTAAATGAATACAGTATAACAAAATCGTTTAAAAACTAAGTATCTGATGTCAAAGTGAGCCTCGATAAGAAGGGATAAGAAGCATAATGTTGGAATTATAACGAATAATATAAATAACTGTATGATATTCCTCTAAAAAAATCATTGTTTATGAAAACACTGAAGAGCTTATGTGAGCATTACATAATTAATTTACTTTGCGATATTAATTATAATAATCATATATATATGTGTGTGTGTGTGTGCGTGTGTGTATATATATATACATATATTATATATATATATATATATATATATGTATGTATGTATGTATATATATATATATATTACACTAAAAAAATAATTAGTGTGTATACATATATATATGTATATATATATATATATATATATATATATATATACACACACACACTAATTATTTTTTTAGAGGAATATCATTGTTCTTTATATTTTCATTATAATTCCGACATTATGCCTCTTATCTCGTTCTATATATATATATATATATATATATATATTATATATATATATATATATATATATATAGTCATATTTATATATGCTGAATCGTATATGAACTATTAGTGCAAAAACCTTTCACAACACTGGCCACTTTGTATACCAACAGAGACGGCTAGACACCAGATCCTCAAGCAAACCCCCCACCCCGCCCACCAAGCCCGCACACACATACAACTGTTTAGTTTTATCTTGTAGACACTCATGGGCTTCGTAGAAACTGAAGCCTTTCTTTCTAATATGTTTCACGCCATCTACCTTTATAACACTTCGAACTATTCACTAGCCTTTCCATATGACCATACCATCCAGGAGAACCTCTAATGAAATCTAGTCTATGCTGTCACCTACACGAAGTTTTTTACACTTCTTCATATCTCCATGTTTATCGTCCTCATAATTCTTTGGCCGCGTATACTACGCAAGCTTCCTCCGATTTACTTTCAGCATCCACACTTCACTTCCATAATGGAGCGTTTGCTCAACAACCCCCTTCGTGCAATCCCACCTTGGGCCTTTATAGACATTCCAGTCAAAATGCATATCCCTTTCTACTTTATTTGATTAACTTATCCTGAATTCTGGTCGTCTACAACATCTGGTTTGTTTTTCTTCATTTCTTGTATCTGTTGTAATTATTTTCATACGTAATTACGCTCGATACATACATATGTAATTCGTAAATAACCGTAGCGTAAACTTGAGTTCGTTATCTTAATAAAAGTCTTGTCATTTTCGGCTTTTTTCCTTTTTTTAAACCATTATATTATCTAATTATCTCATTGGTTAATCTATATATGAAGACAGATACAATTCGCGAAATCCATTTACCAGTGTCCTAAACGAGAACGATTTCCCTTCCAGTGTGGGACCAACATTTTCCGTAAACAAAACAGAGCCTCCCATAACACTGACCTTTTTCCAGTAAATCAGAAGTGGCTGTAGTAAGACTCCTGTTCTAGTGACGTGAATTTCTCGTGATTTCATTTGGCGCCCGAAATAGTTGAAGCTTCGAGGAAGTGGTGAAAGTGGATTAGATCAATGTCTTGAACTCCTGACGTATAAATGAGCGGACGAGAGTAAAATAATACTATGCAAATTGCGATTTATCTTCAGGACTTTTGAAGAACTCTGCATGTTTGTTCAGTTCGTTAACTTTTAAGTGATTGTAGCGACTACCGAAGCTGTTGACCATCCTCTGTACAAAGGACTTTTCTGAAAATATCAAGAAATATTCTTGCAGCATTTCCCATCCCTTTTGAATGAATTAAGAGGAGCACCGTAGTCATTTGAGAAGAAAATAGTTCAGAGTACTCAACATCATACAGCACTCAGGCTCCGTGTGAAACATATTTAGAAATAAGTGATTTCCAACACCTTGGAGAATTCAGGCATCTAACTACACAAGGAGAAGAACAAAGCAGGGAATACCGAAGCTCTTACAGATCTGATCAGAGATTTCACACTCAAGTGATATATCTGTGACGACCTCTTTTCTCTCGGTGACACTTGAGTAGGCTTGGCTATGGCTAAGTTCCTGAGGAGAAGCCTTAAACGGAAGAAAGGTACTGTTAGCTTCTTACGTAAGTTGCATTTCTTTTATTCTCCTCTGCGTCTGTCTGTGTCTGTTTGTCTGTAAGCATGATGTCTTGTCTTTGTGGCTGTGCTGTTGCTCCTGTGCCTGTGCTAGTCTGTCGTGTATCTTTGCCCTATTGGTTGTCATATGGCTGTGTGCCTGCCTCTCTCTCTCTCTCTCTCTCTCCTTTCCATGGGGTCTGTATATTCGACACTTTTGGTTTGAAATACTTTTAACAGAGTCCAAACGTTCTTCATTTAGCGTTATGTTTCAGTTTGCCTAATGTACTTAATATCTTATGTTTGTTGCTCCTAAGTTATGATGTAATTTTACTTTCTGTTGGTTAACCATTTTTGAAATATGAGTTCTAAGGGCATAAATTAAAAACATGCCTCTAAGCCAGTGATGTTCAATTGTAAAAGAGTTTAGATTAGGAAGGCATCAAGTCCTGTGTTGAATTTGGTAGTAACCTTAATGTTTCAGAGTTCTATAATATTCCCTCATTAATTGCCCGAAAGATATATTCATAAAAAATGGAAATTACAGTTAACGATTGATAAAAACTGCGAATCAAGTCCTTCACATTGGGGAGGTTGGTTTATCAATTAAAAGGAAAGCTGGTGTCGTTCATTTGCAGTGTTGACTGAGGAATGATAGATAGTATAGGGCTGAATACGAGCTCACAAAGATGTCTGTTAACTGTTGGTTGAACACTTTTGAATCGCAGTTGAAACTTTAAAAAAAAAAAGATGCTTGGGTAAGATAGATAATTGGTAGCCGAATTAAATCTTGCTTATATATATATATGAATTTTTCTCATATCACCGTGATTCATACACATGCATTAAGCTACAAATGTCTTTTAATATCCGGTTCGCTCAACATCGGAATTAATACATTTCTGTATGTTACCCGAAGGGGAATTTTTTATTTGATGATAATTTCGTCCTCTCGTGGTGAATTCGAACCAGCACACAGAGGAGAAATCAGGACTTCAGTGACGTCTTCACCGTTGGCCGAGTCGGTGAAGACGTCACTGAAGTCCTGATATCTCCCGTGTGCGCTGGTTCGAATCCACCACGAGAGGACAAAAGTATTATCAACTAAAAAATTCCCCTTCGGTTAACGTATATGGAAATATATTAATTCCGAGGTAGATCGAACTGGATATTAAAGGACATTCGTAGCCTACTGCATATATATATATATATATATATATATATATATATATATATATATATATATATATATGTATATATAATATGTATATATGTGTGTATAGTATATATATATATATATATATATATATATATATATATATATATATATATAAACTCATCTTTTCCCTTTGGCTTGTTCTACTTGAAGCGAATGGGGACACTTTATGCCCCTCTCTGAGAAAAATGACATTTATTTCTCTTCATCTTGCGGGAAATGAGTTAATGATACCATATCGCTTCCCTGTCCTTTTTTGTAGGAGATTTTTTACCCAGATCTACGATGAACCACTATACTCTCTCTCTCTCTCTCTCTCTCTCCTCTCTCTCTCTCTCTCTCTCTCTCTCTTTCCTGTAAAAAATCTTTTTTGAAAATAATTTTATATATTTTTCTCTTTCATTCCATTTGTCTATGAAATAGGTATTTTTTCCAAAGTAATATATCCCCCCCACCCATTCTCTCTCTCTCTCTCTCTCTCTCTCTCTCTCTCTCTCTCTCTCTCTCGGTGTTCGATTCTGGGCCACACAAATTAAATATGTTTTTCCTCAGAAGTAAAATAAATCCTAGGATAGGAGAGAGAGAAAAAAAAGCACTTGATGTGTAATAGCTGATAGTTCATAATATTTCCCCTTTGCAAGATAGGCTACTTATTATGTGCCCTCTATCTGAGGTTGTGGTCTGCTCATCGGAGAATCATCTGCTCTCTCTCTCTCTCACTCTCTCTCTCTCTCTCTCTCTCTCTCTCTCTCTCTCTCTCTCTCTCATGCAAGTAATTTTCCAACGCAGTGCATGACTCAGGGTTTACGATGCAATTAATATTTAAGGATTTAAAATTCTCTGGTCCATATACCATTTATTTGAACCCCTTTTCGATAAATCATATTTTTCAGTCTCACTGGATTGAGTAATTGCCATTAAATATTTTATTTCTTTTCAATGGGCCAAAATAATATGATGCTGCGAATGCTGTAACAAGTTATTAAGGCTTCTTTCGCCTGAGAATAGATGACACTTAGAAACGAGACACTTAAAATAAATATCTTCTTGTGAGAGAGAGAGAGAGAGAGAGAATTTGCAATTATTATGACTAATATACAAGGACGGGTATTAAAGAAATAATTCATGGCTGTCTGTGTCTCTTATAGAATAGTTATAGAAATAATCCGTTGATGCCTGTGGCTCTTATAGAAAAGTTATAGAAATAATCCATTGCTGCCTGTATCTTTTATAGAAAAGTTATAGTAATAATCCATTGCTGGCTTTGTCTTTTATAGAAGAGTTATAGAAATAATCCGTTGCTGCTTGTGTCTTTTATGAAAGGTTATAGAAATAATCCATTGCTGCCTTTATCTTTTATAGAAAGGTTATAGGAATAATCCATTGCTGCCTATATCGTTTATAGAAAGGTTATAAAAATAATCCATTGCTGCCTGTATCTTTTATAGAAAGGTTATAGGAATATTCCATTGCTGTCTGTATCTTTTATAGAAAGGTTATAGAAATAATCCGTTGCTACTTGTTTCTTTTATGAAAGGTTATAGAAATAATCCATTGCTGCCTGTATCTTTTATAGAAAGGTGTTAGGAATAATCCATTGCTGTCTGTATCTTTTACAGAAAGGTTATAGAAATAATCCGTTGCTGCTTGTGTCTTTTATAGAAAGGTTATAGAAATAATCCGTTGCTGCTTGTGTCTTTTATAGAAAGGTTATAGAAATAATCCGTTGCTGTCTGTATCTTTTACAGAAAGGTTATAGAAATAATCCGTTGCTGCTTGTGTCTTTTATAGAAAGGTTATAGAAATAATCCGTTGCTGCTTGTGTCTTTTATAGAAAGGTTATAGAAATAATCCATTGCTGCCTGTACCTCTTATAGAATGGTTATAGAAATAATCCGTTGCTGTCTGTATCTTTTATAGAAAGGTTATAGGAATAATCCATTGCTGCCTATATCGTTTATAGAAAGGTTATAGGAATAATCCATTGCTGTCTGTATCTTTCTTAGAAAAGTTATAGAAATGATCCGTTGATGCCTGTGTGTTTTATAGAAAAGTAATAGAAATAATTCATTGATGCCTGTATCTTTTATAGAAAGGTTGTAGAAATAATCCATTGATATCTGTATCTTTTATAGATAAGTTATAGAAATAACTCGTCGATATCTGTCTTTTATAGGAAAGTTATAGAAATAATCCATTGCTGCCTGTATCGTTTATGTAAAGGTCATTTCCCCATAAACTGTGTAGATTAAAAAAAACTCCATCTGGGAAATTGCAATTCGAGTTTCAAGTTCCATACTGGAAGACAATGCTATCGATTCACAACATTATATGCACATGCACAGAATACGCATGCACGCTTGCTTCCATGTATATCGGTTCATATTCCACGTCAAAAATGAAAGGCTTGAAGTTTGTTATTTACGGAATAAGGCGAATCTCCAACACGTTTGGCTGTAGACTACGCATTTATACAAACGTTGCCCAAATGACCATGTAATTGATATGTTTGAAGATCGTTGATGATAAAATGTGTGGTTTAATGTACAAATATTCACACACACACACACACACACACACACACACACACACACACATATATATATATATATATATATATATATATATATATATATATATATATATATATATATAATCTTCATAACACGAAGAGGAGATATTGATATATGTCAATATAGTTAGCACGATAATATCACCTTCCACCAGGCCTCTTCAAGAGCTTTATTATAACTAAACTGTTCTGTTAATTTTATTTTTCCAGTGAGAAAATTGTTTATTCTTTTCATGTATATATACTTATTTCTGTTTATATAGTTATAAGTTAGCTCTTTTGAAGAGGCCTGGTGAAAGGCGAAATTATCGAGCTACCAGAGTCTTTATTCCTCTTTTTCCCCTGGACTGGATTATTGACATACAAACATATATATATATATATATATATATATATATATATATATATATATATATATATGTGTGTGTATGCATATATACATATAATATATATATACATATATATATATATATATATATATAGATCTATATAGATATCTATATCTATATATATATATATATATATATATATATATATATATAGATATAGATATCTATATAGATCTATATATATATAACAATATATATATAATATATATATATATATATATATATATATATATATATATGTATGCATATATATACATATATATATATGTATGCATATATATACATATAATATATATATACATATACTATAGTATATATATATATATATATATATATATATTATATATATATAAATATATATATATATATATATATATATATATATATATATATATATATATAATTAGGGCTGTTGGCCTTGTATAATAAGGCGCCCTATGAGGTAATGTTAGACCTTGCGATAATCTTACGCTAAGTCGGTTGGTTATGCACTTCCATACTCATTGGAGTGTCTTGGGGTTTGTAGATCACTTACGAAGTCGGTATTATCTTCTTTGGTTATGACGACGATGTGTTTAAACTCCATGATGATTCGGCAAATGATGTGAGGTTCTAGTAGAAAACACGAAGTATAAAAAAATACTTATATTCTCTGAGATTACATGATGAAGTTCAGAGGAAATTTGTACAGGTCTTCTAATGACGATGGCTTGATCGCTTCTGCCAAACGTGATGGCTAATTCCCACTCTGTCCGACTACCATCTCGGTTACTAGTCATAAAAGGAAGCAGACAGTAGCTCGAACATATGAACTACATACAAAATGAGAACACATTTGAGAAATACACGTAGGCCGTTTGAATTATAGGTCGCGGTAGTTGTCTCAAGCAGGTAGCTTGGATAATGTTTCAAAACAATGAATGACCACAGGTGACGGCACGTTCACCCCTTAGCCTGCTTTTATTGTATACGTCATCTTAGCGTCTCTGGTCTGATCACATTCCTGCAAGCAATCTGGTTGACCTCTCTAGTTTTAGTCTTTTATATATATATATGGAAATAACATGTTCCATATTTTTTATTATGTAATCACTTACATAAAAACGCTCGGTCAGCTACCAAAACCAAAACCACTGAATATTACTCAAGCTTGACTTACATTTGACTTATAGGAGTGTGATACAGACACTATGTGAATATATATAGATATATAGAAAATACACAAATACAGATTCAAGTAATAAGATATAAAATATAATATGCATATGATGATATTCGTAAATAATAGTGATCACGTGATATATACTGATGCAGTTTTTCACTTCATCTCTTTAAGATACATATGCTACAGAAAATACTATGTACTCTGATAATCGCATAGAATAAAAGATACATGATAAAAATCATATTTTTAACTGATAAAAATTTCAATATATGAATTGATAAAAATTATTAATGTTTATGCTGATTGATTCGTTGATTTTATGCTAACTGTTAATATATCTGCAGTTATTGGTAAGGTAAAAGGTAACAGATTGATTATAGGCTACCTGATTTATTTATACATATGTATATGGATTCATATAATTATGATTAATATATGTGCACTTTAAATAGATTCCTAGTGCGTACACGCAATATATTTCGACTCTGTTATTTATGATCATTTATATATAGGATACATGATACTTTATATATAGGATACATGATACTTTATATATAGGATACATGACGAGGTTATCTACTACACATTTAACTAGCGTTCGAACCACTTTTCGTCCATTACACAGTTCCAGACAACCACCTATAGCCAAATGAAATGGCCAATTCCAAATGGTTAAAACAAGGGGGAAATTGCCTGGCGGGGTCCAACGTTCTATTTCGGCCTCATACTTGTTCTCTGCATCCTAAGCCACACGAATACGTTCGCGATGAATAAAATCATCCCCAGCACGAGCCCTTCGCCAGCAACATAGAGTTGAATATCCTTCTGGTCGTAATTGTCGGAAGTATGTCCTTTTTGTAGTCGATTTCCAACAGCCGCCGGAGCAATCCGCATTAAAACAAGATTAACTACAGGATACGGGTGTCGGTCGAAGAAGTCCATGAAATAAGCTTGTTCACTTATGATGGTGCTTATTCCTTTCACATTGTAGGTGGTTGTTACTTGACTGCAGTCATAGCACGACGAACGATTTTTGAAGTTGAGATGTGAAACTCTCGTACTGCAGGATACTGTAACCACGTTCCATTAATCAGCCTGCAAGTGAAATTATACTTGTCACAAGGGCAAAGTAAATTCAGACAACATAAATACGGGAGGGAGAAAGCCATTAAGAACAGACTTAACCCACATGAATTCGCTGATATTTTATGGAATTCAAAAGAGTCAGCTGTACAAACTTTTTTATCCATGGCATTAATAATGAGTGAACCTATCCAGGTCTATGATGACTGTAAAAATATCCATAATTATAAAAAAAATAAATAATATCAATACGAATCCCAAAGAAAATTCAATATTACTGGTAGTAATTTACTAAACAAAGAAGTGGAAAACGGAGCTATTTGTAAGATTGCCAGGCAACATTGTGGTCAAAGAGAATATTAATCATGATTCTGTATTTCTCTATACTTACTGAAATTAAGCTGTGATACAATCTGATCCTATGTGCTCTTAACAAAAAGGTTCATATTCAATTTTCTCGCTCGCATCCTCTGAGGTTAATTTTTAAACTTTGATAGGCAGGAGATGCAACGAAAGAACCCACTATGTAACAAATAATATATAAACTTTAGGGTTTTGGGTTTTTTCAAGAAAATGTGACATTTTCCCAGGAATGTGATTTACTTGAATTGTAATAGGCTAATGTTGCAAGTAAATATTTCATATCCATGACTTGATACTTCTAAATGTCCGTTTACCAATGTCATAAGCTGAATTATTGACTCTAATTGTCTATGTGGTTCAGAAAAAATTAGTTCATTTTGTGATGTTATAGAAATTCTTTGTTTCGCCCGTTAGTTTTGGTTACATTAATTTTTTAAACGATTGCAATCCTTAACTAAGCTTGCATTGCAATGCAGATAAGAATAGGTTATGGCTATGTATGTCATCATGACCTATGAACCACGTGAAGATCATGAGCTAAGCATTCCTCTCTCCAGCCAACCTGCTTTGCAAGCGGTTTATTGAGGTTAAAAGGAACAATGCTGATACGGCAAACGCGCCATGCACCTTCTAGACTGATGACCTCATCACCTGGCAGGAGATTGCTCTCAGCCAGTTTATGCGTTACGTTACTTGCTGTAATAAATACGACTTTAGTACTTTCAAATGATATTTTTTTTGTTTTAATACTCCACCCACATGAGAAGAATGTCTGAAAAAAACAGTACCAAAATTGAACAATACATTAGTTTTCCATGTTGGAATCTGCATGATTGTAAAATAAATGTAATTATATGTAAATTAGATATTCCTTATTCAAACTAATGAAAAAAGGTTTCCATACAAATTCTATATATATTATTTGCCCTGTAAGATCCATATAAGATTATTCCATAGATATACATTTTCACTTCTAGACTTCCTGACTTTAAAATCTGTTTTATTTTATTTTGATATTTTATTTATTTATCTTTTCTTTTTATTATTTTTTTTTTCATTGACTACGAATATAAATCACCGGACAGACAATATGTCAGTAGGTTTTTTGATATGTGTTTGAACTTTTAGCTTATTTGTACTTACTACTTTACTTAAGCGTTAAGTTTAGAGTTCAAATCTTTACGCATATATATTTGGATATTTAATTAACCTATGGTTACGTTTTGCTTATTGATTTTATTGTGATTCCTTTTTTATTATAATTAATGGTTGGCTTGAATATGTGGAAAAGAGTTCTAGCGGCATACCGTATAAGGCTACTTGCAGTATCAATTCTATAGATACGAGATATGAATGATAAGTTAAAGGTATTTAAAACCCCGAGAACCGCTATAATCCAGTTCGGATCCAATATCACGAGTTGTAAACTCGTAAGACATTGACAACTTTCCTATTTATCTCTTATTCTACCAAACCGATTGACTCTGGGTGATAAAATATATTATTGGTTTTCTTAATGGAAGGAATTCACACAACGATAGTTAAGGAGATTATTATTGATTTACGCCACCCAAGTCACAGATTATCATGTGTTAAATTCCATGTTTACTGATTTAGCACTCATAAATATTCCTAGTGCACTCAATTGCAGTGTTTGTTTTTTAGTGCTATTAATTCTATATAACTGTCAAAGGCGACTATTTAACACTAAGTGGTGTTTATTTCCTCTGTCAGACTCGTAACTCTGTTAATGATTCTACGTGTATTCTTTCAAGGATTGATTTGGCACGTGATAGGCCCTTAAACTGACAGGTGTCTTAGTGTGTCCCTTGTTTTCATGACACTGTTACATCATTATGTGCTTTTTATATCTGTAAGCATTGTAGGCCAGTAAAACAGTGATTTGGATTTCTGTGACATAATAGAGAACTCTGGATGACGGAATGCAACCAGTTTAGGACGATTGGTATAGAAGAGATTATTATTACTACCTGGTCGTTTAGTCACCTGCTGTGTTCTTTGGGTTTTCCTCGTCACGGACCTACATAATATTTACACTTGATTACAAATTCTGATACACATACTTGAAATATACTTTTTGCTTTAGGGTTTCTGTTCGAAAGTATTTATTGTTTTGCTTAGCTGCGGTACCCTTGTTTCCGTTCGAGTGTTTATTTTTTGTTTTGGCTAGCTGCGGACCCTTTGTTTCCGTTCGAAGTGTTTATTGTGTTTTGCTTAGCTGCTGACCCTGTTTCCGTTCGAAGTGTTTATTGTTTTGCTTATTGCTGTTGACTTCTTGCTTTGTTCAGTTTTTTGTTAACCAGTTGTTCGGCACTCCAAACCCAGATATTCAATGCTCGCAGTCTCTTGGGTTTTAAGAATTTTCTTGTTTAGATACGTTTTTAACAATAGGCACGGATGTTTCTATATCTTTTAGTCCAATTAATGGTTCTTTGCAGTATGGTGCGGGATTGCGGGATAATGCGTCAGCTATGATAATTGTTTTCCCAGTTAGATGTCTTAACTTGGCTCCAAAGACCTGAATGATCATTTGCCACCGAGTTCTTTTGGGACTGTGATAAAAGCATTTGAAAAACTCGGAAAGTGACTTATGGTCAGTAAGGATTTTAACAGGATAGCCGTAGATTATGAACTTAAAATGTACTAGTGAGTTAACGATACCTAGCCCTTCCTTGCCTATTACTGCAGATTTACTTTCAGAGGGCTTTAGTTTACGTGAATAAAAAGCTATAGGAAAGAACTGTTTATCATATTGCTGAAGTAGTACCCCTCTTACCCCTTGGTCTGAGGCGTCTGTTGCAAATAAAAAAAAAATCCTTATTTAAATCAGGGATTTTTAAGTTAGGTGAGCTGCATTATTCCGCTTTTTAAGATATCGAACGCCTGTTGATGCTTTTTAGACCATAATAAATCTACTCCCTTCTTCGTAAGATCTGTTAAAGGAGCTGTCATGATTGAAGAGTTACATATTTGCATACGATTGTAATACCCACTACAGCGCAAAAGTGCTGTATCCCCCTTTTTATGTTAATAGGTACCACCGGAATTTTATGAATAGCCGACACCTTACCATGGACTACTTTAAGACCTTGACTAGACACATAAAACCTAGATAAACATGTTCGGTTTTTTAAAACTCACATTTAGATATTTTACTCTGAGATTATTTGTCTTTGTCTCTGTAGCACCTAGCTCTAGTTTATGTGAATGTACTTCTAAGGTATTAGAAAAGATTACAATTGACGCCAACCAATAGGCATGTTGGGTATCCCCTAAAAGTCTCCAAACACTATATTGTAATTGGGGCGCAACGTAAGCCAGAGGCATACGTAAAAATTGATAATGTCCCGAGTGTGCTGAAAACGGTGTATGAGGTACAATCACTTTAGGTAATGGTAATCTGGTGAAGCCTTAAAGTAGTCCAAGCTGGTGAAAAAAATTTATTTTTTGACGTTTGAGGGAAAAATTATATGGGGTATTTGATTTCCTAATGACTCCTATTACTAACATTTTTCAACTTCGTCATTTATTTCTATTTGACATTTCATTGGAAGTCTATACGAAGGTATGTATATAGCTTTAATGTTTGTCCTGAGAACCGTATTTTGTTTTCATGACAAATCCGTTTTTTCTCCCAGAGATCACTCGCTTAGTGAGGGAGAAACTTCCTGGTATTCAGATAGATAAAAGATAAAAAAAAAATTTCTGCTGAATCACCTCTGCTTGAATACTTTACTGATATTACTTTAAGATAGAGTATAAGAGAGATTCATCTACGACTGGTTGGGCGATTAAAAATTAGGGCAGCAATAAAAATGCGATATTTATAACTTCCGTATCCACCCCATTATGTATAGGTTTTTGTGTCAACTTGTTGCTGCAGTCAAACCGGGTATAGGGCTTTAATTCGCGGAAATCATTATATTTCAGAGTGTCGGGAAGGATTAAAACTTCAGATCCCAGCAAAGTCTTTTTACACACACTAAGACATTTGAGGTGCATGCGTCTCGAGATTTTGCGTGCAAACTGCACTGCGGACTGCGGTTGGTGGGAGAATTCTGTTGGGTCGTTGAACAATATCACGATTTATGAGACAAATGATTTGTTCCTCTATATAAGTTATTATTTTGATTAACCTGTCTCTTTTTGTTCAAAAAACGGATTTTTTTAATATGTTTGAAGGTTTATAGAATTTTCCTTTGATAAACAAACCGCCTTATTTTGCAGGAGGTAAGATATAATTTTTGTATACCCCTAGATGGATATCTTACAATTACGCTAGATACAGATCAAATGTTTTTTGATAACTATAGAGGTATCTGTAAGCGCTCGCTTATCTGGACTTCTCCATAGGGAAGTTCGAAACAACAGACGGTGAGTCCGTAATATTAGGATATTACGTGTACTAAAGGAATAAAAAACAAGGTGTTCCTTATTTTTACGGCGCGTACAGTCGGGCTTAATCCACCACTACTTATAATAAATTATTGTATTAAAATTACGAGAGCCTGCTCTGATTACTTGATACGGTCGTGTGATTCATAGGAAAATTCCTTTTTAATTCAAAAGGTATTGGCATAACAAAAAAAAAAAGGTATGGCATAAATGATCCAACATCATTTTCTTCTCCGCTGAAGTCGCTTATGTGGAATGTGCTATGCTTTGAACACTCTGGCGATTTAACTGACCCTGACCGTCTGACTAGATGACACAGTAACCAAGGTTTGCATAAGCACTATTTGTTTTGATTCTGTATTATTTAGGGCAACTGTTTACCATCGCAAACGTATTGTGTGTTTTTAGCATTCTGTTGTTGGTTACGTATAAAGCAACGAACGTATGAATGACGAACTATTAGGAATTGAGCGATTACTATTAAGACAAGTTATCTCTTACTAGCATTCATATTAACTGTTTGTACTTGCTGTTGTTTTTTACTTCATTCTTTGCTAAAAAAATTTGAAATAGTGAGGGATCCTGGTCAGCGTATTTAGCCTAATGAAAGTTTTTTACAAACATGTTATTCCTTGCAATCCAGCCGTATTTTTAAATTTAAGTTGAGTAATTGAGGTTCGACTTTTTACGCATAACTAAAGGCTGAAACTGCGATCGGGACCTTGCACAGGAGCATTTTATTGTCCTGACCCGAAATAGTGTTACCTCTAATTTATCTAGATTTGTACAGGTGTTCCACTTGTTTTTGTGTGTTTTTCTAATCACTACGTACCTAGCGATCCTATCCATGCATCTGTATAAAATACAGACGTCCACGTGCTAAAAACGCATATTCACTGTTTAATATGATTTGTTACGTAAATAATTAATAATCACCCAAAATGATAAAATTAACACAGTATATGATTATGATATTTCAGTAGAACTTCTGGAAACAGAAACTCAAAGATAAAAACTCGCGGTTGCGAAATCTCGATGATGTAGATAATTTCTGTAAAAAAGTAAGATTAAGAATGTCTCGTAACTTCAGCCACAGGAATAACGAAAATTCGACCTGTAAAGGAAACACTCAAAGTTACTCCAATGAATAAAAAGACTGTACTTAGCTTGATTTCGTGGGAAGTCACGGTGTTCCGATAACGATACACGGCCTTGGCCCTCCTTCTCTGTTTAGCGGATGACCTGGTTTGGCATGAGTTTCCCCCGTGCGCGTTGTTCGTTTTTTGGATGATTCGATTCCTTGAAGATCCGATGCTGAAGACGCGTTCGGTTTGTTTCTTGAAGTGCCGGAAACGCTCACTAAACGATGATACTAGTTGCTTGAAGAATCTCTTGCTTTCGTCGTCGTTGATTTCTGGTATGATACATTATTCGTTATTCTTCGGAAGACGTTGAAGAGTTCTTGTTGTTTTCTGAAGTCGCTCACTAAACGATGATACTAAGTTGCTTGAAGAATCTGTTGCTTTCGTCGTCGTTGACTTCTGATATGATACATTATTCATTATTCTGGTTTTTCTTCGGAAGACGTTGTAGAGGTCTTGTAAGTCTGCCACCAATATTAGGGCTGTTGCCTTGTATAATAAGGCGCCCTATGAGGTAATGTTAGACTTGCGATAATCTTACGCTAAGTCAGTTGGTTATGCACTTTCCATACTCATTGGAGTGTCTTGGGTTTGTAGATCACCTTACGAAGTCGGTATTATCTTCTTTGGTTATGACGACGATGTGTTAAACTCATGATGATTCGGCAATGATGTGAGGTTCTAGTAGAAAAAAATACTTATATTCTCTGAGATTACATGATGAAGTTCAGAGGAAATTTGTACAGGTCTTCTAATGACGATGGCTTGATCGCTTCTGCCAACGATGATGGCTAATTCCACTCTGTTCCGACTACCATCTCGGTTACAAGTCATAAAGGAAGCAGACAGTAGCTCGAACATATGAACATACATACAATGACACATTAGAATCACGTAGGCTGTTTTGAATTATAGGTCGCGGTAGTTGTCTCAAGCAGGTAGCTTGGACTAATGTTTTCAAAACAAAGAAATGAATGACCACAGGTGACGGCACTTCACCTTAGCCTACTTTATTGTATTACGTCATCTTAGCGTCTCTGGTCTGATCACATTCCTGCAAGCAATCTGGTTGACCTCTTTATGTTAGTCTTTTATATATATGGAATAACATTCCATATATTTTTATTATCTTATCACTATATATATATATATATATATATATATATATATATATATATATATATATGATATATATATACACAATACTGCGTTTGGACGACCAACAGCATCCAATGAACTAAGAGCGGTTCCCCCGTGGGGCCGTTTTAGCGCTCAAAAGTTGTAAATTGAAAAACCATTAAAATCTTTTACCAGCTGCAACAGAAACAAAATTTAACTGAATATATTAACGCTATATTATCAACAAATAGGACTTGAGTCGACTTAAGCGAAGGGTGTACGGAACCATATTGGGCAATTCATTGGGGGTGCTCAGGAGTCATCAAGAGGTTGAGAACCCGTGTTTTGGATGATGGTTTATGGTGCCGCTTTGAACGATGCTTCAGATGATGTGGAAATGCGTAGAGGAAGACCTGTGTTTAGGAGGTCGTCATTACCAGCGTCATTAGCACCTTCAAAGGAGTCTGAGATGAAAGGGAGATTGAAGCTTCTTTTTTTATTATTTTCTTTTTATTTTTCATTTCTTCCCTGAGGCGTTCGTTCGTGTTCGTTTCGACGTGAGAGTGATGTTTGTTTCCGTTTTCATGGGTGACGTTTGCGCTGCTTCGAAACCATTCTTGGTATATCTCAAGAGGGCTAACAAGAGGGAATTAATTGGACACAAGGACATAGCTTTTACTATCTCGTTTACGAACACATAATCTATAAACATAAACAAGGCAATAGATAACAGATACATGAAAGCACAAACAATGGTTGGCGAAACTCAAGATAAGTCAGTGGTGGTTTTCAACAATCTATGGGAACGAATTTGCCAAATAAAAGTAAATAGAATTCGTTACACTATAGCAGACGGGAACTGGGTAACGCCTGAAACTGTTATCACGCTCTCCAGGTTATAGGATCACATTAAAAGAGCCTTGAACCAACATTAACATAAGCATTAAATGAAAACATACTTAAGACAAACTATTTAGATTGTAACGAGTATTTAGAGGATTTTGTTAGGAGGGACAACCTTCGCCGGCATAGTCAGCGGGAAGAAAATTCGAAATATATATATATATTTTTTTTTTTTCGTTAAAGTGAAAGTAGAAACCGTAATGGAAATGAAATCCACTGAGAATACAATGGAAAGTCGTATTGAATTTCCCGATGAAAAATTCGTTTCCCAAAAGTTGTCTCAACAAAAAATTATACGGTTAGCCTTGACAATACCACTGTAAGAAAAAAAAAAAAAAGCTGTGAGCACGTCGTACGATTTAGGCCTACTGTGAACGTTTTTTTGCGACCCGTATAGGCTTAGGGGCCAGCAGATAGATTGGTTTTTCCCTTCTGGGCCGTTAATTTCTTATTATAGGATATTGTCGGATCCTCATAATATTGCCGGTCTTCGCTTTCGCCTTCCGACGAGACATTGGCGGCTGTAGATGGAGAGCTTCGAGAGGCCTTTGATCAGATGGGTCACTATATTGTTGTTGTTGTTTTGGAGGGGGTGGGATTTGATTGCGTGGTTGTTGTACTTTGATTATATTGTGATTTTGCGTTTTTATTCACTCAAACTCTTCATTTAATTAAAACTTTTTTTTATTCACGCCTTTTGTTCCTTTCTTGCCCTTTCTGTCATATGAGGTTTTGTCCTCACTTACGTCAGCACAGCAAAGCCCGAGATACGTAGTGGAAATGACACGGATCAGTTTCCTGTGAAATCCACTATTCCTCTGTTGATTGAAGCACAGTGCATTATATCTATCAAGTTGATCTATTTGTCAAGTTAATCGAGTCTGGTGGTTCACATCCATGTTAAAACAAGGCGTGATCCGACCTCCAGCTTACTGCAGTTTTCCCCTCACGCATAAGTTGTAAACTTTATATTCCTAACTTAACGTAAAGTAAAACGTGCTAAAATCTCCGTTCAAATACATCCTTGTTTCACCAACGAAAATTAAAATAAATGCGATATATTCTATTAGAAATAATTGTTCTGTACTGTTTAACATGCACATTACTTATTTTTTTACATTTTCATTCAGATAAATATATCCTGAATATCCTTTCCCAAAATTCCTGCATCTTTAACTCGAAGCGAAACACTTTTTTCAGACCTTAAACTTTTCTGTAGGGCTCTCCTACGCTCCCCTCAACAAGAACAACAACAAAGTCGGTTTGTGGGGCTTACTCTCCCTACCTTTTTCAGACTTTTTTAGGCTTTTCTATAGACCTCTCCTACCCCCTCAAATAACAATAGAAAATTAGTTTGTAGGCTTACTCCCCGAACAAGCGAAAATTGAGAGGGGGGAATAACAATCTATTCCCAAAAAGGCTGAGGAAGGGAATAGCAACGCTGTCTGGAGCTCCGATGCCCCTATAGAAGATCAGGAAGGAAATTCCGAAGAAAAAATAAGTATTTTCCCCTTGGCAGAATATGGGAAAAAGGGTAAGGAAAAGAAAAGGAATTTATGATATGAAAATCGCCATTTCTTGCGATATTTCTCTCCGTAATATCAAGATATGGCGGGGGGGGGGGGGGGGGGGGGGGGGGGGGGGGGGGGGTGGTGGGGGGGGGGGGGGGGGGGGGGGGCAGTGTTCCGGGTTGGGAAATGGACGTCCTTCAATGATAAGGTGTGACTTTTTGGACAAAGGGGGTCCCTTAAGAGGGGACAAGGGGAATAGGAACCTTCGTACCATTTTAAAGGGTATTTGAAGAATGCGTGTACATAATATATTTGTAAATTGTTTTCATTGTTTATTCTGAGCTATGATGTAGAGCTCATTTATTTACACACAATTTTGCTTTGGTAATATTTTACTCAGATGATGGCTCCAACCTATTTATTAAAACTGATATAATATAATGATAGCTATAATGATGGCTCTAACCTATTAGGTATGATGCTGCAACTGATTTATTAAAACTGATATTGCAATACAATTATAGAAGCTATAATGATACCTCCAACCTATTTGGTACGATGCTGCAACTCATATATTAAAACTGATATTACAATACAATGACAGAAGCAATAATGATGGCTCCAACCTATTAGGTATGATGCTACATCTAATTTATTAAAAGATAACATAATACAATGATAGATGCAATAATGATGGCTCCAACCTATTAGGTATGATGCTACATCTAATTTTATTAAAAAAAAAAAAGACAAACATAATACATGAATAGATGCAATAATGATGGCTCCAACCTATTAGGTATGATGCTACATCTAATTTATTAAAAGATAACATAATACAATGATAGATGCAATAATGATGGCTCCAACCTATTAGGTATGATGCTACGCCTAATTTATTAGGAAATAACATAATGCAATGATATAAGCAATATTATTCTAGCTTCACAACATTCTATACAAGAATGGCCTTTCTTTTTTTGTCTTGCTGGAATGGTAATGGAAAATAAATAGATCTTTCATTACGTAACAATTATCACAGCATTCTCTTTTTGTTACCTCTTCCTCAACCTCTCTATTCTCCGTCTCCTACTTCCAAGGGAATCCTTTTAGAAGGGATTTCCAACGGGTCTCTCTTGCTCTCTGCAGAGAATGCGACATCCCTATTTTTATCTCCTGATGTGAAGCAACAGCAGCCCCGAGTGAACAATGTACGGAAATAAAAGACGAATAACAAAGAAGGTCTTTGAGGCTCCTCGCGCGAATTGTACATCGGTACTCTATACAGAACCGGCCCATCAGTAAGGGATTATTGCCCGTAATCGGATGATGCTCTCTCTCTCTCTCTCTCTCTCTCTCTCTCTCTCTCTTATGTAAAAGAATTTGTCCAGAAGATTCATTATTTTCCGTCTCTCTCTCTCTCTCTCTCTCTCTCTCTCTCTCTCTCTCTCTCTCTCTCTCTCATGAAAAAGGATTTGTGTAGAAGCTTAATAAATTATTATACTCTCTCTCTCTCTCTCTCTCTCTCTCTCTCTCTCATGTAAAAGTGTTTGTCCAGAAGATTCATTATTCTCTCTCTCTCTCTCTCTCTCTTCTTCTCTCCTCTCTCTCTCCTCGCCTTCTCTCTCTCTATATATATATTATATTATACTATCATATATTATATTCATTAATATATTATAATATATATCCGCCTGTTGTGTGTATGTGTGTGTGTGTGTGTGTGATGTGTGGTCGTGTGTAATGTGGTGCAAATGAGTGGGTGTTGTCTGGCTTTAGTCATGAAATTCATGTATTCTAAATCTGCGTAGTTTCTAACCTTACCCCAGTCTAACCCTTCACATTCATTACTAACAGCAGAAGCACCAATAGTCAAATGCCCCCCCCCCCCCTTTGCACTAGCCTCCACTAACACCCCACCCCCCGACCCCCCGCCTCATCTTTCTTCTTCTTTTTTTCATCACATATTCATCAGGACACCTCTTGCCTTTGTGTTGGGCACACAGGACCTCAATATCCAATCACCATAAATTCGGCGGAAAACAGCCGTAAACTGTAATGGGCAAAATGCCCAGTTATGAGCCTCACCTCTTGGGTGAAAATTTAGTGTTCTCTCTCTCTCTCTCTCTCTCTCTCTCTCTCTCTCTCTCTCTGTGTGTGTGTGTGTGTGTGTGTGTGTATGAGTTTAGCGTATACCTTCTCACTTCAGTCGTGTGTGATCGTTGACCTAAGATTCATTTTACCCAACCTAACTTAACCTAGAATTTATTTACTTGCACCTTCTCGTAATACGGTCTTTAGAAAGGGAAAATAAGATCATTACCCTATTTTTTATTTGGCCTTTCTTAAGCGTCTTTTATCACCATGATGTCCAAATACGAGCGGAATTGGCAGTCAATGTATTATGTGGCGAAATGTCAGTCGCGCGTAATCGGGCCCTTTAAGGAATGGTCAGGGACTACTTAGTTTGACTTTAATACGAAAAGAAATATCGGATATTTTTTGTGTAAAGTTGAGTAATATGATATCCGAGTAGCCGCTCGAGCGACGTAAATACAAATAAGATTCCACGTCTTCAATGTGTTGCAGATGTAATCTTTTCATTGTATGTATTTATGTGTAAAAAATGCGCGGCCATCAAGTTTTCTGTACAACGTGCAATAACGTATAAAACCATCAACTATGTCCGGTAGCTCTCCAGTTGCTCACCAGATGCCGTAGAGTGAAGGTGCGTCCCATGGCTCCAGAAATCACTGCCAGATACACGATCCATGGCTTACTTTAACCTTAAATAAAATAAAATAAAAAATGCTGAGGCCAGAGGGTTGCAATCTGGTATGTTTGATGATTGCAGGACGGGTGATCAAAATACCAATTTGCTGCTCTCTAGCCCCAGTCGTCTTTTTAGATCTGAGGCCGGACGGTCAGAAAAAGCCGGCACGATAGTTTTCTTTTCCAGAAAACTAAAAGATGTCGAGCTACCTAAAAGAAATGGCCATCCATCATTGGCTGTGCCGTTATTGTTCAAGGCGGGTGATTTGTTTTTGTGTAGAATAACAGTCGCGTGGAAAATTATTGTTTGTAGTTGTCCCAGTACAAAAAAAAGGGTATATGCTAAGATTTCATGCTTACACCTGAGAGAGAGAGAGAGAGAGAGAGAGAGAGAGAGAGAGAGAGAGAGAGAGAGAGAGGGCGGGCGCTATATTTCTGTTAACGTGTTTGTTTTTCAATGTTGGGTCTGTAGTAACATAGGTCTTCTTTGCCTTGGCATCGTAGAAATTGTAAATAGATGTTTTTTTTTATTAGGGTTTCTGTTTACTGAGAGTCTTCTAATTCTTGTTTTGTTATTTGCATGTAGAGAGTATATCACATTAAAGTGTTTGTTTGTCATTCCAGTTTGTTAGAATTACACAAACATTATGTAGCTTGTGGATGAATAGATTACATTTATCACATGTATGAACATCAGAGTGTTGCATGCATCATACAGCATGTATAGTCTTTCGCTTCAGTTTGTTACATGTATCGATTGTGCTTTGTGGGTATAAGATTGTACTGTTAGTTTTACAGAATCAGTTATAATGCTAAGAAATATGACTTGTAATAAATATAGCAAGCTGTTATATGTATCGCAAAATACCGTCACATATTTTACAACGATTACATTCGTTTTAATGTCACAAAGATGTGTGGCAATTATCGCAACGTTGTTACAAATATCACTCTACCCCGTAGGAGGGTAGTGCCGTCAATGCACCTCATGCGGTGCACTGTAGGCATTACTTACGGTTCTTTGCAGCGTGCCTTCCTAAGGTCCCTAACTGCAGCCACTTTCATTCCTTTTATTGTACCTCCTTTCATATTATCTTTCTTCCATCTTACTTTCCACCCTCTCCTAACACTTGATTCATAGATTTCAGGAAGAATGTATTGGTGCTATGGAAGAAGTGTACAGATAATTGTAACACAGAATGTATTGGTGCTATTAAAAAAAGTGTACTACACACTTTTTTTGACGATTATAACACATAAGAATATATTGATGTTATTAAAAAAAGTGTACTTCACACTTTTTTTGACGATTATAACATAAGAATATATTGATATTATTAAAAAAATGTACTTCACACTTTTTTTGACGATTATAACACAAGAATATATTGATGTTGTTAAAAAAAGTGTACTACACACTTTTTTTTGACGATTATAACACATGAAAATATATAGGGGCTATAAAAGAAGTGTACTACACACTTTTGTGACGATTGTAACACATTGTTGCAATGCTTGCCACATAATGTTGTCATTATGTATTACAATACAATGTTGTTATATGTGGCCCACAGCATAGTGATATTTTTTGAAGCACTGGGACCTATGAGGTCATTCAGCGCTGAAACGGAAATTGACAGTAAAAGGTTTGAAAGGTGTAACAGGAGGAAAACCTCAAAGCTATGAGGTTTTCCTCCTGTTACACCTTTCAACCTTTTAACTGTCAATTTCCGTTTCAGCGCTGAATTTGAACCTCATAGGTCCCAGTGCTTCAAAAAAATATCACTATGCTGTGGGAAAACATATAACAACATTGTGTTGTAAAATAACATAATGGACAACATTATGTGGCCAAGGCATTGCAACAATGTGTTTACAATCGTCACAAAAGTGTGTAGTACACTTCTTTTATAGCCCCTATATATTTTTCATGTGTTATAATCGTCAAAAAAAAAGTGTGTAGTACACTTTTTTTTAACAAACATCAATATATCTTATGTGTTTATAATCGTCAAAAAAGTGTGAAGTACATTTTTTAATAATATCAATATATTCTTATGTATAATCGTCAAAAAAAGTGTGAAGTACACTTTTTTAATAACTCAATATATTCTTATGTGTTATAATCGTCAAAAAAAGTGTGTAGTACACTAATAGCACCAATACATTCTGTGTTACAATTATCTGTACACTTCTTCCATAGCACCAATACATTCTTCCTGAAATCTATTTCGTAGGAGCATTTCTCAGCAGAGGAAATTTTTAACGTCCTGCCATCACGCCGTAATGGCGAGATCGTTCCAGACCTCCTTGTTGGGCCAGAATAAATCGAAGCCGTTTGAAATGATTAGTTTCACGATAGAGCAAAGGACCCGGAGGTAGTTTGGGTGCCAAGTTGAAAGGATTTGGGTTCATGGACAACCATTTAATTTATAATGTTCTCCCATGTTCACCTCATCCGGGGATCAGCTGTAATGGGTGTGTGATTGGTACTTTTACTGTTTCTTCTGAACAGATGACCTGTATTGCCTGTTCATTGTTCTTATTTTATATATATATATATATATTTTCTGTCCACATCTTAGCTTCTGAGAAACCTTGGCAAGCGAACTTACTGTCCGAGTTTGTGAAATGACTGAAAGAACTTGATTGTCTTAGCTTTTATTTCTTCTGAACAGATGACCTGTATTGCCTGTTCATTGTTCGTATTTTTTTATATATATATTTTCTGTCCACATCTTAGCTTCTGAGAAACCTTGGCAGGCGAACTTACTGTCCGAGTTTGGGAAGTGACTGAAAGGACTTGATTGTCTTAACACCGAGACCTTCTCAGCAATTATGACACTTCATAACTATTCTGTTAAGAGAACTCTGTGCGTCCCCTTGGGCGTCGTAGTTCTTAGCAATATGTATCACGGTGCATTCTCTATAAACTTAATTTTTCGACACAGATGGGGTAGCGCTGTCAGTACACTTCACGCGGTGCATTGTAGGAATTAGGTTCTTTGTACCATCCCTTCGGCCCCTAGCTGCAACACTTTTCATTCCATTTACTGGATCTTTTCATAGTGCAACTTCGACGTTTTCAAACCTTATTACTTTCGATATTACTCTCGATGCCTATGTCATCGCTGACTAACCTCATAAGTCCTTACGCTTTGCCTTTGACTTAAATTTCATATCCCACTCCAAAGTTAGTGTTCGTGCTAGAATTCTCATTTTAGTGTCGTTTTAAAGTTGCGTTGATTAATTTGCATAAATCCTAACAAAGCAAGCAAAATAACGAGTTGTAAAATATTCCTGACGAAAAAAGTAAAATATGTGGGGCATAAAATTCCTTCCACCATGCAGAACTTCGATATATATTAGCTTTCCAACGCAATATTGCATATAGTTTATTGCCATTTATCCATCCACTGCTCGGGAAAACATTACCGTGAATATTTAACTGTTCAGGTGCATTTCACGGATTTATTTATAATTCGTTTCATTTATTATACCGATAGCTTATTTCTAGAATGGCGATAGGGCAAAGGATATATTTTTTTAATCAGTGCGTAATATTTTACGTTTATTTCTAATGAATATTCGGAAGTATAATTCCACGGTGGTTCTCAACCTTCTTCATAACAGCGATTAAAACTCTCACACTAAAACATCGCTGCCTGGTATAAGAATACAACAATTGAATCATAACCTTACAAGTGAATCAAAGGAAAGAAGCGCCGGCTCTTAATTCTTTAGCTTAACAGTCTGGAAACTGCAAAGTCTCTTCATTACTCCTTTGAAGGCCTCGGAGCTCTCGTAATATATATATATATATATATATATATATATATATATATATATATATATATATATATATATATATATATATATATATATATATATATATATATATATAAATAATATATATATATATATAATATATATATATATATATATGTAATATATATACATACATATACATATATGTATACTATATATATATATATATATATATATATATATATATATATATATCTTATCTCCCGCTTGTCCACTTAGTATAATGGCGTTAGACAGCGAAAGATTGTATGTCCTTTCTTACGACTGTTATTCGTAAGCATTGTGGGTTCTACTTCTCTTCTCGTCTACAGGTATCTAGTTGAGTTGATTCTTCTTTAGAATAAGGGAGATGATTCAAACGGAGGAAGTTGAAACTTAACAGCTTTATTTCTTAACTCCATCACTAGAGTAGAGAGATGGTTTGGTCAGATGACCGCTCCGTTTTCGTAACTAGAAGAGAACTATAATACAGGGCATCGTGTCGATAGCGGAAACACTAGTTATCTCAGCGATTTACTATAAAAATGAATACGTAGTCCGCCGGCTCGGAACGTCATGAGTTTCGCCGCGGGTTAACAGGTCAACCGCTTCCCATGGAAGGTGTTGTTAGCTGTTTGTAAACAAAAATGATGATATGTCCAAATGCAAACCAGGCTACTGCAAGCATTGCACAGCGTGGTCTAGATTCACATTGTCACGTAGGACGCTCCTAATTCACCAATGACCCCTTAGGTCGTGGGTTCTATTTACAGATATGTAATTTATCTGTATTCATTAATGTATTTATTACATATATATATATATATATATATATATATATATATATATATATGTATGTATGTATGTATGTATGTATATACATTCCCGAGATCCTACGACCTCGCTGGGAGACCTTCATTATCTGTTAAATCCCCTCGTGGAGCGACTTAGCCTCCCCCCCGCAGGGGGATACCATTTAGATTAATTTCCTCTACTTCTCGGCGAGCTTTTTTTTTTAACACCCTTTTATTCAGGATTGCGGTCTTACAGTCGATGGAATCTTCACAAGTCGTCTTCGCCATGTTGGTTCTCGCCTCGCTCGGGAGGACTGATTGACCTGTGTGTGTGTTTGTGTGTGTGTGTGTGGTGTGTGGTGTGGTGTGAACGTACATGCCAGAGTTGGAGTAATTGTAATTGTAATGTCATTGTGTAATTGTAATTGCAATTGAAAATTAAAGTATAATAATTAATTGTAATTTATTTGATTACAGGATAATGTAATATGAAATTCAATTGTAATAATAAAATTGTCGTGCTATGGGTCTGGCTTCATTAGTAGTGGTGGGTTGCAAATTGAATTGTAATAAGAAATTGTAATTTATCTGATTACAGGATAATGTAATATGAAATTCAATTGTAATTATAAAATTAAAGTGCTAAGGGTACGGCTCCATTAGGAGTGGTGGTTTGCTTATAATATGCTGGTGTTGATGAATACTGTTTTGATGTGACCTCTTCTCTTCTGTCACTTACACTTCCATAAATAAATTATAAAATTATACAACACTATAAGCTCAATTTGCTCGCTTCAATACACTGTTTCCCGTGCCAAAGATTACCATGTACTCTTGCACCAAAATCCCG
This sequence comes from Macrobrachium nipponense, assembly GCF_015104395.2. NCBI lineage: Eukaryota > Metazoa > Arthropoda > Malacostraca > Decapoda > Palaemonidae > Macrobrachium > Macrobrachium nipponense. Next base: position 62,421,553 of record NC_087206.1, on the reverse strand, counting down.
TGTCATTGCAGCTGTAATCGTAATTGAATTTGCTGTTAAGTAATTGTAACTTTAATGTAACTCCTATTACCAAATGTGATTATAATTGTAATTGTAATTTGCATTTTTTTTAAATAATTGTAAGTGTAATTTATTTTTTCAAGTGTAATTATTCCATCCCTGGTACATACATTAGTGAAAATGGGCGCTGTAATTTACATTTTTTAAATAATTGTAATTGTAATTTATTTCTTCAAGTGTAATTACTCCAACTCTGGTACATGCATCCATTAGAAACATGGGTAGTGAAACTGCCCGCTGTAATTTAAATTTTTTTTTTTTTATAATTGTAATTGTAATTTATTTCTTCAAGTGTAATTACTCCAGCCCTGGTACATGCATCCATTAGAGACATGGGTAGTGAAACTGCCCGCTGTAATTTACATTTTTTTTAAATAATTATAATCGTAATTTATTTCTTCAAGTGTAATTACTCCAGCCCTGGTTTATGCATCCATTAGAGACATGGGTAGTGAAACTGGGCGTGAATACTGGTTGAGTAGCGTGAAATCAGGGCCCGGCCAGACGTGAAGCTGATATCAAAGTTGTTATAATATTTTCATGATATCGTAATAATTTAAAGGCTGACCGGGATTCTAGTGGTGTACATGACAGTAGACGTGCAATATATATCCAGTAAACCTATTTCCAGAAATGAGTGACTTTGTTTTCACTTAGTCGGGGAGTATACCTACAAAATACTGTTGTTGTTCTTGTTAGGGGTTAGGAATGATCTATGGAAGAGCCCAAAAATATCTGAAAATGTGTTTCGCGTTAAGTTAAAGATACAGGGATTTTAGGATAAGTTATTTATGATTTATGTAATAGAGTGAAAATGTAAAAAAAAATAATAATAATAAAGTGAACATTAAACAGTACAGAAAAATTATTTCTAATAAAATAGAGCGTATTTATTTTAATTTACGTTGGTGAAACAAGGTTCTATTTGACCGCAGATTTAATCTACGTTTAATTAGGAATATAATGTAAACAACTCATGCATGATGGGGAAATCTCGCACGCATCCAGAGTAAGGTGGAGGTCGGATCACGCCTTGTTGTATAATATTTTCCCTTAAATTCATAGCTGACTTCAGTCCCCATGTTCTTATTTCAAAATGTGAAGTGCTGTAAGGTGGAACGATGTCCCAACAGAAAGAATAAGGGATTCGACTGAAATACTATCAACGTAACAATGCAAGTAAGTGCACATCTGTCTCAGTGCCAATTGTAGTATGACGCTGAAATGGGATAGTTATAAGCACCGCACTAATTAGGTTGTCCGAATAGCTCAATTTACGTACTCGATTATTCGGTTCGCGTCGCCCTTGAATGTAGCAGTACAGAAAGGCTTTTGCTCCTTAATTTCCTTGTTTAATTTTACAAATCTATCTTTCTCTCTTTTCTTGTTCTCTTTCTTCGTCAACTTAACCTTGTGGAATCAGTTAATTGACGTTTAGTTTTGGAAAAAACTTCTTATCACGGGAGTTTATACAATGTTCTAAGGGGTCCACAATAATAAGAATGTTAAAAGGTCGTGTATAATTTGTAAACACTTTATAATAAAAGCTTTCGTACCCTTCCCTGGGCTCATCTTCTTGGGCTGAAGATGATCCTAGGTAAGGGTTCGAAAGCTTTTATTAAAAGGTTTTTTATTATAAATTATACACGAACTTTTAACATTCTTATTATTGTGGAACTATTAGAACATTGACGTTTACTTATGTTTAAAATTCTCTAAATTCATCTGTATATATGCGTGTTCATTTTTCAGATTCTCTCTCTCTCTCTCTCTCTCTCTCTCTCTGAATTTTGTTACGAAAGCTCTCATGTAAACGAATTTGTCCAGAAAATTCATTATTCTCTCTCTCTCTCTCTCTCTCTCTCTCTCTCTCTCTCTCTCTCTCTCTTCTTAACTTTCTTTGCCTCTGGATCTCCTTCTGGCCTTTCCACTCAACCGCCATCGACCGTAATGGCTTTGGCAATCAAATCATAAAAGTGCTTTCTCCCCTTGTGAGTGATTGTGCATGTGCGTGCGTGTGTGTGTCTGTGTACGTATGTGTGTCTGTGTATGTGTGTGTGTGGGTGGGTGTGTGCGTGCGAGAACTTGGGGGCTTTCTCGTGAATGGGGGTCGAGTGTGTTTATTCGGCTGCTAATTCAATATTTCCTCTCTCCTTCCCTTTTTTATTTCGAAAGTCGTGTTGTTTTTGGAAATAAAGACAACGTATACCTTTGTTAACCGTCATTTCTCTTCATTTTGGTCCTTTTCATAAAATGTAAGTTTCATTTCGAAATCTAGGAAGCTGAAGGAGTTATTTAATTTACAAAGTATTGCATAGCAGAAAGCTTTCTTTTGCGTAAGCTTCTATGTTATTTGAATGTTCTGCGTAATGGGACGGGAACTCTTAAAAGAATTTGGTATCCTGACTTTTGCTAATATTTTAAAGGGATAAATATCAATGTTTCATTCACCCCACCCCCCGCCCCCCATGTGCCCACCCCCCAAAAAGAATTTAATACTCACAGTCATGCCAGGAATGATTTTTGAGATTTTATTGAATTATTTTACTTCGAAGTCGTCTCAGATTAGGACATATCAAAATTACGTTTGAAACTTCAAGCAAAAATCTAAAAAGAAATAAATAAATAAATAACATTTTCCGCAAAGCTGGACGAAATGACAATCGAATAGCCACATTGTATATTGAGCTGTAGGCAGGATTAAGACATAACCAAAAATACGTTTGAAACGTCCAGCAAAAAATTTTTAAAAAATAATAAAAATAATAACTTCTTTACTTCTACATTTTCCGCAAAGGAGGACGAGAAGGCAATCGAATAGCCACATTGCATATTGAGCTGTAAGCATAATTAAGACGTAACCAAAAATACATTCCCAGTAAAAAAAAAAATAATAATAATAACTTTTTTACTTCTACATTTTCCGCAAAGTAGGACGAAGGTACAGTCGAATAGCCACATTGCATATTGAGCTGTATAAGCAGAATAATGTTTATAGATTCCGAATAGTTCCATTTCTGAAAACGAGAGTCATTACCAAGTGTGACGCTGTTTACAAAGAACATTTTCCTTTAAAAGGATTTCCTCGGAGTCGGTTTTTCGCGTCTTCCGCTCTGCAGTCCCGATGTTGGGCACCAGGGTATAGCAATGACCTGGTGTTCCGATGCAGGATGCGTTTTGCGACGTGCAATTTGCAGTTATGTACGACTGCTGGAAGACTATCATCGCATTCGCTTTGTGCGCGTTCCATTGCTAATATGCTCTCTCTCTCTCTCTCTCTCTCTCTCACACACACACACACACACACACACACACACACATGTCCCCCTTCTCTCTCTCTCTCTCTCATGTCCCACCCCTTCTCTCTCTCTCTCTCTCTCTCTCTCTCTCTCTCTCTCTCTCAACACGAAATTCATTAGGAGGATCTGAAAAGATAGATGGATGACTCTGGTCGGGAAACGGAACTTCATTTGGATGTGTTGAGGTCCATTCGAAAATTGGTTAATGGAGGCACTCGGGAAAAAGGAGAAAAAAAAAAAAAAGGGGGGTTGAAACAATGAGATTAATATTCTTAAACTACTCCTTTGTCCAATTATGACTCTTACCCATCATTTTCTGACGTGATTGCTTAATTA
>NC_087206.1:62390358-62410358 GCF_015104395.2 Macrobrachium nipponense | reverse complement strand
ACTACGGAATGGGGTTATAAAGGAGAGGAATGGGGGAGGAAAAATTCACATTATCCGCGTGTCGTAACTGCTGTAGGGGATTTCGCAAACACATTCACAGAGAGAGAGAGAGAGAGAGAGAGAGAGAGAGAGAGAGAGAGAGAGAGAGATCGCCTTCATCACGAGGAAGAGCTGATTTCATATTCATGCTATACGACTCTTCTTTCCTTTCTGGTTGAACCCACTGCTACATGAACGGCATATTTCACCTTCAACCCAACGACGTCATTCGCGTTAGTTAATAAATCTTTCCTTTCCAAGCCTTTCCTTAAGATCATCCAAGTGACTCGTCGTGGAGTCTAGTCAGTGTTTGGATGGGTGACCACCAAGAATTGCTGTTTGCCGTCGAGGGCGTCAGCCCTCTGAAATATACTCTGGTGCCATCTCATCCAAGGCGAGAAGGATCGCTGATTGAAAATAAAATATAAAATAAAATAAAATGCAGAATGTAACCTGAATATTATCCAGTATTATGGCAACAAACTTGTTCTTTTGCACATGGCAGCCTAGAACTTATTTCATAGCTCCGTATATGAAATTTACCATACAAGTCCAGTTCACAGAAGCCATTAGAAATCTACAGACAGTAGCAATAACATTCCCTGAAGAAACATCTTCCAGCATCCATAACTCTGCTACAAGGTACTATCACCAAGAGGAATATTTCCCCTAGGGCAGCGGTTCTTAACTTTTTGCAGTGCCCATACCCCTTGATACCTCAGAACATTTTCTCGTACCCCCATCCAATATAAATACAATACAAACGTATGAAATGGATTAGTGATACACACCTTGCTGAGAAAAAGTGTCAATTAGTAGGAGACTACGAATGTTCTTCATAAAATTAATTATGGTTGCACATATTGCCTCTTTTGATGTTGTTTCTCATTAATGATGGATGTCTACAGTACTAATTTTATAAACGTAAATGAGACAATTACGGCAAGAGAAAAATTAGAAAAATATATGTTTTACTTTATCAAGGTAAATATATTGCAGTACCATTGCACTGGCTATCATGCCTCGTACCCCGAGGTTTAAGGGTTGGCAGGTACCCCAGCTTAAGAACCACTGCTCATGAATAAGTTGAATATGGAATTTAGGCCAAGCACTGGGACCTATGATGTCATACAGCGCTGAAATGGAAATTGACAGTAAAAGGTTTGAAAGGTGTAACAGGAGGAAAACCTCAAAGCAGTCGCACTATGAATCAAGCGGTAGGAGAGGGTGGAAATGAAGATGGAAGAAAGAGAATATGAAAAGAGGTACAGTAAAAGGAACGAAAGTGGTTACAGCTAGGGGGCTAAGGAAGGCACGCTGCAAAGAACCTTAAGTAATGCCTACAGTGCACCGCATGAAGTCCACTGACGGCACTATTCCCCCTACGGAGCACTTCTCAAGAATATGCTGCATCCATACAGAGCAATCCTACCCCTATCTATCTAAGCCCAAGCCTGGGGGCCTATATGCCAAAGGACGGGTCAACAACTTCCTCTTGGAGTTTCCGCAATATCACTAGATGGGAGGTTCCTGGGGGAGGGGGGGCGCCAAAGCATCGCATCCTTCCTTCCGTTTCTCTCAGCATCATCATCATCATCTTCCCTCTCCCCGTCCGTCCGTTATTGGTGAAGTTTCGCCCACGATGCTGGACGCCTCGGGGTGTGTTGCCAGTTCTTACACGAGTTATACGAGGGACGCACAGGCGTCTTCTGATGTCGTAGAAGGGGAAGACACTTTTCGCACGGCATTTTTTCCTTATCACAGAATAAGAATTTTTTTTTTATTATTTTTTCTATATATATATATATATATATATATATATATATATATATATTCAGTTGTATTCCACATAGGAAATGAAAATGGTATGTCTCAGGAAATGCTCAACAGTTTCGTCGTCCAATGGACCTCTTCTTGGAGCGTTTATTAAGGCTGCAAGAAGAGGTCAATTGGAGGACGAAACTGTTGGGCATTTCTGAGATACCATTTTCATTTTCCTATGTGGAATACAACTGAATATATATATATATATATATATATATATATATATATATATATATATATATGTATATATATATATATATATATATTATTATATATTATATATATATATATATATATATATATATATATATATATATATATATATATACTATATATATATATATATTCTTCATCACTGGTGGGCTAATCCTCGATAAAATAGGTGCGGGGATACGGAAGGACATGGCACATTACACGATTCTTTATTGCTAGCGACGTTTCGAGACAAAGTCCCATCTTCAGGCTAAAGGCAAGAAATAAATATTACATTAATACAAAACAATTAGGAATGTAAACGTAAAATTATTATAAATTAAAGTATTTCTAACTAAAATTACGATTTAAAAAATCTAAAAGAATGAGTATTACATCAATACATATATTCAAGAAAATGAAATGTCATCTATGAGAGTTCGTAACCGTCCCACCTGCTATAAATACCTGTGCATCACGTATCTCAATTCCTTTACTTTTGTCCTCGCATAGATCACCACCACCAGAGCTTTATCTGTCCTTAAGAAACCAGATTTTAAGAAACCTGATTTTCCAGCTACGCGCTGATGAAAAGAAGATTGTAGAGGTGCGTCCACACGGTCGAATAATGTCCGACGGGCAAACATTGTTACCATATCATAGGCGAAGTAGGATGACGTCATAAGCGTTAAAACTATGGAAGTAGATCGGGCAACAAACAGTGGTACCAGATGAGGTTGTATACCACTGTTTTTACTCCGTTTACAAGTCAAAGACCGGCAGACAATTGTTAATTGGTAGCAATGCTTGCCCGTCGGACATTGTTCGACCGTGTGGACGCACCTTAAGACGATCAGGGAAGGCAATACACATTGAATACTATGGAAACAGCTATAATTTTAAACGCTACTGCCCTCAGAGAAGGTATCCTCCCTGATGTTATTATTATTATTAAAAAATCCTCATAGTAGCACCAGTCTTCAAATGGAGAAACAAATCCACAGTAAATCCCTTATTAGATTGATAAGGGGGACCGAACAGATTCCCGAAAGCTATCCTTATAGTTTTTAAATGTAGATATGTGTACATTTACATAACTGTGGATTTGTTTCTCTATTATTATTATTATTATTATTATTATTATTATTATTATTATTATTATTATTATTATTGTTGTTGTTGTTGTTGTTATTGTTATTGTTGTTATTATTATTATTATCATTATTATTATAACTGAAAATAAATGAATAAAAAAAACTAAAGGATTCAGTGCAAAAACGCTCACAGCCCGTCTCAATGTCCTAATTAAAAAGCCTGCTCTCTCTCTCTCTCTCTCTCTCTCTCTCTCTCTCTCTCTCTCTCTCTCTCTCTCATATGGTCAGAATGTCTCGAATTACAGCACGTGCGGCTGCGTCTCAATTAAGTGTGTCAACACGAGCTGCATATTTTAGTCAGGAAAGTGGTGGCGTGGGTTGTGTGTGTAAGAGAGAGAGAGAGAGAGAGAGATCTTTCTCTCTCTCATTTCTTTTTTCTTTTTTCATTTTTAGTTTTCTGTAAAAGAAAAAAACTGTTCAGATGGCTTTGCCCGTCCGTCCACCCTCACATCTTACAAATTACTGAGGCTAGAGGACTGCAAATTGGTATGTTGATCATCCATCCTCCAATCATCAAGCAAATCAAATTGCAGCCCTCTAGCTTCAGTAGTTTTGATTTTATGTTAGGTTAAAGTTAGTAAAATCTACTGAGGCTAGAGGACTGCAAATTGGTATGCTGATCATCCATCCTCCAATCATCAAGCATACGAAATTGCAGCCCTCTAACCTGAGTAGTTTTTTTATTTTCATCTTAGGTTAAAGTTAGCAAAATCTACTGAGGCTAGAGGGCTGCAAATTGCTAAGTCGATCATCCATCCTCCAATCATCAAGCATACCAAATTGCAGCCCTCTAGCTCCAGTAGTTTTTATTTTATGTTAGGTTTAAAGTTAGCCATGGTAATGCAACTCAGGCCACCACCAGGCTATGGCTGAAAGTTTCATGGGCTGCGGCTGAGAGTCTCATAGAGTATTACACATTTTACAGAAACCTCGATGGCATTTTTTACTCTTTATTGAGAGTGCTTTATGTCTCCTACCATCGGAGACAGACAGACAGACTGAGAAAATGATCCCCCACATTACTATTTTGCAAAGATTTAGGAATTTTATTCCAACCTGCCCCAGAATATGGCGTATCTTACTATAATGGACATAATGTCTGTCCGTCTGTCTGTCATTCAATCACGGCCAAATGGGTGATCCAATGGGCATGAAACTTGGCAGGGTTATAGTTGGGACCCCTAACATGGTTTACAATGGGGTTGCTCCTATCTCCGCCCCCCCTTACGAAGGGGGTGGGGGTGAGAAGGGATTCCCTGAAATGGAGCAGGTTCTGCCCGTGAAACGAGGCAGGTTATGCCCGTAGACTTAGTTACTTTACAAATTTTCATACATAATTTCTGTATACATAAGTTTGCTAGTAAGAGAAAAGGTGGTTAGGTATGGTCTGGAAGGTGCATGTAGAGGGAATGACTTAAGGGCATGGAGGAGCATTAACCAGAGGGATGATTTTACGGATCTGCAAGAAAGTTAAACAGAGAGTAGGTCTGGAAGGGGTTATTGGGCTTATTTCGAGGTAATGTGTATAGGTCTTGATTATGGCTTCCCAGAGGTATGGTGGGGTTTATACTCCCAGTAGCTAGGGGGCTATTTACATGGAAGAAATATATAGGCCCGAAAAGGTGGTTATGTAAATGAAATAAGTATATAACAATCCCAAAGAAATTTTTGTGTAGGCAGGATTTGAGTTATCTAGAGATGAGGGCTGTATATTTCAATTGGTGTGTTAGGGTCTGGAAGGGATTTATCTTGAAGAAAAGTGTGTCGGAGTCTGGAAAGAGTCCTTCTGGAAAGAGAGTGGCTGTATGTCTGAAAAGGTGTTACATAAAGAGAACGAATGCAGGGTCTGGAAGTTGATTATTGAAAGCGTCCTTCAGGAGAGAGAATGGATTTATGTCTGGAAAGGTATTACCTAAAGAGAAAGAGTGCATGGGCCTGGAAGTTGATTATTAAAAGCGTCCTTTTGGAGAGACTAGATTTATGTCTGGAAAGGTGTTACCTAAGATAAAGAAAGCATGAGCCTGGAAGTTGATTATTAAAAGATTCCTTCTGGAGAGAGAATGGATTTATGTCTGGAAAGGTGTTACCTAAAGAGAAAGAATGCATGGGTCTGGAATTTGATTATGATGGGCGGTGTTGGAGGTTGGTGGTACGGTAGCTGCTTCCAGACGGAAGGCGGGTGGTAGAAGAAGCGATGGATGGACAGGCGGGCGTGCTTATTTAGGATAATGGAATATTTACTTGGTAGGAGCGGGATGTTTGGGGATACCTGTCCTCAAGGGGGCTGGGGACTGCGCCTGGAAGCTTACAGATAAGATTGAAAGCTGGAAAAAAGGGGGAAACTTTGGCTGCGGATTCTGGAACTGGAATGTTTAGAAGACATGATTTCGTTACTTTTTATATCTTATTCCTTTTTTATTTATATTTCTGGAACGCTAGGACTGGAAAGTCTATCCACAGGCTTTTTTTCCCCGAAACCCTGATTATTACTTACTCGGGGAGTAAGCATACAAACAACCTTGTTGCTGTTGTTGTTGTTCTTGCTGTTGCTGTTCTTGTTGCGCTGGTAGGAAAGGTCTATGGAAGAGCCTACAAAGATCTGAAAAAGGTGTTTAGCGTCGAGTTAAAGATACAGCAATTTTAGGATAGGATATTTATGATTTATCTATTAGAATGAAAATGTAATAAAATAATGTGCATGTTAAACAGTACAGGAAAATTATTAATAATAAAATATAGCGCATTTATTTTAATTTTCGTTGATGAAGCAAGGATCTATTTGACCATAGATTTTAGCACGTTTTAATTTAGGTTAGGTTAGGAATATAATGTTCACAACTTATGCCTGATGGGAAAATACTGCACGCATCTCGAGTCAGCTGAAGATCGGATAACGCCTTGAATTGCATTATCTTAGTTGCTTACAAGCTTGTATTGAAAATTTGAATGAGAGATGTCAGTTATCGTCAAAGGTTGGGTCGATGCCTTATCTGTCTTCATATTGTTTTGCAATTAAACCCTGTTGTAAATTATAAGTAATTAATCATTGTCTCGCGTGGAATTAATCAGTGGAAGCCAGATACCATAGGAGATTAATCATAGCGATATTATAGGAGTTATTAATCTTTGTGATGTGTTGGAAGTGATTGGTTATAGCCATCGTATTCATGGGTAGTATTCATGTTGTACGGAAACATTTCCACTGTTTGGAGGTATTTGTGTAGTTACTGCATATATGCAAAGTGGTGTATAACGTCTCTGGACATTGCTATTAGATATCCTTTGGCACTGGTTCCACAGCACTTTGAAGAGGCAAAGACACGCGATAAGATAACAAAAATATGTAAAGAGAATGAAAGATGAAGCATGTTCAGCCTCCCTCTCTCTCTCTCTCTCTCTCTCATACATATATAATATACATAGATATACATGAACTTGAAAATGTAGAATATACAAAGAAAGTGCTTGTTTCAAGTCCCTTTTTCACTTACCTTGCTGCTCTGGATTTAAGGATATTCTCACGTACGTGTTCCTTCGTGCAACATTGGATACATATATATATGTGTTATTCGAGCTACAAATGTCCTTCAATATCTAATTCGCTCTACCTCGGAATTGATATATTTTCATATATGTAAACCGAAGCGGAATTTTTTAGTTGATAATAATTTCGTCCTCTCGTGGGTTCGGACCACCGCCCAGCGGACAGAAGCGAAATCAGAACGTCAGTGACGTTATCGATCCGGCTAACAAGTGAACTCATTTTTAGCTTGAATAATGTATATGAATCACGGTGATGTGATAACTATTCATATATATGTATATGTGTTTGTGCAATTAATATGTATATATATATATATATATATATATATATATATATATATATATGATATATATATATATAATCTCATATATGCATGCTGACTTACATATCTGGCAGATCTGCTCGTTTTGGCTAGATTTCCAGTGACCAACAAGCCACCGCCTCCTCCTCCTCCTGCGTGCATGAGGAATCTGTTGTTGTCAAGGGTTGCGACGTTTATTGATGGGCCGGTGATTAGAACACGTTTGCCATTAATCAAACTGCCTCCCTGCAATGCAGACGTTCATAAACGTTCCTTGGGATTAAAGGGAAGGGCGAATCGTTGATGAGCCAAACATTTTTCACGTGTCCAGCCTATTGTCTGCGGTCCTTGGGGGGGACATTCGGATGAAAAGGTCAATAATGTTTAGGCGAATTTGGGCTCCTCCAGGTGTTATTGTGTCTTGGAAATTGCTTTACATCTATCTACAAAAAACATGGACGTTGAAGTAGACATTATCAGACATGATCGTTCTCACAGTTTACACACAAACACTTGCATACATTCACAAAAATGCGTGCACTTTTATATGTACACACACTCGCATACTACACTGACGCACCCATATATATATGTACACACTATATATATATATATATATATAATATATATATATATATATATATATATATATATATATATATATATATATATATATATTCTTGTAAGAAACCCAAATTTTAGTCTGACCCGTGATTCCTTTTTGAGTGAAACTGAAACCAGGCTGACATGTAGTAGAAAACATACTGAAACGTGTACAAACTGAAACCGTCAACCCCGTTAACATATAATAATAATAATAATAATAATAATAATAATAATAGTAATAATAATAATAATAATAATAATAATAATATATTATTATTATTATTATTATTATTATTATTATTAGTTATTATTATTATTATTATTATCATTATTATTATTATTATTATTATTCAAAATGAATTGGATTTCAACTTCGATACCGTAAGGATACCGCTCCAACTTTGGCCAAGATTACTCAAAAAAAAAGAGTCCGATGTCAGCCGAGCAAATAGATTCATGTTGACTTTCCTCACTATATCAACAGTCACTATTTTAGTCTGGAATTTCTTAAAATTTTCTTTTTAAGTTCGAATAAAATTTTGTGGCAAGCAGACCGAAGTATCGCCTTCAGTCGGGTCGTACTTTCACCGGCTTCACTTGTCCAGGGCAGCTCTCGGAATTATTTGGTTTGTCTTTGAAATCTTTGCTGAAGGGTTTGCATTTCTCCCTTCTCTTTATCTCTCGACGAAGAGCACCTGGATCGTAATGGAACTCTCGTTCAGTGTTTGTGCGGATTGGGTAGGGTTAGAAATGCGAAGAAATGGTAAGAAAACAAAAGAGGCAGCAAACGTGGAAAAAATTGGATCAGATTGTTTCGAGATTTCGTGGTGTGGTCATATGGAGAGAACAGAGAAAGAGAGAGTGAGGCGAAAAACGCATATAATTTAGGACTTTCAGACTAGGCGGTGTAGTAGCAGTTAGATCACTGGATGCTTCGTTAAGTTTTTTTAAGGGAAAAGGAAACGAGCGTTAGAAGCTATTATTGCTTGAAAGTTTTTTGGGCATGAAGTTCATCGTGATTTGTGAGGAATATCTTCATATATATATATATATATATATATATATATATATATATATATATATATATATATATATATATATTATATATATATGTGTGTGTGCATTCAATTGTATTCCACATAGGAAAATTAAGACTTTTTCTTAGAAAATGCCTTTTACAATTTCGTCGTCAATGGACCTCTTCTTGTAGCATTTCATTTTCGTTTTCCTATGTGGAATACAATTGAATTAAACATATATATATATATATATATATACTATATATATATATATATATATATATATATATATATATATATATATATATATATATATATATATATATATATATATATAAATCCAGGATCTGTATATTCCCCATAAACAGACATCAGCCTCAGAGGTATTTCCGTTTCGGGCCGCGACGTAGTGAGATATATTGTCGGCTATTTTTCACGGTGGCATTTTATCGAGAGATAAAAAAAAAAAATATTGGGAGGAAGACAAATCGACCGCCGATGGATACGCCTGCTAATACTGCCTTCCCCTCCCACCTCTCCCCCCTCCCTCTTCCATCTCTTCCCCTTCCCTCCCCCTCCCCTTTCCTCTCCCCTGGCAATGTGCATGGAGGTTGAAAGTCGTCAATCACCCTGCCACTCAAAATCCCCGAAACGGGTTTCCATCTGGCCGATTTATAGTCAACAGACGACAAATTCGCATTCGGACGATTCCTTCCTTCCTTCCTGTGCCTCCTCTTTATATCGGGGCAGGATGGGGCGTGTGGAAGCTGCTGTGAGGTGACCTCCGGTGCCTTTTTTTTGGGGGGTGTGGGGTGGGTGGGGGTGTCGTCCCACACATTTTGCCCTCGTGTCCCCCTCAGGATTCTGTTACTCCTCCATTTTATCAAAAGATTCTCTCTCTCTCTCTCTCTCTCTCTCGTCCTCTCTCTCTCACAAGATCGCAGCTGTTATACAAGGAACGGATTACTTTCCCTATTTCGAAGTTATTGATGTATATATATATATATATATATATATATATATATATATATATATATATATATATATATATACGTGTGTGTGTACACCTACTTGAGAATATCCTTAAATCCACGTTAGATATGTAAGTGAAAACAGGGACTTGGAACAAGTACTTTGAAAATGTAGAATATACTGCGAAACTACTTGTTCCAAGCCCCCACTGTTTTCACTTACTCCTCTACCGTGGATTTAATGATAAATATATATATATAATATATTAAATATATATATATATATATATATATATATATATATATATATATATATATATATGTATTTAAAAACGCAAAATCCTGTTCTTAGTAAATATCACATTCAGCACTATTTAGATTTATCCCAATGTGAATATTGGCCAATTATTATTATTATTATTATTATTATTATTATTATTATTATTATTATTATTATTATTATTATTATTATTATTCATTATATAATGCTGTTTAATCTAGAATATTATGAGGCTGATTTTTTTTATCGTTCTGCATGCTTTGCATCCATTGTTTGATAATAATGAAAAAAACTTAAACTCCAAGACACAGTGTTTGCCAGTGCTTGCTTGCTTGCTTGCGCGCGCGCTCTTCTGTCCTTGGCACGGACAAGGGCACTGGGTGCAATCTGGCGAGGCTGATGACGTCATGGCACTCACACCGGTATCAGGGTAATTAATTGTAACTGCCAGAGGAAAGGGCGTTTGAAATTTTGCGGTGGATTTTGTTGGTTGGTGGTGGGGCAGGGTGAAGGATGGGGGGTGAGGTCACGGTGGAAACCTGATGGACGATCCGGGAAGAAAGGCGCCCTTCAATTTTTCTCTTTCGGTCGGTGGGATCGACGATGACCCTCCCCCCAAACCCCCCAACCCCCACCCAGGAGATAACGATAATTTGCGTCGTGTTTATAATGACGACGACGTGGTATAAAGCGTGTACCTTCTTCAATTTTCTCTTTCGGTCGGTGGGATCGACGATTCTCTCTCTCTCTCTCTCTCTCTCTCTCTCTCTCTCTCTCTCTCTCTCTCCCCGATGATTTGCGTCGTCTCGATAACGATGATGATGTATAAATTTATAAATTGTTGGCTATCCCTAATAGTGTTGGGGTGTTCCCTGATGTATAATAATCATCCATTATGCATATTACTGACAGCCTTCTTTAATTCCGAGCTCTCTTTTTTTTTTCAATTACAGAACATGTGAAACGGGAATATTGAGGCAGAATATAAGTATCCTTTGAAAGTCATCACCTTCCTGATAAACATTGTTTTCCTAGATCATCATTATCTTATTTTATATATTTTTATATATATTTTATATTTGTATATTTTATATACTTGCACACATACATACATCCATACATAAGCTACATACGTAATACCAACTTTTTTTTAGTTTTATTCATACGTACATTTCAAAATTAAAAACAATCGATTGCCTTTGCTCTTAGCGTAGAATTTTTTTATATACATACATACATACATACATACATACATACATACATACATACATACATACATACATACATACATCAAATCATTTCAATTCATAGCCTTACAAAAATACGTGATAAGAACTTTTTTTTAGTTATATACATACATACGTTTCAAAATTGAAAACAATCGACTGCATTTGCTCTTAGTGTAGAAGCATATACATACATACATTTCAAAATTAAAAAACAATCGACTGCCTTTGCTCTTAGTGTAGAAGCACGCGTCCACAATTTAATCAAGAGAATTTGTCATGCAAATCCGTGAAAGAACAGAAGCTTATGGCCAAGGCTTTGCGTCAGTCAGTCTTTGAAGCTAATAATGTCGTGGGACGAACAGACTCGGTGGTTTTGGCCTGATTTTTACTCAGATGCTGAGAAATTCGCGAATCTGAGACGACTGGTAGAGGACATTCATTTATCATATGTCTTATTATCATCGTATTAACATCGTTTTCCCTTACTCGGGGAGTAACCCTACAAACTACTTTGTTGTTGTTGTTCTGGTTCTTGTTGTTGTTAGGAAATGTCTATGGAAGAGTCGAAAAAGTTCTGGAAAAGGCGTTTCACGTTGAGTTAAAGATACAGGAATTTTCGGATAGGATATTTGCGATTTATTTACTAGATTGAAAATGTGAAAAATAAATTATGTGTATTTATTTTAATTTTCGTTGGTGAAACAACGTGCTATTTGACCTTAA
Organism: Macrobrachium nipponense; assembly: GCF_015104395.2. Lineage (NCBI taxonomy): Eukaryota > Metazoa > Arthropoda > Malacostraca > Decapoda > Palaemonidae > Macrobrachium > Macrobrachium nipponense. The sequence goes on along the minus strand of NC_087206.1, from coordinate 62,398,476 downwards.
ATTTTAGCACCTGTGCCAAGTAAGCTGGAGCCGGTTCCCGCCCTGTTTTGCTTGTTTTGTCGTAATTATAATTTGGTAGAAAATTTTTCATATTTTGTATTATAAGACTTCAGTAAAATCTTTTTAAGTTTTATTGAAAGGCAAGGGTGATTCCCTACTCCTAAGCTACTTTATCCATCTGGGCTTGAATCCGTCTTGAGCTTATAAACCAGCAAGACCAGTTCCTCACTTTAATTCTCTTAACATTATACCTGTTACGTCTGAATGAGTTCGAAGTTCCTTGCTGGACGAGTTGGTTACACACTCGCCTACCGATCTGGTAGCCAGAGTTCGCTTTCAGCTGCCGCCACCGTGGGATCAGAGGATGGTATTTCTGGTGATTAGAACTTCATTTCTTGATATAATGTGGTTCGGATCCCACAACAAGCTGTAGGTAGGTCCTGTCGCCAAGTAACCGATGGGTTCCTAGCCACGTAAATGAAAATCTAATCCTTCGGGGCAGCCCTAGGAGAGCTGTTCATCAGCTCAGTGGTCTAAGATATATTTGACTTGAATGAGTTTGAGTTTATTTTTGGGTTTTAAATCTGAATGCAACATTGCAGTATATTTAGTTCGTGTGCATTTTACAAAATACCTGAAGTCCGTTACTCCACTTCTCTGGAGCATTATGGTGATGAGTTTCCAACCTTCCATCACATACACCTGCAATTTGGACATAGTAAACAACTACTGTAAATGTACATTGGAGTGTTTTCATTCCACTCCCGTGTTTTTATTTTACTCCTCTATTTGCACATCACATTTTCCTTCCTATTTAACGAATCTTGTTTGCGCAGCGTCGCCATGAGAGATAGAGCTCACTGTCGTCAACAATTTTATTTTTTTAAGAATTTTTTTTTTCATCATTAGGGAAATTGACGTACGCGCGTCTCACAAAGTGATGTCTTGGGGAGTTCCCTTCATTTTTATGCAAAACAGCAGCGAGGAAGAACTATTATAGTAGGTGCTTGTCAGTATGGGTTGTATACTTATTCGTATGCATAGATGTTAATGTGGGGTTGTATTGTGAAGTTTCTTCATGATTCATTTGCAAAATGCATCCCAGGGTAATCATTCCTCACCCTTTCGAAATTGAAATAAGATTATTTCTATTGTTCTTTCAGAATTATTCGGTAATCTCTTCACTTCTATATATCTTTTATGGAAAACATAATTCTAATCCCTGTGCTCTTCCAAGTTAATCTCCACGTTTTCAAAATAATCCTGCGTATTTTTCATATTCTCGAAAGTTAAATCTCCGATTCTTTTCACTTTTAGAAACCAAATCTAGAATTCTCCATTTCTGGATATTATGCTAACGTTCATTTTTAATTCTTCCGAAACATTTTATTATCCTGAAATAAAAAAAAAAGAATAATTACCTTTTCCAAGAAGTCAAAATAGAAGTCTTGCAAGCTTTGATTTTCAGAAATAATTGCAGAACTAAATCTACCTCGTTGGAATTGAATGTTATATTCGGTTTCATTCCTTTAAAGTAAATCTTAGGAATTCTCTTAAGCTATTCCAGAAAGTGATGTTAGACTTGGATTCTTCTTCTTCTTCTTCTTCTTCTTCTTCTTCTTCTTCTTCTTCTTCTTTCTTCCAAATTTGGCCTTAGATAAGGTTTTTCTTCTTTCAACTCTAAATGTATCTAAATATTTATTTTTGATCTGGGTTTTTCCGCTCTTCCAAATTTAATTATGCAGGGTTTTTTTCCTAAAACGAATCTACAATTTTTAAGATTCTTTTGGAACAAAATACCTGCATAATTAAATTTGGATGAGTGGAAAAATCCAGGTAAAAAATAAACATTTAAAGAATTGTAGAAATATTTTGTTAGATCTGTTGAAAAGTTAAGAAAATACTAAGGTCATGTTTGAAAGAGCAAGAAGAAAAATCCATGTCTAACATCACCTTTTGGACGGTCGAAAGGTAATTCCTCAAACGTTTAGATGTTCTCATCGTCCTTTCCAAGCAACGTTAATCTATATACAATAATTTTTCAGCTCATTTTCGGGAACAAAGTAATCTAAAGACTTATTCTTCACTCTTCCCAAAAGTTAATCTTAGACTCAGAATTTCCGTCGGACCCTCCATCGTCGATTCAATTTGCTACACTGCCGGCCCTGTGATATGACTCCGTTCCCAAACATTATTGGCGCGTGACGTCATCGGTTATTTCATATTGTAGGAGAGCGGAAGGGACTAAAAAGAATAAAAAATAAAAAAATTACAAATTTGCCTTTAATTTTGAACGAGAAACTACCTCTCCTCTCTCCTCTCTCTCGCTCTCTCTCTCTCTCTCTACTCTCTCGCCTTCTGACGGTTCGGTTTAATTGGGCTCTTATGAAGGTTTTATTTTCATTGAGTTGGGACTGGAAGCTACCCCTGTTTACTTGTTTATTATTTTGTGTGTGTGTGTGGTCAGTTGATTCATAATACGAGAGAAAGCGGAAGTGGAAAAGGCAGCCAGGCAGGAAGACAAATTATCATTTCTACTTCCAACATAAATTTTTTTTTTTAACGGGGCGATTAGAAAGAAAAATAAAAAAAATCAGCTATGAAAGAGTTAGTTAAGATTTACAGCACATATATTAAGAAGGAATCCTGATAAAGAAATATTTCGATTGATGTAACAAATGACAAAACCTGCGGAATCGATGATGCGATGTAGTTTCATATAATAATTATACTATATATTTATCATATAATATATAATTAATATTAATACTATTATTATATATATAATATATAATTATATATATAATACAATATATTTACGAGTAACAATGTCCTTTAATATCTAATTCGCTCTACAACCTCGGAATTAATTAAAATTTTCTTCATTAAATTGCTTAACCCGAAGGGGAATTTTTTCTCGATAATAGCACTTGCCTAGGTCGTCCAGGCAAGGTCTTATTATCGAGAAACAAAAAGGACCATTGGTGGAGCTCTGAATATGTATATGAAAAATCGGAAACGGAAATTGATATGATTTTATAGTATATATATATATATTATATATATATAAATATAATATTATATATATATTATATATTTATTTAATATATATACTAAATATTAATAATATATAATATATATAAATTATATTAATATATATATAACTAATAATATATATTAATATTATACTTATTTTATATATAATATTATTTATATAAAGTTTATATAGTAATATATATATATTATATTTAATTATAATATAGTATTTATATATATAATATTAATGAATACTTATCACATTCAACCGGATCATTATATAAATCAATTCGAGCCTACAAAGGTCCTTTCCAATTTAATTGAATCACGGTGGATGTTGAACTAAGTATTTAACTACTTACAACTTTATAACTCACCTTTGGGTGTAACTTATCCCGGTGGTTGTAATGAAATTGGAAAATTTCAACGAAAAAATGTTGGCTTAATATAAAAATTACCAGATTGTATTTTATATATAGTTATGCTATTATGTATATATATATATTAATATATATAATAATATATATTATATAATACTAATATATAGATATACCTATTAATAAACTATATAGTGTTGTGTTGTGTGGTGTGTCTGGTTGTGTGTGTGGTGCTAGGGTGTTTGTTTTTGTGTGTTGTGTGTGTACATAACTAAATCCAAACTGAAGTTATTTGCATACTTATATACTATAATTATATATTATAATATAATTACTAATTAATATACTACACAATAGAGTCCAAATGCTAAATCTTATGGTTATTCCTCTCTCGATTTCTTAAGCTGTTTTCTAAACAGGGTGGATGCAGTTCGAATCCTACTTGGTGACGAAGTATTTAATACTTATAACTTTATAACTCTCCTTTGGTGTAACTTATCCCGTGGCATAAATGAACTCGGAAATTCAACGAAAAAATGTGGGCCTTAATATACAACAAAATACTAGATTGTATTTTATATATAGTATTATCAGTAATAATGTATTTATATTTATCATATATAAATAATAGTATTATAATATTATTATATTATATTAATATAATATATTTATTTATTAACTTAATATATTATATATTAGCAGTTTTATTTAAAACCTGACATGACGAAATCGACTGAATTTTGCGACATTCCTCTCCGGCCCAGCCATTATTTACAAAGTTTGAAAGATTTCTCAAGTAGGTACGGCAACTTTCCTGAGCCTTTTTTTTTTTCTTTTTTTTTTTTGTCCACTTTGGACGACCTTTCCGCTCAAGTGTAAGTCCCTGTGATGTTGAAGAAGAGAAAAAATAGCGAAACGATATATTGCAAGGTGGTGATGTAGTTCATATCTTGGTCTTAAGTTTTGTTATTGTCTGTAGCAAATTGTCACGATGCAGCGACAGATGGAAATTGTGTATCTAAATTATTAAATTCATAATCGAAACAGGATACATTTATTTTTAAAAATCTGGTTGAACAGTATTTGTTATTTACATATCTTTGATTCTGTTTAAGTTTTGACAACAGCTCCGCAGCGCGTGTAAAAGACGGAATGATTTAACATATTCCCATACCTCTCGTGTTCTTATGAAGACGATTCTGGCTTGGTCATCGGTTCGGTGTCGAGCTGGAATTCCTTAGTTTCTATCTGTCAAGGCCCACTTTGCCGCTAATGGTCTGAAGCAGTGAAGAAAAAAGTATCTGTGGTTTATTATGCGTGATGAGTTGCAGCCCGGGATGACATCTGAAAATAATTGCTTCTTCTGCTAACCCGTAATGGGAAACAGATGGGTGCCTGTGTACGTATGTGTATGTGCTTATTTGTATGTATATGTGTGTGTATGTATGTATGTATGTATGTATTGTATGATATATATATCTATATACTATATATATATACTATATATATATATATATTATATAGATATATATACATACATACATACATATATATATATCTATATATATATATATATATCTATCTATATATATATATATATATATATAGATAGATAGATATAGATATATATATATATATATTATATATATATATATATATCACACACACAAGCGAATACACAGGAAAAATGATAGTCAGAAATCCAAGCGCTTTCGTCTTTACTACGACATCTACTGTGAAATTTTTAATTATATGTATACATATATATATGCATGTAATGTGTATGTATGTGATGCATGTATGTATAATATAGTTTTCAAACTGTGTATAATGCAATACTGAGTGCTGCTTTTCAATATTCTGAATGCAAAACAAGAAAATGTTGCAACGAAGAGCTGATTCAAGAATACCTCCCCACTCTTTTGAATTATATTCTTTCGAAAGAAGTTATTTTTAAGTTTCTTTCCCAAGTCTCCTATGCAACAGCTGTTTTTTTTTTTACGTAGTAGGTTGCTTGAAGGAAACTTCCCGGTATTGCTGGGGAAAGAAGTCTGGTGACTTTACACTCTCCATATATTTGGATCAGGCTCAAACTTGGTTACTGTGTCACCATTATCCCCAGGCAATGGAGAGAACTTGTCAGCTTCTCTGAGGACCTGTCTCCAAGCAAACTTGGTAGACTGTGAATGCTTTATTAACTTGACCGTATTAGTGAAGCGTTCGAAGATGAAATTAATATGGAGAATAGGACGGTGAGATGATGTAGCTGATGCGCTGTTGCATATGGCGACCGTAACAATTTTTCAACATGGAGACTTTGCATACTCATTAGAAATTTGAACAAATAGCATTTTCATTCTTTGCCCTGTTTATTAAAAGCATGTGTAATTGTTGGTAGATGCTCATTTTATGTTCCTGCTCTTCTTTTCATCTTTTTCGCCTGAGGTAACAGTTTATTTTTTTAAGATAGTTTCCAGAAGTTTACTTTGTGACAAAGTACTCTATCACAAGAAAAATAATTATGATAATTTAAGTGGCAGAGTCCTCCAAAATATATTGTTCACATTCCAGCAACTTCCAAAAAGGCAAGGAGAGTCAAATTCACTGAGGAAATATTTATTTTTTAATTGTCTGTTAAAGAAAACCGTTGAGAGGCTTTGTCTGTCTGTCCGCACATTTTCTGTCCGTCCTCAGATCTTGTAAATTACTACTGAGGCTAGAGGGCTGCAAATTGGTATGTTGATTATCCACCCACCAATCATCAAGCATACCAAATTGCAGCCCTCTAGCCTCAGTAATTGTTTTTTTTTTATTTAAGGTTAAATTTAGTCATAACCGTGCGTCTGGCAATGATTATACGCTGTACGGAAAGCTCGATTGCGCCGAAGAAACTTCGGCGCATTTTCTACTTGTTTTAAATAGTAAATAGTTAAAGGCTGGTGTTCATATTTAAATATCAACTAGAGAGTAGCAGTAGTAATACAGTAGTAGTAGTTGTGATAATGAAAATGGTTGTGTTGATGGTTATAGTAATGAATTAGTGTGACTATTGTCACACTAATTCATTACTATAACCATCAACATTACTCGGAGATTAAACTTTGGACACTTTTGCCCCCCCAAAAAAAGGGGTGGTTAGTATGTGGGGGAAAAAACGCAAACATTTTAAACTCTCGACCGTCAGACTTTATTCGTAAGTCTTCTCCAAGACTTCTGACCTTTCCCAGTGTCGGAATTCTTTGGTCAAAGTTATTGGAAAATTCTTTACGAAGAAACAAGTATTTTATTTTTGCGATTATTGGGGAGAGGGGGGGGGGGCGATGGAGGTTGCGGGGTTTGGGGTTTTTATTTCTATAGATCCAAGTATTCAGCCCAAATTATTAAACTGCTCCTTTGATGAGGAGGATCTTAACCATCCCCCCACCCCCTTTTTTTGCAGGGTCTTTTTCCTTTGCAGCTGGTTTTTATTTATTTGCTTTTTCTTTGCAGTTATAAATGATAATTGTTATTACGATATTATTTCATGTAACTTAAAATTGAATAAATATTTTATTGAGGATAATTATTGTCTGTTTATTGAAACGTCCAAAAGAATGTATAAAACCATTAACGTATGAGGAGATAAGAAATATTCCATGGAGAAAATGAATCGAAATAATGAACTACATTAATCGTAAGTGTAGAAGAAGTTCTTGCAACATCATTCTTATGATTTATTATCATTGCATTGGGTTGTGTTGCGTGGGTTCTCTTTACTAGACTTTTTGTGTATGTAAAACCAAAGTGGAAATGATATTATAGTCGATATTAATTTCTGTTATACTGGATAGAAGTCTCTTGCCTAGACTAGTAAACTGATCAGTAATTAACACAAAAACGAATTGATTGTTGGTTTAGTTATCTGTAAAAGAAAACTATTGAGATGCCTATTTGTCTGCCCATCCGCATTTTTGTCTGTCAGCCCTCAGATCTTTAAATATATTGAGGCTAGAGGCTGAAAATTGGTATGTTGATTATCCACCCTCCAATCAACAACCATACCAAATTGCAGCCCTCTAGCCTCAGTAGTTTTTTCATTTTATCTAAGTTTAAAGTTTCTCGTAATCGTGGATCTGGCAACTACATAGGTGCCGCTGCTCATACAGCATTATACCGAGACAACCGAAAGATAAATCTGTTTTCGGTGGCCATTAGTATACGCTGTACACAAAACTCGATTGCGCCGAAGAAACTTTGGCGCATTATTATACTTGTTTAATTTTGCCGCCAATAATCAGTTAATCGAAGCTCATTAATAACATTGAAGATTTATTGTGAATTTTGGTGACAAAACAATCTGTCGTGCCCAGCATTTGCGTGATTTTGAAAATCTAAAACAACGTAGTCACTATCCATCTTTCGCTTGAATTTGGAGACCATCCCCCCCCTCTCTCTCTCTCTCTCTCTCTCTCTCTCTCTCTCTCTCTCTCTCTCTCTCTGCCCAGGTTTGATACTCGCGTTGGATTCTTTCTCTTCCTTCTTTTTTCTTTCTCTCCTTCATCAAAACACAAAGAGTCACTAAGAAATTGTGTCCAGATAACGGTGAGCTTTGCTAATGAAAGCCAAACGAAATTATTTTCAGATTTCCAGATGACTAAGTTATGTACCCGTTTGCTTTTTGGCAGTCGGTACGCGGAATTGATAGGCTCTATTTTTCGCTTGCTCG
>NC_087206.1:62347858-62385358 GCF_015104395.2 Macrobrachium nipponense | reverse complement strand
TTGCAAGGGTATGGCAGGCAGCTGTGAAAACATGCGGGCCCCTTATCATTGCAAGACAAAGACTTGGTATGAATCACGCATTACCCAAGAGAGTTATGAGGCCTCACGTAGTCGTATATCTCACTTGTAAGAGGCCAACACCACCTCTCTCTCTCTCTCTCTCTCTCTCTCTCTCTCTCTCTCTCTCTCTCTCTCTCTCTCTATGTTTGCTTCAGGAGGTAGAAGGAAGAACTGTTTCGTGTTTTCAGTATCGTATAACTGAATGTGATCTCTTACTATGAAACATATCTTGTTCTGGGATAATTGGAGAATTTTGGCATTTAGTGGGTTATTCTGGAGAAAGTAGACGAACTACTACTACTACTACTACTACTACTACTACTACTGCTGCTGCTGCTGCTGCTGCTGCTGCTGCTGCTGCTGCTGCTGCTGCTGCTAACGATAATAAGAAAGTACCTATAGTAGTTTGAGTGTCGAAATTGAGAAATTTATGGACAGTAGTGTATATGTTCATTATATTTCAAGATAAATCTGTACAGATTTATCTGTAGATATATGTACATATACATTATTGTGGATTTTTTCTCCTAATAATAATAATAATAATAATAATAATAATAATAATAATAATAATTTTTCAACTACAGTAAAACTATCACTAGTGGTGAAGGTATTGATGGTAAGTCCTTACCTCGATGCACTACGCAGAATCTTATCAATTCACGTCACAAAGAAATTGGCAGGTGTTTTTTCTAGCTTTCCATATGAACTGCAACTGTTCGATAATTTATTTGATAACCCTGATATAACGAAAGGTTATTGGGGGTTTTGGGGGTGGAGGGGCGGGCGGGTGGGGGGGGGGGATCTGCTCTTCAATCTTCGGCCCAATTAAAGACCCTGAATTGAATCCATCCATCCGTTCCTTTCTCCTCACCCTCACCTCACATACCCTGCCCGCCCCCCCCCTCCCATCCCCTCCTTCGAACAGTTTTAATAATAACACCCAAATCTCAGGGCGTCGTCCCGGCCCCCATTTCCCATTAGAGGTATTTTTCTACTCCAAAAACTCAAACATTATTAAAAAAAAATTCTCTCCCCTGAAGTTTTAAATTGAAATACGTTTTTACTTGGAACTTTAATGACATATTATTTGTGGTTGAAAAGTTTCCCTATCCAACAACAAAGCTCTCTCTCTCTCTCTCTCTCTCTCTCTCTCTCTCCTCGAGTTTATAGATTATCCATCACTCCTAAATCAAGCTTAATATTCGTGTTGCGCAGATTGAAGGACCGTTAAACCAATTACCTAATGTCGAATAATATATATATATATATATATATATATATATATATATATATATATATATATATATATAGTCAACATTCAATATTTATCCTTAGTGCGTAACATTATTATAATTTTTATAAATCTATAACTCAGTTGTGTGTTTTAAATCTCTCTCTCTCTCTCTCTCTCTCTCTCTCTCTCTCTCTCCTCTCGTCTCTCTCTCTCTCTCATCTTTTGTCTCCGTCATTTGACATTTCGGGAATTATAGGGTATGTGACTTACTGATACATTTCGGCTTCACCTCTGCACGTTGATTAAGGTGTGATCACATAATGTGTGTGCTGATGTGTAAATTCCAGTCGACCTGCATTCTGTCTTGATATACATTCTGGAAATTGAAATGAGGTATACAATTTATGCCAAAGGCCAACCGCTGAATGACCTGAGCTCATTCAGCGCTGACAGGGAAATTTAGAATAAGGTTTTATAAGTGTATCTGGAGGAAAACCTCGTCGTTAGAAATATGATATGGAAGAAAGAGAATATGAAGAGAGGTACAGTACAAGGAATGAAAGGCGCTGCAGCTAGGGGGGCCACTTAAGGACGCTGCAAAGAACCTTAAGTAATGCCTATGGTGCACCGCGTGAGATGCGGGGATATGTGTCACATACCAAGTGAACCAGCAACTACTCAAGATTTGATCATGAAATGCGGCCTGTCCCGTAATAGTATATTCTTACTGACGTGAACTGGACGAAGCTGCCAGCTTGTGTATCCTTACATTGATGGAATACGATAAGGGAGAGGCTATGAACTGACTAACCCCTCCCCCCTCAACTCCCACCGTCCCCAAGGGCTCATATACCAAGATAACGACCCTGATTAGAGGCTGATCATCGAGAGGTGGTGGTGGTGATGAAAAAAAGTCCAATATTGATAAAATGAGCAATAGCTGATTGGTCTTGAGGGCTCGTACTCCAAAGCGTCAAGCGTATCAAGACGTAATTGCTACTGTTAAGGGCACCCACAGATGGAAAGTGACGATATTAGGTGAAATATGGCTTTACCCTACCATAGATTGATATCATCTGTTTTCGCTTACTCGGGGAGTAAGCCTACAAACTACTTTGTTGTTGTTCTTGTTTGGGGCTAGGAAAGGTCTATGGAAGAGCCTAAAAAGGTCTGAAAAAGGTGTTTCGTGTTGAGTTAAAGATACAGGAATTTTTGGATAGGATAATTATGATTTATTTAGTAAAATAAAAATGTAAAAAATAAATAAAGTGGATGTTAAACAGCACATAGTTATTTCTGATAAAAATATAGCTTATTTATTTTAATTTTCGTTGGTGAAACAAGGCTCTATTTGCCCGTAGATTTTAGCGCGTTTTAATTTAGGTTAAAAATCAAGAATATAATGTTTACAACTTATAAGTGACAGGAAAATCTTGCGCGCGTCCCAAATAAGCTGGAGTTCGGATCACGCCTTGCTCCATTTGAAAAAAAAAGCCCAATATCCAGAGGTTAAATCGGTCGGTTTCAGATGACAGATTAAATGTATTGGCATGTTCCTACGGATGAAAGGGTCCTGCACATTTTGTGCTGAATTTGCATTTCGTAATTAATTAGTGCTTTTGGTCAACACCGCTCGTTCGTTTAATCATTTCCCGTGGAATGCCAATACCGGTGTTCCACTGCTGTTCCCAGTTTGCAATCGACAGCTGCAAGGCGTCTTTATTGATTTTGCCTCTGGCCCCTAGAATGCTGTTTTCGTGATTTGTTTGAGATTATTGAAATATTTACAACGGTACGTTAGGAGGCCATATTTATCACATTTTCATTTTTAAAAAATACATATAAAGATATGAATTTTTATCACATCACCGTGATTCATATAATGTCCTTTAATATCCAATTCACTCTACCTCGGAATTAGTATATTTTCATATATGTGACGAGATTATCATCAACCAGAAAAATTCCCCTTCTGTTGACATTTGAAAATATATTAATTCCGAGGTAGAGCGAATTGGATATGAAAGGTCGTTTGTAGCTTATTGCATAATATATATATATATATATATATATATATATATATATATATATATATATATATGTATATATATATATATATATGCATGTATGTATATATATACATATATATATATATATATATATATATATATATATATATATTTAATTATATACACTAGGTGTAACACAAGTATATGCAAGCATTTTGGGAAATAAAAGGAAATGCCATTCTGAGAAGAACTATTGTGGCCATCCTTAAGATATTAAGTAATTTAGTTGGGTTTATTTCCTCTCTCTCTCTCTCTCTCTCTCTCTCTCTCTCTCTCTCTCTCTCATACATGAATATAATTTGCAATTCGGCAAGAATCTCTCTTATGACCTTATTGACTTGCCTCTCAATTACCATTGGAGGTATAAGTAGACTCGACCGCGGCAGAGTTTTATAAAAGTGTGTTCATTATGAATATCTTCTATAAAAAAAAATTTTTTTTTAATATAATGGATGTACTTGGCTTGTGTCACCGGAACTTTTTGTTATAAATTGACCGAATTAATAATAGCATATGAAAATTGCAGTGTTTGTCACTGAAATCATTATAATGATTATGCATTAACAAATGTTTTCACTTAAAAAAAACATTTAGAATGATAATTGAAGATGGCTGATGCCTTTTTTTATTTATTTGCAGCCGAGTGATAATTAGCCTCTCCTTTTCATACAGTTATCATTTTTTGGTCATTAGTCTAAACTGCTGCGGTGCAATTAGAAAGTTTTATATCCAGAGGGAAAACGGATTTAGATTGTACTGCTCTTTCTCTATGGTTGTTTGTTATCGGTTCGTCACTTTCACGAATGATTGATGACATGTCGTGTAATAGTGCGTTTTATATATTTCAGTGCTGATTTATGTATTTATATGCGTAGCATATATTCATACCTACATTGATACATCTTGAGCCAAATCAAGGTTGTCACTTCAACCTCTGAAATCAAACCCAGAAACGTCAAAATAGACGACTGCGATAATGAATTCTTTAAACCAGCCGAAATTCGTCTCGTATGTTTTAATTGCTAACGAGAAATAAACTCGCACAATATCCATTAGCCGATAAGACTTTTGACTTCCTGAGAGCTTTTCGCAAAACGCCGACTGGCTTGATAATGTCTTTGCAAGTATCGAAAAGCAAGTTCATTATGGACGCTTTTCACGGGAATTCAAACTATTTTTCCTTTTAAAAGTCGTGTCATTTGTTGATTATATCATGAGGAAAGAGTTCCTTTGTATAGCTGGTGTGTGTGTGCGTGTACGTGTGTTTCTGAAGAGAGAGAGAGAGAGAGAGAGAGAGAGAGAGAGAGAGAGAGAGAGAGAGAGGAGAGGGGGGGGGGGGGCGGGAAATGTTCAGCAATTTATGCATTTACTTAATTTATTCCTATTGTCTTTACTTATAAAAATTATTTTGCTAACTGGGTATTAACGGTAATGAAAGAAAAAAGACGTAAAGACTAGAGATTCGTATCTAGAGTATGTGGAAAAATAATCATATTCTTCACTGGTCCGCCTTACATAGTGAATGAAAAACAGGGTATTCTTTTTTTTTCAAAAATTCGTGTTGTGATGTAAACTGACATATGGGTTCGTGTTTGTTTACACTGGCAGTTTTGCAGCTCGTGAACGTATTTCAAGACTTAAGTAAATGGTAAGAAGTTGGTTAGGTTGAGTCATATTGTGTATTTTGTAAATACAGTTATAATTTTGTATATTGGCGTCGGTTACTTTAGCAGCTGCGATACCAAATCTATATATGCTGAGACTTAATAAGTTAAGTTTGTTTTATTATTTCAATAGAGAAACTGAAACTCGTTTATTGATGAGGAAAATGCACTGTTTCTCATGTCGATGTTCACATGAAATACAGGGAATTGCATGATTGGATTCTTTTACACAAAGTTGTAAAAGGAAAAGGTGGAAAAAGCGAATCTAAGAGACTATATCACAAGTTTAGAAGGTAGTAATCAAGGTTATTTAGTTGGATATTCTAAAATAATACAGGTTTATATTGGGGGACAGAAAATAAAGAGTTGATTATTATATCCTTGCACATACTATCGGATTTTGACTTTTTAGATTTCGAGGTGATCGAAACCGGATTTAAAAGAATGTGAGTTGTCGTATGGGGGAAATGCGGGAAAATGTCCACTTCACTTCGGGAATATGCTTTCTAAATGGTGGAGAGCAATCTTGCCAACGAATGTCCCCCGAAGCAGCGTTTGGATGATCGCCCCAAAATAGCTATCAGTCGCTCGCCTTTGATACCACCCGAAATGTCTGCTGGCCATCGGCTTTCACAAAAAATCGATGCCTATCATCAGCTTGGCCCTTTGCTACCTCCATATTTTATTTTTGAGCTTTTAGTTAGATAAATGGGTAGATAGGCATGTTCATAAATGATGTATTTAGATAGATAGATCGTATAGTTAGATAAATGGGTAGATAGGCATACTTATAAATGATGAATATAGATAGATCTTATGGGTAGACAAAAGGATAGACAAGCATGCTTATAAGTGGTCTATGTAGATAGACAGATCTTTTTGTTAGATAACTGGATAGATATATAGATAGATAGCTCTTATAGTTAGATAAATGAGTAGACAGGCATGTTTGTAAGTGGGGTATATGGATAGATAGAGCTTATAGTTAGATAAATGGATAGATAGGCAAGCTTATAAGTGGTGTATATGGACAGACAGATCTTATAGTTAAGGAAATGGATAGATAGTCATACTTGTAAACGGTGTATATAGATCGATAGATCTTATAGTTAGATAAATGGATAGACAAGCGTGCTTATAAACGGTGTATATAGGTATACAGACAGACTGACAGACATGCCTCACGGATTTTCCCTTTAGAGGGGTGTGTTTTCAGAGAATGTTGACCTTCCCTTCCTAGAGACATATTATAGGAATGGGGTCGCTGGCTCCACGCCCAGCTGTAACCACGCAGTAACCCACAGCAGTTAACCATCTGATTGCAACCGAGTATATTTTATGCATGAGACCAGGCTTGTTAGGATTATTGAAATCCAGAGCAGTAGTATTTTTTTTCTTTCTTTTTGTCAGGAACTTTGTTGTATGCTGCCCCAGAGCACCAACCTCTCTCTCTCTCTCTCTCTCTCTCTCTCTCTCTCTCTCTCTCTCTCTCTCTCTCTCTCTCTCTCTTTTTCAGGATAGCTACTTTTTTTAGAATAGCAACTTTTCTTTTTTTTTTCTTAGAGTAAACATTTTTCTGATAAATAGGATATGAAGTATATTGTGTCACTATTCTTTTTTGCTGGCAATTTGTATATTAGAAGAATGCCCTACAATATATCGCTGTATGCCTCGTGTCTTCAACTTATTGTTTTCTTGTTGCCCTTTTTCTCTGTACTTTTAAGCAACTAAATATGTATATTGTACCTATATTTTCTCGCCTTCGTGCCGGCAGGTTTTACAAGTAATTCTATATCCGAAAAATTTATAATAGTAACGCAGTATATCCTGCCACTGTTTTGTGTTTTCTTGTTTTGTTATCGTATATACTTCTCTGCACCAGCATATATGAAAAGGAAGTAGGTCGAGCCACCGTTTTCTTGAGTTCTTGGTCCCCCACTTTTTGCCTTGTCTTGAACCTTGCAAACGCTGCCAGTCACGGCGAGGCTTTGCGCTAATCTTGCGAGACGCTACATCCCTCGTGGCGTGATCAGCAGAGGCGAGGTTTATAGACCTTGAGCAGAAGTGCCATCAGCCCCCGAGGTATAAATTTGTCCTTATTAAATTTTCATTTAATGACCTTGCAATTCATTGCTTGTCCTGTACTATTTTTACTAATGTCAACAAAATCATAACTTTCATGAAATCTACAGTATTCCAAAGTTTTTTGACTGGTTAATTAATCTGTGCTATATTTACTGTCAACAAAATCATAACTCATGAAATCAAGTTTTGTCAAAAAAAATTTCCTTGATTATATCAACCCATTTTGTCCATCCCTGGTGGTATTTGCTGTTAATTAATTCTATTACTAAGTTCCTTATCGGACGAGTGGGTTGCTTACTCGTCCGAGTTTGCTCCTCGCTGCCGTCAATGTGGAACCAGAGGAATTTGTTTCTGGTGATTAGGAATTCATTTCTCGATATTATGTGGTTCGGATCCCACAATAAGTAGGTCCGGTTGCTAAGTAGCCAATTGGTTCCCAGTCACGTGAATGAAAATCTAATCCTTCGGGCCAGCCCTAGGAGAGCTGTTACGCGCCTCAGTTGTGTGGTTGGTATGGTGTTTGCGTCCCACCTCGGTGGTCGCGAGCTCGATTCTCGGCCATTCCATTGAGGAGTGAGAGATGTGTATTTCTGGTGATAGACGTTCACTCTCGACGTAGTTCGGAAGTCACGTAAAGCCGTTGGTCCCGTTGCTGAATAACCACTGGTTCCACGCAATGTAAAAACACCATACAAACAAACTAGGAGAGCTGTTCATCAGCTCAGTGGTCTGGTTAAACTAGGATATACCTTTTTATTCCAATTATTTATTATGGGGAGTTCGAAAATATGGAAGCTTATGTGCTAAGCGGCTCTCTCTCTCTCTCTCTCTCTCTCTCTCTCTCTCTCTCTCTCTCTCTCTCTATCGTTGCAGAATCCAATAGACATTGATACGAAGCGTGGAGACGGCATTTTTACATTATAGTTCATAACAAATAACCATGGAAATAGAATAAGAAGTGCTTGTCGCTATTGCTCGCACACGAGCATCTTGATCGATGTTGATCTAGAGGCGCTGTCTGTCTCTCCTGGATTCGATGTGATTCAGGGATATCACAACCAATTTCCTATTCCCCCTCTTGGCACAGCTGCGAGATGGATGCGAGATAATAGATTGGATGCTGGAGAGGATAGAGATGTTCGGTGATGTCTGAAGGGGGGCTTAACGCCTGCGATATCACTGCCAACCAATGTAGGAGAAGACCGAATGGCCATGGAATTTAAACACAGACAGAAAGGCAAGAAGACCACGCATGTATTTACGCGCAATCATTCAGTCAAAGCGCAAGATACTGACGTTTCCTGACTACACCTTTTTGTTATCATAAAATTGGAGGTTTTGCGCGAAATAGTTTGTTTAAAGTATTAAAAGTCAAGTATTCGATTTACACATTGGGTTTATTTATCAACAAAATAACTTTGAACTAAATGTCAAGTATTTGATCTTTATATGGGGCTTATTTATAAACAATAACTTTGTACTAAATGTCAAGTATTTAACTTTTATATGGGGCTTATTTATAAACAATAACTTTGTACTAAATGTCAAGTATTTAACTTTTATATGGGGCTTATTTATAAACAATAACTTTGTACTAAATGTCAAGTATTTGATCTTTATATTGGGCTTCTTTATAAACAGAATAACTTTGTACTAAATGTCAAGTACTTTAATTTTATATTGGGCTTTTTTATATAAACGGAATAACTTTGCACTAAATGTCAAGTATTTGATTTACGTATTGGGCTTATTTATCAACAGAATAACTTTGCACTAAATATCAAGTATCAGCTTTTTATATTGGGCTTATTTCTAAACCGAATAACTTGGCTCCCATTCCTGTCTAGATACCCTCCATCGTTTGAAGGTGGAATGCTTTTTCTGTTTATGGGTATTATCGAGATGTCTTCATTGTTTCGCCAACTTCATAACTCATATGACAGTGGATACGTCTTGCACCACTGCAAGCAGGGATTCTCTAGGTGCTGAATTTCCTGATCCCATTTCACGTGTATGGAAACTTTGGAAGCTTTGTAATCTAGTAGATAATCTAGATCTGACTTGGAAACCTCTGCTCAAGCTTTACGCCATCATGGGGGGGAGGGGGGATGGGTGGTAGGAAAGCCCTATGGAAGAGCCTAAAAAGTTCTGAAAAAGATGTTTGGAGTTAAATATAGGGTGTTTATGATTTATCTATTAGGATGAAAATGTAAGAAATAAATAATGTGCATGTTAAACGGTACAGAACAATTATTTCTAATAAAATACAGCGTATTTTTTTTTTCGTCTGTGAAACGACGCGCCATCTGACCGTGGACTTTACAGCACAAGCCCCGAGCAAGTTTGAGATCGGATCACGCCTCGTTCCTTTTTATTTTCTACTTCAGCTTCCCACGAGACTCTTAAGCCTCTGTTGAAGGTGATATGGCCTATACAAGTAAAGGAAATTCAATTCCCTCGAACAATTGAGCTATGAATCAAAACATGTGGCTGGAGGCGGGAAGGGACTGGGATGGATTTCATCTTCTGGAACACATTGATTAGAAATTACATTAGTTGTGTTTGTTTTTAATTCTGTATGAGAGAGGGGCGAGAGCTTTCCATATATATAGCTTTTTCAATAGATCTGAGCAAACATTGTTATAAAACTGCCGTATACTTATTCATTGCTTCATCTGATCATATTTACTTTATTATATATATATATATATATATATATATATATATATATATATATATATATATATATATGTGTGTGTGTGTGTGTGTGGTGTGTGTTTGTGTGTGTGGTGTGTGTGCGTGCGTGCGTGTGTTTGTTTATGATATATATTATATATATATATATATATATATATATATATATATATATATATATATATATAGTAATGCATTCATGTATTTCTATGAAAACCATGCAAAGACTTTTATGCCTCCTACAAATATGAATAATGCACCTTTCTGCTATTCTTAGTTCCCGATGAGGAGGAGAATTCTATTCGTTTCATATATTAACGAACGTCTCAAAGATACCTCTTCGAGGTAGAGAAGCTTCACCTCACCTTTGGACAAACAGAAATGGCGAGAACGAAGAGGCCTCGGTATTATCGCAGCTCATTCCTTGCGGCCGCAATGAACGATGTGTTTCGATGCGTGTTGATTAATTAATCTTTATTGACTCAGGCGGTCAAATATCCCTAATTAAGCCTCGTACGGCAGAGAATAGGGACAGAAATCAGAGGGGGAAACGCCTTCTTTCATAATGGTGTCATATTTATGGCCAGCGTGATTACGTGTGGTCTGTGGCTCTTATGAAAGAAGTTTTTACGAATGAACCTTTATGACGCCTGTTTTATAGAAGGTTACAGGTAGGATATATATAACGTCTTTAGGGGAATAAGATACTTCATATTCAATACTTACGTAATGTACTAGATGTTTGTGTCTGTATTCGTGTCATCATAAGTTATATCTATTATTTTAACAAGTTAGATGCTCTACGTTATTTTACACACTGATAAAATCAAAAGCAAGTGAATTTGCGTATGGCGGCGTACAGCATAAATATCGCTTGAAATGTTATCGAATGTGAGGTCATATTATGGTAAAACTTTGAAACTGCATAGAACAATTTTGGATTTAGTACACGGCATCATTTCAGAGGGCTGATTCTAGTTACGGTAAACTACGTCAAATTTCGTGATGCGTTTATATGTTTTATATGTTTACGCCGTATTTTTCGTTATTAAAGAATTTCAAACTTTTTCTTTCACAGCGCAAACGATATTGAGTTGAAGTGGACTTTGGCTAACTTGAAAATAAGACTGTCTGGTGAAAGTTTCAGTATCCTAACATTATTTTTGTTTTTGGATTTTTACTAGTCTTAAATTGCGTTGACAAATGTTGATGTTGAGGTATTTTTCAGCTTTTTGAGCCAATTCCGTAGATGATGAAGGTTAACAACATGAATAGTTAGGAAACTGTTCTGACCATTCGAGAAAATACTAATAAGTAAATAATACGACAAAGTTTCTTCGGCGCAGTCGAGTTTTCTGTGCAGCGTATAATACTGTACGAAACTCTCGATGTGCTACAGTGTGAAACTCTCAGCTACGACCTGGCAGCGCTCAGTCGCTCCCCAGATGCGATCAAGTTGAGGGTGCGTCGGCGACGCCTCCGGAATTGGACTAGGCGGTGCCAGATGCACGATCATAGCTAAGTTTAACCTTAAATAAAATTTAAAACACTACCAAGGCTAGAAAGCTGCAATTTGGTATGTTTGATGACTGGAGGGTGGGTCATGAACATATCAAATTACAGCCCTCTAGCCTCAGTAGTTTTTAAGTTCTGAGGTCGAACAGACAAATAGCCATCTCAATAGTTTTACAGAAAACTAGAAAAAAAGAACGAATGAAAGAGATTAGCAGGACATCACTTGAGAACTATTTTCAAAAGTCATCTAAGTCAGCTCGCCTTTAATATTAACTTAGAGAAAGACATTTTCTGGAATTGTATGTAATATTTTAACTCCTCTGCATCAACAGAGGAAAATAATAATGATCACTCGACTACCCTACGGGATATAAGGCTACGGGCTGGATGTCTGTTGATAAGAATAGAGTGGTTTGTTTACCTTCTAGTATTTGCTGAAGGCCTAATCTCTCTCTCTCTCTCTCTCTCTCTCTCTCTCTCTCTCTCTCTCTCTCTCTCTCTCTCTCCAGTCAAGAGGACTAATAGATGCGTCATAACGCTTCTGTTTGCCATCAGTAACGTTCACGTTGCAATGATTTTTCGTAGCCATTTCTCTCAACGGAGGAATTTACATATTATTATTTTATTATTATTTTTTTTTTTTTTTTTGCTCTATCACAGTCCTCTAATTCGACTGGGTGGTATTTATAGTGTGGGGTTCCGGGTTGCATCCTGCCTCCTTAGGAGTCCATCACGTTTCTTACTATGTGCGCCGTTTCTAGGATCACACTCTTCTGCATGAGTCCTGGAGCTACTTCAGCCTCTAGTTTTTCTAGATTCCTTTTCAGGGATCTTGGGATCGTGCCTAGTGTCCCTTTGATTATGGGTACAATTTCCACTGGCATATCCCATATCCTTCTTATTTCTATATTACAGATCTTGATACTTATCCATTTTTTCACTCTCTTTCTCTTCAACTCTGGTGTCCCATGGTATTGCGACATCAGTGAGTGATACTTTTATCTTGACTTTGTCAATCAACGTCACGTCTGGTCTATTTGCACGTATCACCCTATCTGTTCTGATACCATAGTCCCAGAGGATCTTTGCCTGATCGTTTTCTATCACTCCTTCAGGTTGGTGCTCGTACCACTTATTACTGCAAGGTAGCTGATGTTTCTTGCACAGGCTCCAGTGGGGGGCTTTTGCCACTGAATCATGCCTCTTTTTGCACTGGTTCTGTGCAATTGCCGGACATTCGCTTGCTATGTGATTTATGGTTTCATTTTTCGTATTGCACTTCCTACATATGGGAGAGATGTTATTTCCGTCTATCGTTCTTTGAACATATCTGGTTCTTAGGGCCTGATCTTGTGCCGCTGTTATCATTCCTTCAGTTTCCCTCTTTAGCTCTCCCCTCTGTAGCCATTGCCACGTGTCATCGCTGGCTAGTTCTTTAGTCTGTCTCATGTATTGTCCGTGCATTGGTTTGTTGTGCCATTCCACTGTTCTGTTTGTCATTCTCCTGTCTCTGTATATTTCTGGGTCTTCGTCTACTTTTATTAGTCCTTCTTCCCATGCACTCTTTAGCCACTCGTCTTCACTGGTTTTCAGATATTGCCCCAGTGCTCTGTTCTCCCTCCTTCCTTTCGTGTTATGTATAGTCTGTCCGTATTTGCTCTTGGGTGTAGTGCTTTGTGTATTGTCATATGTTTCCTGGTTTTCTGATATATGCTGCGGAGTTCTGCCTTCGTCCATTCCACTATTCCTGCGCTGTATCTGATTACTGGCACTGCCCATGTGTTTATGGCTTTTATCATATTTCCGGCGTTGAGTTTTGACTTGAGTATCGCCTCGAGTCTCTGCATATATTCTTTCCTTCATCTCTTGGTGTTTTATACCCCCTCCTTCCATTATTCCCAGGTATTTGTATCCAGTCTCATCTATGTGTTTGATGTTGTTCCCATATGGTAGCTTTATCCCTTCAGTTCTCGTTACTTTGCCTTTTTGTATGACTAAGGCACATTTTTCTATTCCAAACTCCATCCTGATGTCCCCAGATACAATCCTTACAGTCTGGATTAGGGTATCTATTTCCTTGATGCTCTTACCATACAGCTTGATGTCGTCCATGAATATCAGATGGTTTATTCTGTTGCCTCTTTTCTTGAGTTGGTACCCGGCATCCATCTTCTGTAGTACTTTTGTCATGGGAATCATGGCTACTACGAAGAGTAGTGGGGACAGTGAGTCGCCCTGGAAGATCCCTCTCCTGATATTAACCTCTGCTAGTCTTATTCCAGAGCTTGTAAGTATTGTATTCCAGTTGCGCATTGTATTTTTGAGGAAGCTGATGGCGTTTTCCTCTGCCCCATATATTTTCAGGCATTCTATTAGTCATGTGTGTGGTATCATGTCGAAGGCTTTTTTATAGTCTATGCATACCATGCTTAGGTTGGTTTTCCTTCTACTGTTCTTCATTACCATTTTGTCTATCAGGAGCTGGTCCTTTGTGCCCCTACACTTCCTTCTGCAGCCTTTCTGTTGGTGGGGGATGGTGTTTGTCTCCTCTAAGTAGTTGTATAGCCGTTCACTGATGATACCTGTTAGTAACTTCCACATTATTGGTAGGCAGGTGATAGGCCTGTAGTTACTGGCTATATTTCCCTTACTCTTGTCTTTTTGTACTTCTTCCTGTGGTCATCCATTTGGGTGCATGGTGATTTGAGATACAATGCTGGAGTTGTTCTGCTATTCGTGGGTGTAGGGCCTTGAAGTTTTTGAGCCAGTATCCATGGACGTCATCGGGACCTGGGGCTTTCCAGTTTGGCATTTTCTTTAGTTGGTGTCTGACTGTGTCTGTCGTGATCTCTGAATCTTTGTTTTATTCTCCCTGTTTCTTCTTTCTTGACTTCCTGGAGCCATGTTGCATGTTTGTTGTGTGATACCGGATTCTCCATATGTTTTCCTAGTCTCTTACTTGGTTCGGCTTCAGGAATTTCTTGGTGGTTGTGTTCCCCTCTTAGTTGGCTCTATTATTATTATTATTATTATTATTATTTTTATTATTATTATTATTATTATAGTTATTATTACTATTACTATTACTATTACTATTACTATTATTATTACTATTATTATTACTATTATTATTATTATTATTATTATTATTATTATTATTACCACCACCATAAAACTTGTTTTTATAATAATAATAAAAATGATAATAATTGTAATATTTTTTTATCTATCACAGTCAACCAATTCGACTGGGTGGTATTGATAGTGTGGGAGCTACTTCAGCATCTAGTTTTTCCAGGTTCCTTTCCAGCGATCTTGGGATCGCGCCCAGTGTTCCTATGATTGTGGGTACAATTTCCACTGGCATATCCAATATCCTTCTTATTTCTATTTTCAGGTCTTGATACTTAATGTATTATTATTATTATTATTATTTATTATTATTATTATTATTATTATTATTATTATTATTAGTATTATTATTATTGTTGTTGTTGTTGTTGTTGTTGTTGTTGTTGTTGTTGTTGTTGTTGTTATTATTATTATTATTATTATTATTATTATTATTATTATTATTATTATTATTATTATTATTATTATTATTATTATTATTATTATTATTATTATTAAAGTGAAGCTGAAGTTGCTGGGTTTAGGATTACATTTTCACTACGTCCCACTCAGTTTCTTTCTTGCAATTTTGTTAACAGAATGCGCAAGTAAATTCTGAATACGGTAACTGAAATATTTTTGTGACCTAATGTTTATGACGGGACCTCTCGCCTTCGTAACCTTTGATGAACCCATGTTAGCTTATCTTTGCTTGGATCTTCGATCGCTCCATTAACACACAACCTATTTTTCCTTCCGCTTGAAGGCATCTATAACTAGTAATGAGTCCATTGTTATTCTGACCTTAATATGCATTTGATGTACCAAGGCGACACGTGCCGGGCCCTTTGTAAACAGTGAGTCCGTGGAAAAATCATAGACTTTCGTTCCTTACGAACTTAGGCGAGACCTTGATAAACCTCCAAGCGGAGGGAATTAGGACAGTTATACGAATTGAAAAAGTAATTAAAATTTAAAATCTGCCATCCGCTGCAGTCTCCAGTCTCCTTTAATAAATGGATATAAGTTGATGTGGAAATCTCTCGCTAATGTCAGTTAATTTTCCAAGTTTGTAGCAGTATGTTATGGTATTTCTATTCGTGAATAATCAGTCATAGACAGAGTGGTAAACTAAAACACCCCTTATTACTTTCAATTCATTTCTGCCCCCCCAAAAACAGGTAGAATTTGACAATGATGGGCGTTTATTTGGATTGCCTTTTATTATCTAGATGCTCTGAGAGTTTACTACCAAATCAGTCATTTTGCCATCTTTCTTCATCACCTGGTCCATATACGCGCTAACATCCGTTGTCAACAATCTCCAAGTTCATCTTATTGCATGTTTAGTTTAGTCATTCGTTTGGACTGAAGACGAACCCGGGAAAGGATTCGAAAGCTTTTATAAAGTATTCATAAATTATATACACGAAATTATAACATTTTTATTACTGTGGACCCCTAAGAACAAATATTTTTCCCATTGTTCGTAATATAATGGATAACGCTATTGAGTTTCTCAAAAGCAATCAATTAGCATTACTGAAGATGTAACAAATAATCTTATATATGAAGGTTGACCAGTCTTTAATATCTAAGGGTGTATATTTGCAAGCAAATATTTGCGGGTAAAAAGCAGCTTTGCTCTTATAGGTAGAGTTCCTCGAGCAACATATTATTGTCGTAAAATTAGTTACTTTGTTTCAGCGACATTTGCATCATGATGACAGTTTCTTTAATCATTATTGTTGATGTTTACAGATCACGACCCAGACGACATCGAATTGAACGTAGTGCGATACAAACCTGACGGCATCGATGCACTGGCCAGGACCACGAAATTCAGCAAAAAGGAACTGCAGCTCATGTACAGAGGGTTCAAGGCAGTAAGTAGGATGATGACGTTTGCTTATGTTTGATTATTGAGTTTTTCCAAAGATTCTGTTATATATACATATGTAATATTATAACACTACATTTTCATAAAATATCCTCAAACTGTACGGAACATTCTTAGCCGAGAACATATTAGTTGTTAAAATACAGAAAATTAAACTTTGTATCATATGACCCAACCTCACTGCACGCCTGGAAGGAGTGTTTGCATAGACTGTTTAGGTAGTAAGCTTTTATTCATGCCTTGGTTTGTAATGATGCGTGACTATTAAGATTTTATCCATAGGGACGTTGACATGAAACTTTAGTCTTCAAATATGTTTTTCACCAAATCTATAAGAAAGTCTTTTGGGGGAATTTGTTGATAGGCTCTACAGACCATCCTACCAGATTTCACTATCCTCATCTGAGACTGTTTGTTGATGGAATCTACGGTCCCCGCCCATCAGATTTCACTATCCTCCTCCGAACTTTTGATTCACTGTAATGGCTTCCTTGGTTTGACGAACATTCGTTAAGTGTGCTGTGCTTCTTGTCATATCGAAGTTACACAAGATGCAGATGAGCTATGAATTAACTGACAGACGAATTTATGGTAAACTTTCTAGTTTCGAAAATAAGCGAAGAAAGCAGTCACGATGTAAAGCTGGAGAATCTCCACTGACGCTTTTGCGAGCGGGGTCCTACCAGGGTCCTTTCCTGATAGTTGTTACAAGAGCAGGAGGCTTTAAGTCCTTTACCAGCGTGATATTTTAATTGATAGGAGTGATGGGGGAAGGGACGAGGGAGATTTAATTAATCCCACCTCTGTTTCACGGCAGGAGGAGAGATTGGCGCGTTGTTTATCCTTCTATTAAACGAAGTGTGCATCAAAAACAATATTCTCATGAACGATAATCGTCGTCTTTAGCCTGGTCTATTTTTATGTAGGATCTCTCTTGTTAGATTTATTTTGCTGAAATATTTATAAATAAATAGAATCTTAAACTCGCGTTTAGTTTAATTAGTCTTTCATTTTGATGTTTAAATGTTTTTCTTCAAGTTTTTTTTTTATCAGCGTCGCTTATATTTTACGTTTACTATAATATTACAAATCGTTCCAAGAAATTTAGTCATGCAGTATCGATTGAGAGGGATGCATGAGGAATATATATTTAATAATGTTCACGAGTGATGCAAATTTGTTATATTGTGATAGAGGGCCCTGGAATGAACGAGATTTCGAAGTGAAGTTGTGTGGATTGAGGAACATGAGTGAGAAAAAGATGAGAGAAAATGATTGATTGAAGGGAAGCCTGCTATTGAAGATCATGAATACAATATAAATAGGTGGTTTCTTAATAATCACATGGAAGTCTTAGCAGGGGAAATTCGTCGTAGAAAATTATTTAAACAAAATTATTTTGGAAATCAGAGAAATACCGGAAGTCAAATTGCAATGCAGATAATACTCTGGTCTCCCATTTTCACTTGTTTTCCGGACATGTTTTATGCGATAAATTTTGCATTGGAAATAGGATTAAATGGCATTTGCCCTCTCTCTCTCTCTCTCTCTCTCTCTCTCTCTCTCTCTCTCTCTCTCTCTCTCTCTTTAAAGGTCTAAATTGATCTCATAAGGCAGATTGTGCTCCAAGTACACATTCTCTCTCTCTCTCTCTCTCTCTCTCTCTCTCTCTCTCTCTCTCTCTCTCTCTCTCTAAATGGATCATAAAGCAAGTTGTGCTCCAAGTACACATTCTCTCTCTCTCTCTCTCTCTCTCTCTCTCTCTCTCTCTCTCTCTCTCTAGAATAGATAATGAAGATAATGATATAGAAGTAAGGGATGAAAATAGTGAATATTTAGCTGACATAGATATTAATGAAGCTGATATTGTGCAGGCTATTAATGAAATTAAAAATGGAGCTGCTGCAGGGCCTGATGGAATTCCTGCTATTTTGTTAAAGAAAGTAGTTCATTCTATCGCAAAGCCACTTGCAATATTATTAAGACAAAGTGTAGATACAGGCAAGATTTATGATGAGCACAAATTAGCATATATTACCCCTACTTTCAAAAGTGGATCAAGACTAGAGGCAAGTAATTATAGGCCTGTGAGTCTAACATCACATATTATGAAAGTGTATGAAAGGGTAATGAAGAAAAATATTATGAAACATTTAATAAAAAATAATTTGTTTAATAAAGGACAACATGGTTTCGTACCCGGAAAAAGTACACAAACCCAACTGTTAGTCCACCGTGAGAACATATTCAAAAATATGAAAAGCGGAAATGAAACAGATGTGGTTTATTTAGACTTTGCAAAAGCTTTTGATAAAGTAGACCATAATATATTAGCGAAGAAAATTAGAAAACACAATATCGTGGATAAAGTAGGAAGATGGTTAAAAGAATTTTTACACAACAGAAAACAGATAGTTATTGCAAACGACGAGAAAATCGGATGAAGTCAAGGTAATATCCGGTGTGCCGCAAGGTACGGTGTTAGCTGCAATACTGTTTGTTATTATGATTGAAGACATAGACAATAATGTGAAGGATTCGGTAGTGAGTAGTTTCGCAGATGACACAAGAATAAGTAGAGAAATTACTTGTGATGAAGATAGGAACGCTCTACAAAGAGACCTTAACAAAGTATATGATTGGGCAGAGGTAAATAGGATGGTATTTAACTCTGATAAATTTGAATCAATAAATTATGGAGACAGAGAAAGAAAGCTATATGCATATAAGGGACCTAATAATGAGACCATCACAAATAAGGAAGCAGTTAAAGACCTTGGTGTGATGATGAATAGGAACATGTTATGCAATGATCAAATAGCAACTCTGTTGGCAAAATGTAAAGCAAAAATGGGAATGTTGTTACGGCACTTCAAAACAGAAAAGCTGAACACATGATTATGGCTTTATAAAACATATGTTCGTAGTCCACTTGAATATTGCAATATGATATGGTACCCACACTATCAAAAGGATATTGCACAAATAGAGAGTGTACAAAGGTCCTTTACAGCTAGAATAGAAGAAGTTAAGGACCTAGACTACTGGGAAAGACTACAATTCTTAAAATTATATAGTCTAGAAAGGAGAAGAGAACGCTACATGATAATTCAGGCATGGAAACAGATAGAAGGAATAGCAGAAAATATCATGGAACTAAAAATATCAGAAAGAGCAAGCAGAGGTAGATTAATAGTGCCCAAAACTATACCAGGAAAAATAAGGAAAGCACACAGGACATTAATCCACTACGCACCAGCATCGATAATGCAGCGTCTATTCAATGCGTTGCCAGCTCATCTGAGGAATATATCAGGAGTGAGCGTAGATGTGTTTAAGAATAAGCTCGACAAATATCTAAACTGCATCCCAGACCATCCAAGATTGGAAGATGCAAAATATACCGGAAGATGTACTAGCAACTCTCTGGTAGACATTAGAGGTGCCTCACACTGAGGGACCTGGGGCAACCCGAACAAGATGTAAGGTCTGTAAAGTAAGGTCTCTCTCTCTCTCTCTCTCTCTACTGTAAATTTACTGATCTTTGTTGATCTCCCCCATGCTTTTAAGGTTGATGGTAAGCTTTGCATACAGGGTTGACTATCATTATACTGGAAAGATTATTCATCTCTTGTCAAAATATAACAGTGACAATTTTTGGGTCAGTTTTTGTGGTCACCTTTGCAAATGAGAGAAAACACACGCATATATACTTATATGTATATATATTTAATAGAAGGAGCCCATAAAAACGCCATAATATAGAAAGTAAGAACTATATTTCAGAGACTGCTGTTTCTCTCTTCAGGTAGATCATTCCCTACCTGAAGAGAGAAATATAGTTCTTACTTTCTATATATTGACGTTTTTATGGGCTTCTTTTGTTAGATGGTTTTCTGTTGTAACAGAACATTTTTACCAGTCGCGTATATATATATATATATATATATATTATATATATATATATATGTGTGTGGTGTGTGTGTGTGTGTGTGTGTGTGTGTGTGTGTGTGTGTGTGTGTGTACGGTCTCAGTACTTGGGCGACAACTTGGAAATCTTAGCTTAATGATGAATAATATTGCCAAGACCAGGAAGAACATTCTTTATTAACGATTTTTCGAGGTATATATATATATATACATACATACATACATACATACATACATATATATATATATATATATATATATATATATACATGTATGTATATTCATATATTATATAATTATATATTGTGAATGTGTGTGTGTGTGCATGTGTTGCGTAATATAGTGAGGGTTATACTATATGTGTGTTGTGGTGAGTGTGTGGACGTTGTGTGTGTGTGTGTGTATATATATATATATATATATATATATATATATATATATATAATGTATATATGTGTGGCAGAATGCCCCTGTGTCGATGCATTTAGAACATTTTTCCCATGCACTTGTGTGTGTGTGTATGTTGTGTATTATATTATTAATTACTCATATTGGTAATTATATATATATATATATATATTATATATATAGTATCATATATATAATTGAAAAAAATAATGTATATATGTGTGGCAGCATGCCCCTGTGTCGATGCATTTAGAACATTTTTCCCATGCACTTGATGAGGTGTTACACATTAAGATCAGCTGAAGGGAGAAGACCAGGTGTCGCTCCCTAATTACACTTTCATTACTCATATATTTATGTTCCCCTGTTAAGTATGACAATGCACTCACGAACGAAGAAAAAAAAAGATATGAATCCATTTAGATTATCTGAGTTTTTTTTCTATTTAAACATACTGATAATGAGAGTAATAGTTATAGGACGCCATTAATAGTTTTTAGATCCCGGAAGGCCGAGTGTTTTGGAGTCACTGTCTGAGTTTAGACGCAGGTCTCTTTCCGCCCGACGGGTCAGGTACCTGTACTTCCTATTGACCTAGGACTAATGAACTGCTACGGCACAATGGCCCGTAGATGCCGATAAATATAGTAACATTTGCGTAACTTATCACTCCAAGAATAGCTTCCTCTGTTCTACCGGTGGGACACATCAAATTAGTCACAGCCTTAAATAAAGGTCTGTCTCTCTTTTGTCACTTATAAGGTATGACAAAGTTGTTTCGCCTTGAGTTAAAGATACAGGAATTGTAGGATAGGATATTTATGATTTACTTATTAGAATGAAAATATAAAAAATAATGTGCTTTTTAAACAGAATAGAACAGTTATTTCTAATAAAATATAGATTTACGTTAAGTTAGGAATATAATGATTACAACTTACGGGTGAGGGGGGAAAATCTTGCACGCGCCTCCAGTAAGCTGGAGGTCTGATCACGCCTTGTTCCATTTAAAATCACGTATAAGTAATGACATCAAATAATACGAAGACTGGACTCGAAGAGGAATAGGATGATTAGTTTCTTAGCTAGGGTCCAGAAATAAGAATAAAGACTTTTAAAGGGCATAGAACAAGAAAAGAGTTCTTGGAGAGAGGACATGGAAGGAACAGAGAGTTTTTAAAGGATATGAAATAGAGGTGATATAAAGAGACACAGAAGAGGCAGTTTTAAAGCGTGGCATTTGACACAAAGGAGTTTAAAAGAATGATTGAACAGACAAAGGCAGTATTAAAAAGGAACATGGAGCAGAGAATGGAGGTTTTAAAAGAAGAATAAAGTAACTGAGATGTTAACGGGGGGGATAGTGATAGACGATGATGATGATTTAACAAATAGGGGGAATAGAAAGCTTTTATTGAAAGACAAGAAGTATACGAGTGTTGAGCTCTGAGTAAGGAACAAAAAAATATTTAGAAGAGGAGCAGGAAATGGACAGGTTTTTATGGGTGATATGGAATAAGGGAGAGAGAGAAAGAGAGTGGACTATTTTATCTGGAAACGAATGATAAAAACTGCTATCGAGGGACTGGTAATAAAGACGGATTTATTGAGAAACAGGGCAAATGCAATAAGGCAGAAAACAGATGAACAGACACATCGATTCCCTCGCATGCTCACTGTCTCTCTTGATATGTCTACGACTGTGGCAGCTTCTTGAACTATCGTTTTTGTAGTACAGGACCTAGTCGTTTACCCCACTTAACTCTCCTGTATAGTAACCAGTCGTGAGGTCAATAAGAGATTCTTTCCCACTCAGAAAGTCGTCATTCAGTTATGGACAGTTGAAGAGAATCTGATTTGTCTGTCTTAGGTTTGATAAATTTTAATTTTCCTTCAGTGGTGTTTGTGGTGCCTTTTAAAATAAGATTTAGCACTGCAATTACGATCCTTACCGAAACTGCCTGTCAGAAGACTTCGTATACCATCCTTAGGACATCGGGATAGACTTTTAGAGAAATATAAAATATATAATGTTTATTTTGATTCAAGGACAGAAGTGACGTGCTGAGGAAAAGACATGTCTGCAAATACGAATCCCAGATGGGAATTTCATTCCCGGAAAAGAGCGTAAATATCGTCGCTGATACAATAATCATCGACGCCTTTTTTTTTTTTTTTTTTTTTTTTTAATAAAGACGAAATTACTTGCGCAAAACTGCTATGAAAAAGGCCGATATAATAAAATTCCAGGCCAAGAGGGTAGAAAATTCCTGAGCCTTAGCTACAGCTGATTCTGACGAAATGATTGAATATGAGACGATGATGGATGGCGAAGTGAAAAACTGTGTTCCACCATGCACCGCTTTCAAGAAGGGGAAATGGGATGGATATTCAATGCCGATGACCGAAACAGGGAAAATTGCTTAAGGCCAAAACAGGAGGGGGGAGAAAATTACTGGCGGCCAAAACAGGAAAAAATACTTAGATGTTTTGAGTGAGATGGAGGCTCGCATTAAGAAATGGAGAAAGTAAGCGTTTATGTACAGTCCTTTTTTAATTGGTTTGAAATTCCATACGTATCAGAAAGACTTGGGAAGTCTGAAGTTCTTGAGTTCAGTAGATGTAACAAGCATTTGGATTCTGATTTACCTAAAGAGAGGCTTAGCTTCACGCCAGTTTTGCCTATCCTGTTCGTACTGTAAGATATTTTTCTGCTGCCCTAATGTCTATTTATGTTTTTAGTTTTCTCTGTGTGCACATTTTAAAAGGGTTATTCTTAATTTTTTATTTATATTTGATTTATTTATTTTATTTATTTATTTATTATTATTATTATTTATTTATTTATTTATTTATTTATTTATTTATTTATTTATTTGTTTATTTATTCATTTATTTATTTTTTGAAGGAAATGAGTTTCGAGTTAATATATTGTCTTCAAATAGATTATTTTTCATTTCAGTCCGTAATTGGAAGGTTCTTCCTTTCTACTGAGTAAAATAACCAAATAGACGTTCATTCTTTACCCTTAAAACCAGTAGATCTTCAGTTGTATTATGCTCAAAAAGAATTTATTTTCAGAATGTCCCACCACACGGTAACAGAATTTTTATTGACCTGCTTCCCTTACACAAAAGTTATTCTTGTTAGTATCAGTCCACAAAGACCCATTAACTTCTCTCTTTCGAAGTTCACAGCTTGCTCCCCTTAACCTACCTGATGTGCGTTCGTTTGAGTCCTGTCTGGTAAGGTTAAGTTTCCCGATCGGTTTTAATGCTTTCCACTTGTAAGCGAACCTAAAATGTCAAAGGAAATAGAGTATTCAACAGGTTTAACTACACGTTAATAAACCAGAATAATTTTACTTAATTTATTTTACTTAATATACTTAAATTTATTTTAATTAATATATGCTGCAGAGATGATATTATCTCTGAAGTACGTGCCACTACAAACACTTTAATAGTGATTAATTATAGTTGTTTTCCATCGTCCTTCCAAAACGTAAATTTGTAACATTCGTGCGACTTAACGTTTGAATGAAACTTGCATTTTCATTTTTTAATGAAAAATAACCAGAAGAACAGTTGAAAACTTAAAACATTTTGCAAAATGAAATATGGGTGGTAGACCTTCACCCCAAATAAACGGCAGCCCGGTTTTACTTAACGAGACATCGAAGGACATCAGGTCTCGATAATAACCTTTACGATTCCCCGGTAACGTTTCGGGTTGAGGTTGTTTGGATACATGCCAAGTGTCTATCCGTTTCCTAATTCACGTCCCAGGGCAACAGAAAGAAGGTAGTTTTTATGAAGCTTGTCTATGTTGTTGTTCCATTCTTTGCAGAAATAGGAACTTATAGTTAACATATTTCTAAAAGATACACACAAACACACACACATCATATATGTATATATATATATATATATATATATATATATATATATATATATATATATATATATATATATATTTGTGGAAATATTTACAAAGATTATAGTTGGTGATCAAGTCCACAAAAGGATGGGCGAAAGCTATAATCTTTGTAAATATTTCCACAAATATATTTCGTCTGGAAAAACAAGAATAATAATGTGCATCCTTCTACTGATTTCTTAGGAGCACGATACGGTGTGTTTATATTGCATGCATTTATATATATATATATATATATATATATATATATATATATATATATATATATATATATATATATATTATATATATATGTGCGTGTGTGTGTATATTATAGATATATATATATATATATATATATATATATATATATATATATATATATATATAATTTACGGCTTCCTCTCACCTTCCCTCTCTATTCCGCATATTTCCTCTTGCCCTGTTTTGTAAAACGAACCTAAAAGTAAGACGCAAACATAAACACACACATTTGTATTCGCAGGACGATCGCGCTTTTAATGGAAAGAGAGAGAGAGAGTGAGAGTGTGTGAGTATAGACAATGCCTGTCTCGTGTTTTATAAGCAGCTCCAAATGGAATTTTGGAATGAGAATTGTTCGAGAGGTAGCAATCTCTCTCTCTCTCTCTCTCTCTCTCTCTCTCTCTCTCTCTCTCAGGTAAGCATACCATCACCTCAAAGAATTTACTTCAATGTCGATAATATTTTTCCATTGACGAAACCAAATCACAGTATGAATAGTATGAATAAATTTATTCATGTTTATTCAAAAGTGGCACACACGCATACATTAGATACTATTCTTTCATTCATAAGATAGGAAACGCGCTGTCTGCCAGCAATGCCATTCATTCAGACAATGAACTGACTAAACATCGATATATAGTTTGGGAAGCTTTTGCTTTCTCTACTATTTGTTAAGATTATTCCACAGTCGTATATACTGCAGATGTTTGTGTATTTTATTAGCGTTCAGGAGCTTTGGTGCCTTTGAATAAAATCCACATGCATCCTAACATAATCCAAGATACTCTTTGTAAAAAGGGTAGCTGAATGCCACCATATGTTTACAACTGGGAATTTGATATGCATTGTTATTATCATTATTATCATTTAGTTAAAAAAATGCTCGTAGTAGCATGAGTCTGGAAAATGGAGAAACAAATATAATGCTGTACAGTTTATCTTTAAATATATGTATACATACATAATTGTGGACTATTATTATTTTTTTTATCACAGTCCTCCAATTCGACTGGGTGGTATTTATAGTGTGGGGTTCCCGGTTGCATCCTGCCTCCTGAGGAGTCCATCACTTTTCTTACTATGTGCGCCGTTTCTAGGATCACACTCTTCTGCATGAGTCCTGGAGCTACTTCAGCCTCTAGTTTTTCCAGATTCCTTTTCAGGGATCTTGGGATCATGCCTAGTGTTCCTATGATTATGGGTATAATTTCCACTGGCATATCCCATATTCTTCTTATTTCTATTTTCAGGTCTTGATACTTATCCATTTTTTCCCTTTCTTTCTCTTCAACTCTGGTGTTCCATGATATTGCGACATCAGTGAGTGATACTTTCTTCTTGATTTCGTCAATCAACGTCACGTCTGGTCTATTTGCACGTATCACCTTATCTGTTCTGATACCATAGTCCCAGAGGATCTTTGCCTGATCGTTTTCTATCACTCCTTCAGGTTGGTGCTCGTTCCACTTATTACTGCGAGGTAGCTGATGTTTCTCGCACCGGCTCCAGTGGAGGGCTTTTGCCACTGAATCATGCCTCTTTTTGTACTGGTTCTGTGCAAGTGCCGGACATTCGCTTGCTATGTGGTTTATGATCTCATTTTTCGTATTGCACTTCCTATATATTGGAGAGATGTTATTTCCGTCTATCCTTCTTTGGATATATCTGGTTCTTAGGGCCTGATCTTGTGCCGCTGTTATCATTTCTTCAGTTTCCTTCTTTAGCTCTCCCCTCTGTAACCATTGCCATGTGTCATCGCTGGCCAGTTCTTTAGTCTGTCTCATGTATTGTCCGTGCATTGGTTTGTTGTGAAATTCCTCTGTTCTGTGGCAGAGTGGGTTAGGTCGTCAATTGACTGGTTAAGCAACATTGGGGCTGGTCAGTCGTTGGATGGATGACCGCTCTCCTCGGCGTTGATTCCTTGGGAAAGGATCTTTACCATAATGTCCTCAGTCTACTCAGCTGTAAATGAGTACCTATTCCTGATTGGGTTGGGTCCAGCTATGGGTTAAATAGCAAAACTCAGCAATGATGGAAAGAAATGAAGAATTAAACAACAACGACGTAAATGGAACCTCTGGCAACAGAGGGCCTTCGTCCGGCAGCCAGGTATTCAGCCCAATTGAAGGGGAAGACGGTCAGGTACTTGGAGGTCGTCATCCAGCAACTGACCACTACAACGACAGTATTATTATTATTATTATTATTATTGGTGAAGAAATTCGCACTAATGTAAATGTAATTATATACTTTACGAACTACCCACCGCTCGAGGAGGTTAACTGGTTTATCACTACCGGTGTTTTTACGTCACTTGAAATGGAGTTAAATAGATCCACAATTATGTATATGTACATATATTTAAAGATGAAACTACAGAGAGCTTTTGAACAGGTTCCCAAAAGTTCTCTCTGCAGTTTTATCGTGGATTTTTCTCCATTATTATTATTATTACTATTACGAATACCCATAAAAGTAATTGTTGTTAATATAACGAAATGATAAGTAGGGCAAAATTACCAGTAGGCGTTAAGGACCGAAATTCTCGATGAAAGCCTGACGAAGCTTCTGAAATTATCGTTGACAGAAGTTACGGACG
Source organism: Macrobrachium nipponense (assembly GCF_015104395.2). NCBI lineage: Eukaryota > Metazoa > Arthropoda > Malacostraca > Decapoda > Palaemonidae > Macrobrachium > Macrobrachium nipponense. The sequence goes on along the minus strand of NC_087206.1, from coordinate 62,357,900 downwards.
CCCGGAAAGTTAATGATGGCAGGACAAAAACGAACTTCGGACGGAATGAGCTCTCTCTCTCTCTCTCTCTCTCTCTCTCTCTCTCTCTCTCTCTCTCTCTCTCTCTTACTTCTTGCCTTTGCTTATTATAGTTGGGTTGAAATGTAGAACAAACGAGGCGTAATTCGACCTCCAGCTTATTAGGGACGCGTGCAAGATTTTCCCCTTGTGCATAAGTTGTAAACATTATATTCCTAACTTAACGAACATTAAAACGTGTTAAATTCTACGGTCAGATAAATCTATGTTTCACCAACGAAAATTAAGATAAATACGCTGTACCTTATTAGAAATAATTTTTCTGTACTCTTTAACAAGCACATCATTTATTTTTTACATTTTCATTCTCATAAATAAATCATAGATATCCAATCCTAAACATCATGTTTCTTTTATCCAACGCTAAACACCTTTATTAGACCTTTTTAGGCTTTTTAATAGGGCCTCTTTACCTCCCAACTACAACAACCTCAAAGTAGTTTGCAGGCTTACTCCCCGAGTCAGCGAGAATGATATATTGAAGGAAGAACTATAGTTTCATCAATGCCATGAAATTTCCTATTCAGATTTTTCTTTGACCAGAAGATGGGGTTTAGAAAATTCAATTAGAAGAGTGTTAGTTTTAAAAAATTGGGAGATATATAAAACCATATAGAAGGCGATTTTGAGTGTCACCCAAAAGAATCTCCTGGCGAATTTCAAGGACGAAAATAATGATAAAATTGAATTACATAATTTCCAATTAAAGTGGAATTTTTGACTTTCCAAATGAATCATTTTACTTGGAGATTCCGAGCCTCAAACAAAATTTTCAAAAATGACGGTAATGTTGAAATCGCTGACGATAATTTTTGGGAAAAGCAATCTTAGGAATTTTCCCACTCGAAAGGAAGCGATTGGGACATTTCAAAAATGAAAGAGGAATATTTCAGTGTATAGTTACGGTTCATTTTAGTAATTTTACAAGTTTAATAAGAACGTTTCGGGGGATTTAAGATATGCTGATTGGATTTCAGTCGAATAAAATTTTTAATGGAATCGAGACATTGAGAACTCCTTGAAATACGGACCAATCATTCGCGCACGCTGCGCTTAGTTTTCTAGAAACATTTTAAAATTTCGTCGTGATTTCCAATAACAGACACGAAAGTTTATTCTCCTTCGGTACTTGGCGTCCATTAGCGGTCACCCATTCAAATATTTACCACGCCAATGCCGGCTTTTTATTTTATTAAAACCAAATTATTGGTCTCGCCCCCAATTCAGTTTCTCTTCGTTGGGTACCGACATTTAAGCGCATCACATCCCATGGCAAGGTGTATTTGAAAAGATATATATATATATATATATATATATATATATTATATATATATATATATATAATATATATATATATTATATATATGTATATATATATATATATATATATATATATATATATATATAGCATATATATATATATATAATATATATATATATATATCATATATATATTTATATATATATATATATATATATATATGTCTATATATATATATATAGTGTGTGTATATATATACTATATATATATATATATATATATTATATAATAATATATATAGTAGTAATATATATATATATATATAATATATATATATATATCATGTACATATTTATATTTATGTGTGTGTATTTGTAAGATTGATAGAGAGAGAGAGAGAGAGAGAGAGAGAGAGAGAGAGAGAGAGAGAGAGAGAGAGAGTCTTTAAACTCTTGTAAATGTTGTTTTATTTGCATTGGAAAAAAATTAGTATTCTTTCTATTACCAAAGTCTTCCGCGAATTTCGTATTCTGTAGCAAACAGAATATGTTCTTTTGGAATAAATTTTATGAAACGAAAAAATCAGAAAATTGCGTTTTAATTAAACCAGATATCCCACTTACTTTTCCAGCGAACAATACTTAATTTTAATTTAGATTCCTTATTACTTCATTTTTTATAGAAAAAAATGGTTAATGTTAGATCAGACCTCTTTCCAAAATTTTAATTTGATGCTGTTTACATAAATTTCCCCCAAAATTAGGTTACACTTTTACCCACCAAGAAAGCTCTGGTACGGTTTGTCGAAACTTCTACAAACACACTTTGCGATTCACCTCCAGACTACACACGGTCACCCCGTGTTTCCTAAATATTCGGACCTTCCTTCCTGTCCGTTACCTCGTTAACCCTTTATCTATCCAGCACTAGGCCATCCTCGCCTCGATCCTCATAACGCTTCAGAATCAATATATACTCTTTTCATAAGCTACCGTCAACATGACTAACCATACCATAACAAACCGTCCTCTCGCGTATGTCAACAATGTTACCACTTTCTCTACCCATCCTTATTCCTCACCCTTCCAGTTCTTTGTTTTTCACCCCAGTGTATTAATCGGACATAACATTCTCTTGACATTATCATTGGACATCCTCACCACTTAAGCAAAGCAGAACTGAGTCAACAGACTCTTCAATCCATTGGCACTCCAAGTCTTACCAAATTTTTGCACACGGCTTCCTGCTCTCTAAGACTTATTCTAAGACTCACTCAGCTCGTCTCTCATCCTGCCAGCAACTATTATAGTTACTTCTAAATACCTATAAAAGCCAATCATTTCCGTTCATCAGCCAGATTAGTATTCATCGCTCCATACTCCTGGTTTCCTTTGACTGTGATAATCCAGTCGGCTGTCTCAGCCTGAGGCATCAGCTGTTCTTTATTCATTTCTCAAATCATTTTCTTGTCGTACAATTTGCACTTGCGTTTAATTTTTTCATTCGGATTCTCACGTCACTCCACCCTTACGGTGAATAATCATCCAAGAACTGCAAAATGCACTGTATCAGCTTTCCGTGAGAGCTAACTAACGTCTGCAAATTCCAACACGATTTGCTTCGATCAGAGGAACCCGGATTACTCTCAACAGCTTAACTGCTCTACCGTACATCTCCAATACCTATCACCCTGCCCTTCTGGTGGTTTTATCACGAAGTTTCTAAACTTTTCCGCCCCTGCGTCATTTGCCTAAGCCACTCCTCTCTCCTATGTCCCACATTCAGCGATGTTCAAAATGCCCCCTCCATTGACCCAGACTGCATGCATTTGCATTCATTTCCAATAGCTTATCTTGAATTTTATTGGATTCTATTTGTTCACCTTAAAGTTCCTGCTTGTCCTCTATCCTCTCTTCTGTAGTTTCATTGCTTGCCTTTTCGTTTATTGATTTTCCAATTCATCCTCCTGTAGTATACCTGTACTTTATCTTCTCGTAATACTTATTTTTTTCATACACTGAACCTTCCATTTCCATGGTGTTTTTATTCACACTACCTAGCCTCTTAATAAAACTTTATATAGTAGTATATTATAATATATATAATATATATATATATATATAATATATTTTATATAATTATAATAGATATAATAAAATAATATATAATATATATTATATATATATAATATTACATATATATATATATATTATTATATATATATATATATATATATATATATATATATATATATATAATATAATGTAAATATTATAAAAATATACATATATATATATATATAATATTTATATTATAATATATATATCTACATATATATATATATATAATATTATATTTGTGTGTGCACGATCCCAGGAACTATCGAAACAAGTCGAGCTTAACAAGGCAGGGGGAATACTGTTCTCGCTAATTAGGTACTTGTATATTCTCGACGAGAACATTATCTACTTTCCTCTTCTTGATTATCCGCAGCTGTTTAATTAGATTGCGTCGAAAAAGTCATTATGTGAGCCTTTCCTAATACGAAATGAGAGCTTGAGGATCCATTTTGTGTTCGTTAGAGACAGAGAGAGAGAGAGAGACAATCGGGGAGTAAGCCTATAAACTACTTTGTTGTTGATGTTATTCTCGGTGTGGATGTAAGAAAGTTCTATGGAAAAGCCTAAAAAGGTCTGAAAAGAGGTGCTTCGCATTGTGTTTGAGATACAGGAATTTTAGGATAGGATATTTGTGATTCATTTCTTAGAATGAAAATGTAAAAACTAAATCATGTGCGTGTTAAACATTACAGAACAATCATTTCTAAGAAAGTATAGCGTATTTATTTTAATTCTCGTTGGTGAAACAAGGCTTTATTTCACCGTAGAGTTTAGCACTCGTCCGAGTAAGCTGGAATTTCCCCGATGTCTGTATGTATATTCCCCCTCTCTCTCTCTCTCTCTCTCTCTCTCTCTCTCATCCGCATTTTTCTGTCCGCCCTCAAATCTTAAAACCTACTGAGGCTAGAGGGCAGCAAATCGGTACGTTGATCACCCACCCTCCAATCATCCAACATACCAAATTGCAGCCCTCTAGCCTCGGTAGTTCTTATTTTATCTAAGTTTAAAGTTAGCCATGATCGTGCATCTTTCAACGCTATAGGATAGGCCACCACCGGGCTGTGGCAGTTAGTTCCATGGGCGGTGGCTCATAAAGCATTGCACGCTGCACGGGAAACAGAAACTTCGGTGCATTTTTTAAGTTGTTTATTGTTGCATTTAACTCTCTAAATTCTGCTGTTTTAATTCGTCCTTCTGTGACATCTACAGTTCTTTCTTGTTCCCTCTCCCTCTCCTTCTTTCTTCTCCCCTTCTCTTAAATTTATTCCTTCTCCTCCTTCCACACCTCCTCTCGTCGCCTGCCTTCCCCTCTACGTCGCTTACCCCTCCAGCTATGTTGCCCAGGTAGATTCCAAACGCGAGATCGAATTACTGCATTTTTTCCCCCTGGCCTTTGTCCATGTTGGTTATTCAGCGATCCAGAATTGGAAAAAAAAGGGTTGCCTATTTTTTTTGTGGGGGAGGGGGACGTGGGGGGACGTGGGGGCTGGGGGGAGGGCGGGAGTTGGGGTGGGGGGTGTTGTTTAATTTTGCGGAGGATAAGATTACTGTTTGTCTGATATGGATTTTTGTGTTGCTATGGAGCGTTCGACCGTTTTCATATTTTTCTTAGTTTATATATAATATATATATATATATATATATATATATAATATATATATGTATATATATATATATACATATATAAAATAATATATAACATATACATATATATATATATATATATATATATATATGTATGTATGTATATGATATATTAGTCAGTTTTTCTCTTTCTATATTATTTGCCTGCATGTATGTATATATATATGTATGTCTGTACGTATAAATTCGTTAAATTATCTTTGTTTTCACCTAAAACACTGAACTTCTTAGACGGTTCTAAACAGTCAAACAAACAAATACACTGAATATATTTCAGGATGAATGTTTTTAATGCTTTTTATCATTTATATGCCCCATTTTCGAACACCTTAACGAGAGGGTTCCCATCCTGGGAAGAGCAATGAAATAAATACGAGAGTACTTCAACGGCTAACGAGATCCTATTGTCTTGATGGCGTCCCTCTTCATCCGTTTGTGGTATTTTAATGCATCTGATTGATAAACTTATTGCCGTTTGTTCCCGTCCATTGTAGAACTATTATATGACGAAGTTATATCTCCTAAGGTTTATCCTTTTTAATAATGGGTGTGCGATCAGCGGTCTCGCACACCAAAGGATAATGGTAGGAAAAAGGATGAGATACCTGCTGATGTCATTTCTAGTCATTATTCTCTTGTGACCTACAAAAGTCATCTCTGCTCATTCACGAAATTCTGCGGGTAATTTTCGTTATTATCTCTGAGATTTAGAAACCTGCTTCTTGTCAGGGTTGGAATATTGTCAAATTTATTGTATTTTCTGTTTAGGAACTTCACTAGTGCAATGTTGTAGATGGTAATCTGCGCTCTTATTATGGAAGCTGAACGCAGTGGCATACAGATGGTCACATGTTATTTTGGAGTTTTGATGCCAGTTCGTATCGTCTCGTGTAAGATAACATTGGAGGTGGCTGATTGTATATTTTGGGATCATAATGTTAAATGAAGCTCCGTATCTCTTGCAGCCTGAAGATCAGCCAATGGCTCAGTGAATGCAGGTTGCCAAAGGTGTAGTACCCTCATGTAAAAATTACTTTGTTGTAGTTCTTGTTGAGTGGTTAGAAAAGCCCAATGGAAGAGCCTAAAAAGGTCTGAAAAAGGTGTTTCTCATCGAGTTGAAGATACATGAATTTTAGGATAGGGTATTTATGATTTATTTATCAAATTGAAAATGTAAAAAATAAATAATGTGCATGTTAAACAGTACAGACAAATTATTTCTAATAAAGCATAGTGTATTTATTTGAATTTTCGTTGGTGAAACAAGGCTCTATTCGACCTTAGATTTTACCGTGTTTGAATTCACGTTAAGTAAGTAATATAATGTTTACAACTTATGCGTGAGGGACAAAAATCTTGCACACATTTCGAGTAAGCTGGAAGTCGGATCACGCCTTGTTGAGGCAATCGTTCGTATGGTAAGTAGTTAATAAAAACTGATACTCAACTTATGGTAGACTATTCCAGTAAGATTCAAGAAATTAATAAGCCGTCAAAAGATTGTACAGTATGAAAAATGTTCACGAATGGCGTCCGTCTCTGCAAAGATTAAATTTACCAGTTGGTCTGCTAGAAAAATCTTGATCCAGTCTTGCCCACGTAACATAGAAGATTTGAAGAGAGTTACAATTATTATTATTATATTTATATTATATTCAGGAAATGTAACCTATTCAAATGGAACAAACCCACCAAAGGGGCCATTGACATGTAATTTAATATTTGTATTTAATCCGTTAACAGTACAGCTGATTGGAAAAGCAGTAGAGCCGAATGTTTAGAACATCCAGTGTATGTGCTTTGTTTATTTATAAGATTCTTCAGGGGAAACAAGCTCATTTTAGCAGTATGTTCGTAGTCATCCTTGCAGTGCGTCATCAACCTGTTGCATATCTTGGCTGTCAGAAATATCGCAGCAGTGCCAGCTATTGGTTGCCGTCGCGACAGAGAGTTGCCGCAATCAGTATTGCCAAGTTTTCTTGATTATTTTCGAAAAGTTCTGATTACCAGTAACATGTTGCCATCGCAACTGAGTGTTGACTTCTCCGCGTTGCTGTGGAGTATTTTTGGTAATGTCGAACCCAGAAGGGTCTTTGCTTTTGAAGTCTGTTTTCATATAGATTTCTTGTGTCCTGATTTCGCTGCGGTAAAGCCGTAGACCTGTTTTTATTTTTTATTTATTTATTTATTTATTTATTTATTTATTTATTTATTTTATTTGGTATAATGACTCGCCTTGAACGAAATTCTAGCTGAGTGTTTTCTTTGAATTGCGCTGGCTTTTGTGCATTATTCGAAGTTCGAATTGTTGCGTCAGGATGATAAATTATATTCATGGATTATTTCTGATCTCAGTCATCCTCATTCTTTTCTGTTCCAGGGCCAGAATCACTTTCACTGCATTACTATCCAGTGATTCATTAGTTAAAATTAATCAATAAATCTACAAGGATGTAGCTTGCTTCGCTATGAAGTTTTGGTGAGGTTACGCATTTTAAGTAAATATGTGCTCGCTTTACGAATTTAAAACTATTTTTTATGTCCCTGTTTTACTATGGTTTCTACAATCTACAAAAACAATACTGAAGAAATACTGAAAGTAACAAGGCGGGATCCGACCTCCATCTTACTCCGGGCGTGTGCTAAAATCTGGGGTCATTTTCCTGTGGTATTCGCCTATATACTGGAGTCACGTTCATCTACTGAGGTTTTTTTAAGCGTATACTTTATGTGAAGTAACGCTTCGCATGAACCAGATTTATGGAAATACATTGTACTTACGTTGAACACTTTACCACCAGATTTCTTAATAAACCTGTCTTGTCCTGAGCTTGGAACCTGTCTTGGCAGAGAAATACGATTGGTGCTTCGACCGCCACACCACAACAGGGAATAATATATGTCCCCAGAATTACTAAGCATTGTAAGTGTGACGTTCGTTCGATGCTGATTATTCGAAGGAAATACCAGTGCTTCGAAGCATATTGATGCTACTTAGTCAAGAAATGCTTGTTGATTTTATCTTTTAAGCTGTATTTTTATATTCAACTTTATTTGGGAAAAACAAAAGGACTGTGAAATGAATAATCTCTCTCTCTCTCTCTCTCTCTCTCTCTCTCTCTCTCTCTCTCTCTCTCTCTCTCTCTCTCTCTCTCTCTCGTCTAATACCTTCTTCAAAGGCGCTGCCAAAGCCTCTTGATATTGATGCTACTTAGTCAAGAAATGCGTGTTGATTTTATCTTTTAAGTGGTATTTTTATATTTATTTTTATTTGTGAAAAACACAAAGATTGTGATATGAAGAATATCTCTCTCTCTCTCTCTCTCTCTCTCTCTCTCTCTCTCTCTCTCTCTCTCTCTCTCTCTCTCTCTCTCTCTCGTCTAATGCCTTTTTCAGAGGCTGCTCGTTTGTTTATAAAATTTCCGCGCCGACACCAATGTATCATTTCTACCTGCCTGGTTTCGTATGGCTATTTATTTTGTTGTCCTGTATAATGCAGAATGCATCGCTTCCCTCGCTCCATAAAGGAGTCTGGTAGATTTACTGCTGTGCATTTCGCCCAAAAGCCTCTTCTTTTATGGTCTCGTATTTTTTTCTCTCACGCTTTCCTTAAGGCGGTTCGTACACTTTGCAATTTATTATTACATTTATTCCGTTTTGTTCTGGCAAGATTTTAGAGCTCGCGATGAACTTCCTGAGAAATATATATATATATATATATATATATATATATATATATATATATATATATATATATACATATATATATCTATATATATTATATATAAATATATATATATAGAATATTATTAATATATATTATATATATATATTTATATTTATATAATATATATATAATATATATATCATATATATTATATATATATTATATACTTTTTAGGGGCACAATTTTTTTCACGGATACAACATTCATTGAATAGAATGGCTTTTTTCACTGTTTACCAGCTTTTTTGAAATTGATTCATATTTTCTAATTATTTTCTTCATTTCATTGTTCAGGTTACTAATGGACACATAATTGGGTTCTTCCATTTACTCCAGTATTTTTACAAAAACGTGACAGCTGTTTCGTCAACCTATACGTATTGACGTTATCAAGCGTACTGATACAAATAGTTGTTGTTTAAGATTAAGCTGGCCTTGTGCCAGCACGGGCTCTAGGCCAGCTTAATCTTAAACAACAACAGATCGTTTATATGCATCAGGGCATTCTCCTCTAGCAAATAAACTCCGAGCAAATTCTACATTAAATTTTACGGTAGAAAAAAGTGATGAGAAAATGCTCCCCTTCTTGGACGTACTTGTGACCCAGAAAAACAACCAATACAATACCACCGTATACACTAAAAAGACAGATGCTGGGAGATGCTTAAATGCTAGAGGAGAATGCCCTGATGCATATAAACGATCTGTGGTAAATGCATTCATAAAACGCGCCATAACACACTGTTCGACGTGGAAAGCGACGAACGAAGAAATCTACAGAGTTCAACAGCTGCTCACAAATAACGGCTACCCAGATGACATGATCCAGCAAGTTGTCAAAAAGAGATTAGAGGCTTTCCATAACCCGACCCCGAGGGACAACACACAAGACAAAGACAAAGATATAGTGATATACGATCAGATATCATACAACAAACACCACGAAGATGAAAGGAAAGCCATCCTTGGTATACTGCGAAGAGGAACCACCCCCCTAGCACCATATAACAAAATAACAGCAAGAATTTACACCTTACGGCCTCACTGGTAATGAAAAATAGTACAGCTCCATCGACGGAGAAAGAAGTTGAATCTGATATAGTATACAAGTTTGTCTGTGGTGACGAGCAATGTCAGTCCCCCCAAAAATGCTATATCGGACACACAACCGCTACACTCAAACGTCGCAAGCAGGCCCACAGAAACCAAGGCG
>NC_087206.1:62330358-62342858 GCF_015104395.2 Macrobrachium nipponense | reverse complement strand
CTTCCTACTTCGTTACATATACGACGGACATATAGATGGTTTTTCGTCTCCAGTTTCCTTTGACGATTTTTTTTCGTTAATACCTTTTTGCTGCTTTGCTAAGATTTTATTTTTTTATTTTTTTTTTTTTTTTTTTTTTTTTTTTTTTTTTTTTTTTTTTGCGATTCTTCTTGTTCAGTCATTTGGTTTCATTTACCCAAGACGTCATTTTTCTTATTATGGTGTCCCTTTTCGCAGCATCTGCATCAGCTAAGACGCTGTAGTGGTATCATAATACGAGAATGATACATTTTTACTGATGTATGTTATGACAACTAAATAAGTGTTGTTTATTGTTATCGAATGATTACTAAGGGAACTAATCCGATATCTTGGTAAAGGCAGCATCTGCTCGAGGAGGATGTAAGAGCATCATTCTCTCTCATACTGGAACCGAATTATACAAATAAAGAATTCCCCGTAAGTTTTCTGGACATCTCATAATCAAGGCTACTGAAAGTAGATCTGATCTTTCCATGGTCCCGGTATAATGCAGTGTGAGCCGCGCCCCGGTGGTAGCCTGTATCGTTGCCAGGCGCACGATTATCGCTAGGTTTAAGCTGAAAGAAAATAAAACCTACCTAGGCTAGAGAGCTGCAATTTGGTATGCTGGATGATTGGAGGGTAGATGAGCAACATACCAATCCGCAGCCCTCTAGTCTCGGTAGCTTTTGAGAGGGCGGACGGACAAAAGTGCGGACGGACAGACATAGCCGGCACAATAGTTATCTTCTCGGAAATTTTGTGGGTAATGAACGCCGGTTATTAGTTCTTTTGCCATAAGGAAGTTTCGTTTTGATTACAGAAAATGTTTCTCCCTTCTAGCCTATAGGTAGCCCGTAAGACGTAGGCAGCAACCCTTGCAGTACCACTGACAAGTATCGTTAGCCAGTGGCATATTTTTTTATGAATTGGTTTGCTTATTAACATTCATCTATACGTCGGCTTCAATTATATTCCATTTATTTACATAGAATATTTGCTTAGATTTGTATTAATCTACGGATAATGTCCACCAGATTTGAATATACATAAATCTCGTAAAATTGATCCATCTTGATTTTTCCTATGTATCCAATAGGCGCGTTCCTGGCCAACCCAAGTAATATTGAAAAAGCCGTGATAAGAGGAATAAAAAAGAATTTCTATAAAATAAATACAGTTTACGCAGCAATCTCCTATAATAGAACATGTATATATATACACATATGTGTTGAAATCTTTCCTCATTTTCTAAGGTTTCTTGGAGAACATTCTCACAATATTGCCCCCTCATAAGCCACCTTGATTTGTTTATCGTCAGCGAATGAATAAATGGCTGCTGTTTATTCCGTTCGTTTACCCAGTCTTCACGTTACTGTGCAACAATTATTACAGTCCTAATCCTAAGCCTTTTCCTCTTCTTCGTTCCTCTCAAACGCCAGACCGGTATTCATAATGGATTCTGTTCGGAAGGGTTGCTACGGTTGCTGATGGCATGTGATGAAGTGTGAATGAGGGGAATCTGGACACGACCTATTTCTTCCGCCGAGTAGACCCGGATTCGCTCTCGGGATGACGAAGGGAGTCGGTCTTCTTGTGCGTCTTCATTAACAATTGACAGTGACCCAGTTGACCCATGTGGGAGAATTATTATGTAACTGGTTTTCAGCAGGGGGAGTCATTTTGTGGGGATGGGGTGGCACTTGCCCCCTTCAAAACACTAATGCACTCCCCAATTCTCGTCATTCGGGGGGGAGGCTTGGTGGGGTGCACTTAACCCCTCAAAACACTGCTGCAACCCCCAATACTTGGTTTGCCCCCCCTAGCCTTTCAAATAAAATAATAATAATAATAATAATAATAATAATAATAATAATAATAATAATAATATAAAACACCAAGAGATGAAGGTCACGATCAGGAAAGAATATATACAGAGACTCAAGGCGATACTCAAGTCAAAACTCAATAGAGGAAATATGATAAAAGCCATAAATACATGGGCAGTGCCAGTAATCAGATACAGCGCAGGAATAGTGGAATGGACTAAGGCAGAACTCCGCAGCATAGATCAGAAAACCAGGAAACATATGACAATACACAAAGCACTACACCCAAGAGCAAATACGGACAGACTATACATAACACGAAAGGAAGGAGGGAGAGGACTACTAAGTATAGAGGACTGCGTCAACACCGAGAACAGAGCACTGGGGCAATATCTGAAAACCAGTGAAGACTAGTGGCTAAAGAGTGCATGGGAAGAAGGACTAATAAAAGTAGACGAAGACCCAGAAATATACAGAGACAGTAGAATGACAGACAGAACAGAGGATTGGCACAACAAACCAATGCACGGACAATACATGAGACAGACTAAAGAACTAGCCAGCGATGACACATGGCAATGGCTACAGAGGGGAGAGCTAAAGAAGGAAACTGAAGGAATGATAACAGCGGCACAAGATCAGGCCCTAAGAACCAGATATGTTCAAAGAACGATAGACGGAAATAACATCTCTCCGATATGTAGGAAGTGCAATACGAAAAATGAAACCATAAACCACATAGCAAGCGAATGCCCAGCACTTGCACAGAACCAGTACAAAAAGAGGCATGATTCAGTGGCAAAAGCCCTCCACTGGAGCCTGTGCAAGAAACATCAGCTACCTTGCAGTAATAAGTGGTACGAGCACAACCAGAGGGAGTGATAGAAAACGATCACGCAAAGATCCTCTGGGACTATGGTATCAGGACGGATAGGGTGATACGTGAACAACAGACCAGGACGTGACGTTGATTGACAAAGTCAAGAAGAAAATATCACTCATTGATGTCGCAGTCCATGGGACACCAGAGTTGAAGAGAAAGAGAGGGAAAAAATGGATAAGTATCAAGATCTGAAAAATAGAAATAAGAAGGATATGGGATATGCCAGTGGGGGAAATCATACCCATAATCTAGGAGCACTAGGCACGATCCCAAGATCCTTGAAAAGGAATCTAGAAAAACTAGAGGCTGAAGTAGCTCCGGGCCTCATGCAGAAGAGTGTGATCCTAGAAACGGCACACATAGTAAGAAAAGTGATGGACTCCTAAGGAGGCAGGATGCAACCCGGAACCCCACACTATAAATACCACCCAGTCGAATTAGAGGACTGTGATAGAGCAAAAAAAAAAAATAAATAAATAAATAATGATAATAATAATAATAATAATAATAATAATAATATTGACCCCTTAGCCTTTCAATAATAATAATAATAATAATAATAATAATAATAATAATAATAATATGTTGGGCGCCGTGGAGGAGTGGGTTATGTCCTCAATGGACTTAAGTCAAGTTAAGCAACATTGGGGTCGTCGTTGGATGGGTGACCGCTCTCCTCGGCGTTGATTCCTTGGGAAAGGATCTTTACCATAATTTCCTCAGTCTACTCAGCTGTAAATGAGTACCTATGGGTTAAATAGCAAAACTCAGCATTGATGGAAAGAAATGAAGGAATAAACGACAACGACGTAAATGGAACCTCTGGCAACAGAGGAGCTTCGTTCCGGCAACCAGGTATTCAACCCATTGAAGGGGAAGACGGTCAGGTACTTGGAGGTCGTCATCCAGCAACTGATCACCATAACGAAAGTAATCAACAGCCTGAGATTGGAGCTACAGAAGCAAAAAGGAAGAATGGACAAGAGAAGAAAATAAGGAAATATGGAGATGCTACATCAGAAGCCAACCCGACGAGAGAGGATATAGAAGAAGATTGGTCAACATCTGAATGAGAGGAATAACACCCCCAAACAGAACAGAGGCTGGCAGACCAAGTAAGGAACATAAAGAAAAACAACTGGCTCTCCCCAACAGAAAGAGAAGAACTGGAAAGTTTGAATATCACACGACAACGAATTACACGAACACGAACTGAGAGACGATGCCACAGGGAGGGATGAGGTACTCAAACAACGACACACGAAGAAACACCGACGAAGTAACAGAGAGGACGGAATGGGTAGAAAAGATTAGACAATGGATGGAGCCAGATACAGAGAGAACAAAGATCCCCTCCATGAAAGCCTACAACATCAAGAAATTCAAGGAGAAAACAAGTGAGGTCAATGAAATAATGGGCATAATACACACCACCAGTATCACAGAAACAAATAACTTGGTATATGCAGAGCAAGATTAGTAGCAGAACTGATGGGGATTCGAACACACCACACCACCAGCACAAACCAACCAACAGAAACCAAAACAGCAACCTCCTTGCAAAAGGCGCCTGGAAAAGCAAATCATGGTGATGAGATCTGACTTGAGTAAACTGAAGAGATGGCAGAAAAAAGGCTAAGAAGCAAGAAAACAAGGGAGGAACTCAACGAGAAATACAAAGTACAAGAGAGGGGACTAAACAACACAATAGAAAGATGTAAAACAGAGGCTTAAGGCCAAAGCACATAAGATCCAACGGTACATGAACAGAATAAGGGATCCAACAGAACAAACTATTCGGAACCAACCAGAAAAGACTATACTGCCAACTAAGAGGGGAAGACAACCACCCAGAAATTCCTGAAGCCGAACAAAGTAAGAGACTCTGGGAAAACATATGGAGTAATCCGGTATCACACAACAAACATGCAACATGGCTCCAGGAAGTCAAGGAAGAAGAAACAGGGAGAATAAAAGAAAGATTCACAGAGATCACGACAGACACAGTCAGACAACAACTAAAGAAAATGCCAAACTGGAAAGCCCCAGGTCCCGATGAAGTCCATGGATACTGGCTCAAAAACTTCAAGGCCCTACACCCACGAATAGCAGAACAACTCCAGCATTGTATCTCAAATCACCATGCACCCAAATGGATGACCACAGGAAGAACATCCTTAGTACAAAAAGACAAGAGTAAGGGAAATATAGCCAGTAACTACAGGCCTATCACCTGCCTACCAATAAATGTGGAAGTTTACTACAGGTATCATCAGTGAAAGGCTATACAATTACCTAGAGGAGACAAACACCATCCCCCACCAACAGAAAAGGCTGCAGAAGAAGTGTAGGGGCACAAAAGACCAGCTCCTGATAGACAAAATGGTAATGAAGAACAGTAGGAGAAGGAAAAACCAACCTAAGCATGGCATGGATAGACTATAAGAAAGCCTTCGACATGATACCACACACATGGCTAATAGAATGCCTGAAAATATATGGGGCAGAGGAAAACACCATCAGCTTCCTCAAAAATACAATGGAATAAGACTAGCAGAGGTTAATATCAGGAGAGGGATCTTCCAGGGAGACTCACTGTCCCCACTACTCTTTCGTAGTAGCCATGAATTCCCATGACAAGTACTACAGAAGATGGATGCCGGGTACCAACTCAAGAAAAGAGGCAACAGAATCAACCATCTGATGTTTTCATGGACGACATCAAGCTGTATGGTAAGAGCATCAAGGAAATAGATACCCTAATCCAGACTGTAAGGATTGTATCTGGGGACATCAGGATGGAGTTGGAATAGAAAAATGCGCTTAGTCAACATGCAAAAAGGCAAAGTAACGAGAACTGAATGGATAAAGCTACTAGATGGGAGCAACATCAAACACATAGATGAGACAGGATACAAATACCTGGGAATAATGGAAGGAGGAGATATAAAACACCAAGAGATGAAGGACACGATCAGGAAAGAATATATGCAGAGACTCAAGGCGATACTCAAGTCAAACTCAACGCCAGAAATATGATAAAAGCCATAAACATATGGGCAGTGCCAGTAATCAGATACAGCGCAGGAATAGTGGAATGGACGAAGGCAGAACTCCGCAGCATAGATCAGAAAACCAGGAAACATATGACAATACACAAAGCACTACACCCAAGAGCAAATACGGACAGGACTGTACATAACACGAAAGAAAGGAGGGAGAGGATACTAAGTATAGAGGACTGCGTCAACACCGAGAACAGAGCACTGGGGCAATATCTGAAAACCAGTGAAGACGAGTGGCTAAAGAGTGGCATGGGAAGAAGAGACTAATAAAAGTAGACGAAGACCCAGAAATATACAGAAGACAGGAGAATGACAGACAGAACAGAGGATTGGCCACAACAAACCAATGCACGGACAATACATGAGACAGACTAAAGAACTAGCCAGCGATGACACATGGCAATGGCTACAGAGGGGAGAGCTAAAGAAGGAAACTGAAGGAATGATAACAGCGGCACAAGATCAGCCCTAAGACCATATGTTCAAAGAACGATAGTGGAAATAACATCTCTCCCATATGTAGGAAGTGCAATACGAAAATGAAACCATAAACCACATAGCAAGCGAATGCCCGGCACCTGAACAGAACCAGTACAAAAGAGGCATGATTCAGTGGCAAAAGCCCTCCACTGGAGCCTGTGCAAGAAACATCAGCTACCTTGCAGTAATAAGTGGTACGAGCACCAACCTGAAGGAGTGATAGAAAACGATCACGCAAAGATCCTCTGGGACTATGGTATCAGGACGGATAGGGTGATACGTGCCAAAACAGACCAGACGTGACGTTTGATTGACAAAGTCAAGAAGAAAGTATCACTCATTGATGTCGCAATACCATGGGACACCAGAGTTGAAGAGAAAGAGAGGGAAAAAATGGATAAGTATCAAGATCTGAAAATAGAAATAAGAAGGATATGGGATATGCCAGTGGAAATCGTACCCATAATCATAGGAGCACTAGGCACGATCCCAAGATCCTTGAAAAGGAATCTAGTAAAACTAGAGGCTGAAGTAGCTCCGGGCCTCATGCAGAAGAGTGTGATCCTAGAAACGGCACACATAGTAAGAAAAAGTGATGGACTCCTAAGGAGGCAGATGCAACCCGGAACCCCACACTATAAATACCACCCAGTCGAATTGGAGGACTGTGATAGAGCAAAAAAAAAAAAAAATAATAATAATAATAATAATATTTTAAAATTTTAAAAGTAATGGCTACTTCAGCAGCGTTACACTTGCAGAGAATCTTCTCTATTTTGCTAATAGCGGCTTTTTCCGTGCTACTTAAACAGGCTAATAGAGCGCCTATAGAGGTCATGGTCAAATACAGGGTCAAAATAGGTGTATATATTTGAATTTTACAGATAAACTATGATACCATTAAGTAGGACGGAAAAAGCCGCTATTCGCAAAATAGAGAAGAATTTCTACAAGTGTAACGCTGCTGAAGTAGCCATTACTTTTAATATAATAATAATACAATAATAATAATAATAATAATAATAATAATAATAATAAAATTCACTCCAAGGTGAATCTTACATGGCTTCAAAATGCTCCTGAAATGAGCACAAATTTCCAGAAATTTCTCGGGGAGGGGGGAGGGAGCTGTGAAATTTGGAAAATGTCCTGGAAGTGACAGTAAAAGCAATTCTCTCTCTCTCTCTCTCTCTCTCTCTCTCTCTCTCTCACAGCGGAGGAGGGGAAACGGGGTTACTCTACCCCATCAAACAACTTCCGGCCCTTCCAAAACCCAAGACCCGGCGCGGAAACATTCCAGTCTATTATATGTGCCTTCTGCTCCCCTCAGAGATAGCAGCTTCGATGACGTCTCTGACGTACGCCAAGACATACCTGGGTATTCGAGTCATGGCATCTGGCATTGCACGGTCGGGTATAGGTATTACTTTATTTGAAAGATGTCTCTCTCTCTCTCTCTCTCTCTCTCTCTCTCTCTCTCTCTCTCTCTCTCTATATATAGGATATATATAATATATATATATATATATATATATATATAATTATATATATATATGGTGTGTGGGGTGTGTGTGTGTGTGTGTGTGTGTATTATATATAAATGTAATGAGGTTATGAACCTCGTTTTTATTTGGTATACGTGTAACTCGAGCGTCAGGCAAACAACATTTAAATCTCTCTCTCTCTCTCTCTCTCACCAAGCGACCACTCTCTCTCTCTCTCTCTCTCTCCTCTCTCTCTCTCCTCTCTCTCTCTCTCTCCACCTCTTCTACTTCTTTGCTCCACTCTAACAGGTATCAAAATGAGAGAGTTGCATTTTTATAAAAAATACATTTATTAACAACGAAAAAAACAGTAGATCAATTAGGTCTCACAGACTAACTTAATTCCGATAAAACTCCAACATTAAAATGTCTAAAAAGTAATGGTCACACCAAATGTCTCCCTCGGTCCCCACATAGTTCCGCTAGAACCGTCTGTTTCAAAGACACGAGAACACCTCGTAAGTACACACATAAGTTTAACAATAGAGATTAAAGATTGGAAAAGATTGCATATTCTGATGAAACGTTAAACAGACAAGCTGCTCTTTGGCTAAAATATTATAAGACTCACCCATGCAGCCGGAATATTTCAAGCACAAATTTATAAAAGAAACTTTCGCTGAGCTTCCACGGCATCCTGCCTTTCTCTCTAAACTAGCCGCCTTCTATGCCAATCCCCCATACGACTTGCGTAATGATCATTATGAAAAGAACAAGGATGTTCACCACGCACATACGAACGCACAGTTCGACAATGCCTCACATTACTGGCTACAACCAGTTTCCCAAAGGTACTTTGAAGAGCTCATGAACTGTCGTACATTGACTTGTCTACTATGCAGACAGAAATCATTTATCAGCTTTTCTCGGGCCGTTGCTTCTCCACATTCCAATAGGTAACAGCGAACATATTGGCAATATATCATTAATTATAACCCTAGGAGTAACATATATATGTATATATATAATATATGTATATAATATATATATATATATATATATATATATATACTATACATACATACATACATACATACATACATACATACATACATACATACTTTATTATATACTTTTCTCCTTCTCGTGGTCAGGTCGACAAGAGAATTTAAGAGGTAATGGGGGCTAATATATATATATATATATATATATATATATATATATATATATATATATATATACTTATATATATATATATATATATATATATATATATATATATATATATATACACACGTTTATGAAATATAAAGTACTATGTCGTTCTTATCATTTTAGTGATCAAGGTCTCCCCAGCAGTCGGTCGAAAGGTATAAATTCTGTACATATATATATATATATATATATATATATATATATATATATATATATATATATATATATATATATATATTTTCGGGTTCTAGGACAATTCCCAGGCGGACAATTTCCATACGGACAACTTCCATGCGGACAACTGCCAGTATGGACAGTTGCCAGGCTGACATTTGCCATCCGGACAATTGCCATTGGTTCGAAAATATATTGGTTAAAATGAAGAAAAAAGTTATTGATTTTCTGGCCATTTCTTTTAGGATTTTCTCGCTGTTTCTTTCAGAATAAGTTATTTTTTTCTTTGGCTATTTTTATTTTTTGTTTTTTCAGAATAACAGTTTAATTGTTGTCTGGTGGGTTTTTCCACGATTACTTTTCATTTACTAAATCACTTATAGTTTATAAAAAGGAAAAAAAAAACAAAGGTAAAGCAGTATCAAAGAAAAAAATAAATGTTTCCAAAAAACTTTTTATTTATAAACATCACATTTAGTTTTAAAAAATGAATGCTAATAACATAGATGAAAAAAAAATATTAAAAAATCACATTCAATTAGTAAAACATTATGTAAAGAGTTTTATTTAAAACATCACATTCAATTTAAAAAAATAAACGGGAATAAAATGTGTTTAATCAGATTATAAAACTTCAGAATATATGTAAGTTGTAGACAATGAAACGTAGTAAAATAATTTTATCGTCAGGATTATAGCGCGTGACTACCTGCTGTAAGCGTTTGTGTATGTTCTTATACTTTATGGTAGTAGATTCTCTCATCCTCCTCTTTCCATGTGAAGCACTTTTGTTTGGGACAAAACTTCCTCCTTCATGAGACGATCTATGAGTTTTCATTGGTTAGGGTGAGGTTGTTGAGCATTATTTGATAGAGAACTATGAAATCCTTCGAGACTTGTTTGTTCAAGGCATAGACCACTGAGTTCTTAGGTTCATATTCCAGTGGGAAATTGGAAATAATGGACTAGCTCTTCTGCGATTTCCACCTCTTCCTCTGATGACTCCGATGTAATTTACCTGAAAATAAGAGAGAAATTCTGAAGGAATATCCTCATCCTCCGAAAGTTCCTCAAAACCTGTAGACACATCTTCAACTGGTAAAAATGCAAGAGCAGAGAGACAACGTATCTTAAGACAAAATTCGGCATCATTGTGATATCGAACTTTGTACCCCAAATCAACAATTTTCCTGTAATTTGCTTGGCAGAAGTGGAAGAAACTTCCACTCACATCAGTGTCAGGAAAAGTACATTTAATTGCGTTAAATGATCCTTTTTCAAAGTCACTCATTATAGTTAATGGATTTTGTTGCAGCAATTAATTTTTTTAAAGCATTTTATAAGTTTCCTCTGTTTTGTTTGGAAGAAGGGCATAAATACGAGGAAAACTACACTTCTCTACTTGGACATGGTTGGTAAAAAGTTGATAGAAAATTGCTGGTGACACCTTAAAGGTGCCATCAACAGCCCAGTTTCTGTACCTCCTTAAATATTCAAAGCCCACTTCAGTAGCAAATATCAGAATGCGATTATGGTCATCGGCTCCCGAATCATACTGTAGAAACTTTTCCCCTGATGAAAGATGTTGAAATTCTGTTGGAATGCAAAACCCTGACCTTTCCGTAGGGATTGCAAGAGCACTGAAGTTCTGCTGCCTCCATCGACGAATATTTCTACTTGATTCTGGACGTTTTGTACTTCAGCTCGTGTGCAAGCATCCAACGGCGACAAGCAGCTTGAAACTAACGATCTTATAGATAAATTTTTCGAGGAGACATCTTCCTTTAGCTTTGCAACAGCACTTTTTGCTTCAACTGTACTTTTAGAGGCTGTATGATTATGTTCGTTGCAGGTCTTTATCAACTCGTAGTTTTCTTCTTTTGATTTTGTCTGTACTCTAGCTTTACACGATTTTTGTTTCCTCTGTGTACACTCCCAGTAAATAACGGATTTGTCACTATTGTATCCATTTCGATGATACATGTACTGAAGATCATCCGCTAAAATAGCGTTGCCACGTTCACTCTTAATAGTTGAAGCCATTTCTAAGAGGTGTAGAAAATGAAAGAAATGTTCGCTATCCAAGTCTCTTGAAGTTAGTAAAACAACAGAGGGAACCCCTAAAGCAATAAAGTATTGGCTATGAACTTTCCTTCAATTCACCTAGCTGAATATCATCTAAACGAGTAATTTTCCAAAACAACTAATTTCTAATACTTTCTCAAACAACTAATTTTGGATATTTTCGAAAACAAGTGATTTCGGGTAGTTTCCAAAACAACTAATTTAGAAAGGAACAAATTTTTCAAAACAAATTGCAATTGTCCGGATGGCAAATGTCAGCCTGGGAATTGTCCATACTAGCAATTGTCCGCATGGAAGTTGTCCTGCATGGAAATTGTCCGCACAGGATATTTTCGATATACTGCGTTTTGTAACAAAGACCTTCATTGTGGACTTTACCATACATATGTGTATCTGAAGAGAGAGACAGCAGTCTCTGAAATAAGGTATTTTCTCTCAATATTTTGGATTTTTTGTGGGCTCCTTTTATTAGATGGTATTGTATACTTGTATTTACATTTGTGTATATATATATATATATATATATATATATATATATATATATATATATATATATATCAATTCAAGCTACAAATGTCCTTTAATTTATTCTAAATTCCACTTTACCTCCAAATGATATATTTTCATATATGTACCGAAGGGGAATTTTTTAGTTTATAATAATTTCGTCCCCCCATGGGATCGAACAACCGTCCAAGTGGACGGGGACGAAATCAGGGACAGTCAGTGACGCTATCCAATCAGCCAACAGAGACGCTATAAGTTCATATCGATTCTGACCTTACAAATCACACCCCCGATCTCGGTGCTTTTGCGTAATTAGAATCTATATGAAACCCGTCTACCATGTTAGCCAATTCGAGCGTTTGACAGCACGTAGCCGTTTTGTTATGAATAATTATCACATCGAACCGTGATCCATTTATATATCAATTCAAGCTACAAATGTCCTTTAATATCTAAATTCACTTTACCTCCCAAATGATAAATTTTCATATATGTACCGAAGGGGAATTTTTTAGTTGATAATAATTTCGTCCCCCCATGGGATCGAACCACCGTCCAAGTGGACGGGGACGAAATCAGGACAGTCAGTGACGCTATCCAATCAGCCACAGAGACGCTATAGATATTGATTCGACCTTACAAATCACCCCCGATCTCGGTGCTTTCGTAATTAGAATCGATATGAAACCCCGTCTACCATGTTAGCCAATTCGAGCGTTTGACAGCACGTAGCCTTTTGTTATGAATAATTATCACA
>NC_087206.1:62300358-62322858 GCF_015104395.2 Macrobrachium nipponense | reverse complement strand
TAATCGACAGGACGTTTTAAAAAATTGTCTATTCCTCCACTATTGTAATTTATAGGCGTAACTTTCATTTTTGTGCTATGATTTATAAATAGGTGTTTTTTATGTATATAAGGTATCATATACATGATACCTTTATGTAAGAATCTTTTAGGTATACGTAACGGATTCATGCACGTAAACATATTCATGTATTTCTGTTTATTGTAGAGAATGAGTAGGTATAGATATAATAATGATTAGAGGAATTAGGTCATAATAGTTATAATAATGTATAGAGGGATTGGTTCCTAATAGTTATAATAATATGTAGAGGGATTAGGTCCTAAAGAAAAGGTGAAATCAGAGTTGAGAGCTGAACAAAGAATAATTTTTCATAAAAATTTATTTTACATTTCTAAGTCATATATCGCATTCCCTAAACACAACCTTTTGCCAAAAAACGGCCAAATCCTTTGTGGTTGATCAATGAGACCTTTTTAGGAGATGGGTATCCAGATAGTTATTAACCTGTGCTGCCTGTTTGTAAACCTCCATCTTCTGTTATGAATGCACAAGGATATGGAGAGAGAGAGAGAGAGAGAGAGAGAGAGAGAGAGAGAGAGAGAGAGAGAGAGAGAGAGATGCTGTCATTTCTCATCTACTTTATCATTTAGGGCAGAAGTGTATTTTTTTCGAACTTAAATATGTGTATTGAATAGTTAGTTTTTGTAGTGCGCTCTCAATTACACCTTAGAAATAACACATTCCAACCCATATTCACAGATTTATTTAGAAAGAACCCCCTAATCAATTGATTTTCTACAAATAAAGTGTTTTCCTGGCATCATTGTGTATATGTAAGATGGCATTAGGCCACGTTACCATGAACTGTACTACGATGACCAGCCGTGTAACATATATCTAGATGGCAGTTAGTTAACGAGAATTGCCAATAGAATTTTAGGATATTATATTAATCCTCTATGGCTGTGTACTCGGAATGCTCACATATGATAGCACATAAGATAGCAAGTCTGACAGAACTAATAAACCGATCTGACTTTCGGTGAGAGAAAGGGCATGACTTGGAAAGCAGTTAGTCTGTGTAAAGCGAGGTACTTCAGGCCAGTTGGGCTTTCTGAGTCACAGCAATCGCTTCCATAATAACTAAGATGAAAACATATGTAGAAAAGTGAGCGTTGATAGTGTAGAAACAGAGCATCATCATGCTGGAAAGGGAATAAAGATTACAACAGAATAAAAGGTTAAACTGAAAGGTTATGAATACTGAAAGGTCGAGAGGGTAGAATGGATTGTTTGCAGTTTCGAGTGTAGCTAAAATGCTTTTATTTATGTATTACTATATATACATTATTTATATATATTCATATATGTGTGTATATATATATATATATATATATATATATATATATATATATTTATACTTATATGTTTATATATAGATATATATATATATATATATATATATATATATATATGTATGTATATGTACTATACGTATATGTGTGTGTGTAATTGTAATAGCCACAATGCCCTCTTAACTTCTCAAATTTTGGCTATTACAATTACATATGTATCTGGTGAAAATGATCAGTAGATTCTACACACACACACACATACACATATGATATATATATATATAATATATATAATATATATATATATATATATATATATATAGTACCAATTGCGCTGTTAATTATAAAGAAGAAGAAACGGTAAACTGCACCAAATGTTACTTGATCCCTCCACAAGAGCACTCATTCCCTTCTCTATTCATTCAGAAGGTTCCCCATTAGCCCAAACTTGCAAAGTGTTATATATACTATATTTTAACTGGAAACCCAGTCCTTTTACCGTTTTGGCCAAAACAAACGTGAGGTAAAATGAGCGAAGGAAAAGGATTGGTTGTTTTGCAGTTTTAGAAAGATGTCCACTTTTGAAATTTGCAGGAAGGCAGTTCTTCTGTACTTTCTTGATTTAGTACTCTATCACCTGCAGACATTATGCATTCCATGTTCATTCACGACCCATCTACTCTACTATGTTTTTATGCATCACTTCACCCGTACAGGTATTGGACAGCCATTTTCTTATAAAGTATCAATTATAAGAAAACACTGTAGAGGGGAAAATAGGAGAGAATCCTATTAATAACAGCAACTATAGCTGGTTCACTTAAGATAGTCTTATCCCAGCCCCATTTACGCCTCAGACCAGTCACTCTCTCGCCTCCAAACTCTATTATTCGTGCCTCATTT
Source organism: Macrobrachium nipponense (assembly GCF_015104395.2). Classification (NCBI taxonomy): domain Eukaryota; kingdom Metazoa; phylum Arthropoda; class Malacostraca; order Decapoda; family Palaemonidae; genus Macrobrachium; species Macrobrachium nipponense. The sequence goes on along the minus strand of NC_087206.1, from coordinate 62,320,597 downwards.
CTCCCATAAAAATATTTCAGTTTCAAAGCTCACAGCAAATGGTTCTTTATGCAATACTCACTCGTCCCCCTCCACATTGCCTCTACCGATTCTCTCATGATTGGTTTGCCACATGCTGGGTTGTCCCTTTGCTTTCAAACTTCTTGCATAACACTCACTTGGTCTGCATTCTTTTGTCCTGTCAGAACCTGGACTGTTCTCCCCTCCTTTCAAACCTCCAGCTTACTCATGGTGCGTGCTTAAATCTACGGTCAAATAGCGCGTCGTTTCAACAACGAAAATTAAAATAAATATGCTATATTTTATTAGAAATGATTTTTGTGAACAGTTTAACATGCACATTATTAGTTTTTTTTTTACATTTTCATTCTGTTAAATAAATCATAAATATCCTATCCTAAAATGCCTGTATCTCATTCACTGCGCAAAACACATTTTGCAGACCTTTTTAGGTTCTTCTATAGACCTTTCCTACCCCCAAACAACAACAACAAAGTAGTTTGTAAGCTTATTCCCCGTGTAATTCTTGTAGTCTCCTCTATCACCTTGACCATAATACAGAGGAACATTTATTCCGCCCTGCCATTCATAAGGAATCTGTCCCTCGTCCAGACATACCCTCCAGACATCGTACGCTGATTGGAACTCAAATCACGAGGCTGATTATAAAGAACACAAAAAATATTTTATATTTTCTGATAAAATATCAATGTTAAAAAAAAATACTGTTTTGGGGGAAAAACAGGAGAGAATCTTATTAATAAGAGTAACTAGTATCACAATGCAAACAGTCATCAACTCGGAATGCTTGTGTGTGGTAGGGTAAGAGATCTTTGTTACCCAGTAATTTTAAAAAAATGTATTGCACTCACTCATACGTCCTTTCGAGTCTGAGCCTAGAATCATTTTGTCGTCCCTCTCTCTCTCTCTCTCTCTCTCTCTCTCTCCCCAATAACATTTTAAAATAGACTGATTAAGTCTCCGATTTGTGAAATAAACGACATCCTCTCCGCGGGGGAAGAATTCTCTAGTTCCTCTCCCCTCCTCTCCCCCACCACCCAATAAACGAGGACCAGTCTACCTACCCCCCACCCTGGTTCCCTAATAATATCGGGCCCTCTTTGCCTCGATTCATCATTGGATGGAGATAGAAGGTTGTTAACGTTCCATCTGTGATAGACAACTATTGTTGTTTCCAAAGGAATAAATGAGATGGGCCGGCTGTTTTTATCAGCGGTTTTTTTTTTTTTTTTTTTTTTTGTGAGCTGGGCTTTATTGTATAAATTCCTCTCTCTCTCTCTCTCTCTCCTCCTCTCTCTCTCTCACTCGTCTCATCTCTCTCTCTCTCTCTCTCTCTCTCTCTCTGGCGTCGTAAAGTAAGGGGTAATGTGCAAGACTTATAATGAAATAACCCCTTTCAATTCCCATGGCGGACAAAGAAACGATCGCGTACCCTTAAAAATCTTAAAAGTAAAATTATAGTAGACCTTTGTTGGACTAAGCTATGAAATATACATCCACGACTGTTAGTGGACTGTTTGTGGGCCAAGGGTGGGAAGGAAGGAGGGAGAGAAAGGAGAGAAAGACTTGTCAAAAGTAACAGAATTGATGTGATCAACATTCCACTACTATAATGTATACCACTATATCACTGCTGACAGCGCAAGGACTTCGAAGAGGTATTCCGCGTCCCATATGACTGAAGTCATCCGTTAGGTACTTTCTCACTATTTTTTAGTATTTCAGGCTATGAAAGAGCCATAGCGGCTGCTGAAGGCCAATAGTAAAGAAAAAAAAAGGTAAAGTAACAGGTTGCAATAGTCAAGAATACAAAACTGTGCTGACCAAAATGGAGACAGGATTTAAAAAAAAAAAAATGACGAGAGGTATCAAACAAGAAATCAAGGAAAGTAGGGACAGAGCGCCTCAGTGGCGTGATCGGTGAGGCCTTGGCCTGTCACCTCGGTGGCCGGGAGTCAGATTCTCGGGCATTCCATTGAGGTGTGAGAGAGGTGCATCTCTGGTGATAGAAGTTCACTCTCGACATGGTTCGGAAGTCACGCAAAGCCGTTTGGTCCCGTTGCTGAATAACCCCTGGGTCCATGCAACGTACAAACACCAAACAAACAAACAAACGAGTAGGAACAGTACGATGGTAGTACTTGGTTGCTTGAATATTATGGAAATTACTGCTTTTATTTAAGCACTGTGAGACTAATATCATAATCATTGTGAATTGAACATTTGTCTAACTAAAACCAGTTTCTACGTCCCAGGCTAACTAACCTTTTATCTGAGAAAATTTATTTTTCACTAAGATACCATTTTCAAAATTATTTCCCCAAAGGAACGTTCACTTCTGCAATGATTTGATGAAATAGAGACCTTTCCTCATATTTGTCTTCGTAGAGAAGAGGGAAATTAATAATAATCAGAGACAAAATGTCGTCGAGACTATAACTGTCTATTATGACGAATGGCTTCCATTCGTTGGGACCTTTTGGATTAGCTGGTGATTGGATTTATTTTCCTTTGCACTAATGATCTGAGCTTTTATAAAAGTCAACACTTTTCCTTTACTCTAGCAAGAGGTATTTTTCGAAGCGCTGCTGGAATCCGTTGTCAAAATACTGCTCAAAAACTCAGTGGGTAACAGCGATCATTTGGAATAAGTGATAAAAAACAAAATAGTTGTTTTGGTTTTCAGAAAGAATACTGTCAAGGACGAATATTATTATAAGATTAATGAAAGAATTATACGAATTCAAAGTGAAGGCTTTTTGAGCTAAAACAAAATTTAAAATTTAAAAATACCCTGAAGTTTCTTCAGTAGAATCGAGTTTTCTATACAACATATCATGCAATATAAAACCGTCAACTATGACCAAGTCAGACCAACAGCTCTCCAGTTGCTCACCAGATACGGTAGAGTGAGGGTGCGTCCCATGGCGCTGCCAGATGCACGATCCATGGTTAACTTTAACCTTAAATCAGATGAAAACTACTGGGGCCAAAAGGTTGCAGTTTGGTATGTTTTATGATTGGAGGGTGGATGATCAACATGCCAATTTGCAGCCCTCTAGACTCAGCAGTTTTTTTTTTAGAACTGAGGGCGGACAGACAGACAGACAAAGCCGGCAAAATCAGATGATTGGAAGGTGGATGATCAACATACCAATTTGCAGCCCTCTAACCTCAACAGTTTTTTTTAGAACTGAGGGCTGACGGACAGACAGACAAAGCCGGCAAAATAGTTTTTCTTTTACAATAAACTAGAAAGTATCGATACATTTTGATGGCACCGAGCTTATACGATGTTTGTTGTGCCTTTCGCCACAAAACATTAAAAGTTTATATGAACTTCTGCAGCGGCCTGAGGCTGGATTTACCCATTGTGTGCGATGTTGTATTGTCCCTGGAATAAGGGAAACCCGAAATGACTGTCCTATTTTCCCTTGGATGGCCACTGGTGGCATGTTCGTATTATTTTTTCTGTGGAACGTGGAGTTACTTTATTTTCGTGGACGACAGATTGTCGAATATTCTACGTATGAGGAAATCTGTGTACGTTTTTCCTGTTTAAGAAATATTTGGCATACTACGTAGTCTGTGTGAAAGGGCATATAGTATACACACTATTTATTTATAAATATACTAGCTGACCAGCCCGGCGTTGCCCGGGAAATCTCTGATAACATTTCTGTGAATATAGTGAAATATACATGTATGCAAAATACTTCAGCGTATTTATTTTCAAGAGAGAAAAGACTAATTTTGACAAAACTACGGCAAAACTGTAAATTAAATATCTGAAAAATGGAATTCACCAGAGGGAAACTTATGGATAGCAGTGGGAGCTGTAACAAATGGCAAATTGGAAAATGATTCATAACGTAACAGGTGGTCGTGGGGAAGTTCATTTTCGCCTAAGTGATTCATTCCATCATCTTTTCTTACACCTCTTAATATGTAATTCCTCCGGACGTCTAACTCTTTTATTTTTATCTCTTTTCTAAAATATCGATATTGCCTGCTGAGACGAAAGGGGGTCATCACTGTAAAACGTCTTGCAGAAGGTCCTAGATTGTTTTCTTGTTATCTTTGAGGGGTGCGCGTTGCAGCAATACAGTTGGTAAATTACATAAAATATCTCCCGTAGCGGGTTAGTGCCGTCAGTCCACTTCATGCGGTGCACTGTAGGCATTACTTAAGGTTTTTTGCAACGCCACTTCGGGCCCCAGCTGCAAACCCTCTCGTTCCTTTTACTGTACCTCCTTCCATCTTACTTTCCACCCTCTCATTCCACTCTCTCCTTACAATTAATTCATTAGGCAACATCGAGATTTTCCTCCTGTTAACCTTTCAAACTCCTACTGTCAAATTTCCTTTCCAGCGATGAATAACATCATTGGTCCCAGTGCTTGGCCTTTGGCCTAAATTCGGTATTCAATTCAATTTACACAAAATATTAATTTTGATGATTGTAAACTATATGTTTACCTGTTCACGCATTCGCAGTCTAGACTGCCCGAAGAATTGTTTCTGAATTGAAGGGGAACGCGTAGATGGCAAAGTTAGAGAAGTTGGAACTGCCAGATGGGAAGAGATGGGATGGAATGGGGTTGAAAGCAGAAGCAGAAAGCAGGTCAGCTAGGTTAGTCTTTACGATATGGCGCCCCGCTTTTTTTCAGGAATGGTCCCGGTACCCTGTTACACGAGAATATTATGCTTCTTGGTATAGGTTCATTTAAACTGCAAATTTGTTGAAACTTAGAATCAAGGTACCTTGTTGTTTTGGGGATTATTTTCCAAAACATATTTGAACATCGACTTTCTTTCGAGGCCACAACTCGTGTTAAAGCACACGATTTTTTATATCTGAGTTGATGAAACATTATCAGTTATATTATGCAGCAGAGATTAAATTCAATTGAATCAAGTAATGCTGGTATTGATTGATAGCATCTGTTCATCAGCTGAAATCTAGATATAATTATCTGTGATTGGGAAAAACACTCTATCATGACTGTATATAATGTTCTAAGAGGTCCACAATGAAAAATAAAATGTTGCGAGTTCGTGTATAATTTAAAAGCCCTTTAAATTATAGACGAACTCGCAACATTTTTTCATTGTTGTGGACGTCTTGGAACATTATCTGTGATGTTGATGCGTCTTGGAGTTTTCATTTATAATTATCATTATCCAACTTTTCTTTTCAGGAATGTCCCAACGGCATTGTCAGCGAAGACACCTTCAAAGGCATCTATTCACAGTTCTTCCCTCAGGGAGGTAAGAAGATAAGCCATTATGTAGTTTTTTTACGATTTTCCAATTTATAAATTTTTCCTTCCATTGACGATAAAATGCACAAATGTAGTGTGATGTCATGTCGTTTTCTGCTAGTCTGCTCTTAACCTTCATCTAGTGATGCTTTCCCAAAACAAATCGTGTTATGTACTTTCAAATGTTTACTTTCATTAAGGATAAAATGCACAAATGCAGTGTGATGTCATGTCGTGTGGCTCCCCCTTACGTTTTCTGTGATTTTGCTCGTAACCTTTTTCTGTTATTTTGCTTTTAACCTTCATCAAGTGATGCTTTCCTGATAAAGATAGGTTCTCCTTTCCCAAAATAAATCATGTTATGTACTTTCATTTTTAGTAAACATTCTGAACTGTACTAGACGGACGTCGTCCACTTTCCAGCGGCATATAGTATATTGGCGGTGATTTAATCCATCTCTTGACTAGGTTGTCGGAGAACAATTCACCGCTCCATATTCATGAACGATCTGATAACCTCGATCGATGAGTTCCAGTCGAGAACGATGTTGGCTCTCTGATACAACGAGACTCGATCGCAATTTAGTGTTAGATAATCCAAAGCTCTTTAAATGGACTGTTGCACAAACTTTGACTTTTGTTACAAACGCTCGTATAACTAACTGAAAATTTTATTGAAAGACACTATTTCCACCTGGATTCTGCTTCTAACTGCTGAAGAAGGAATCTGCAATTTGTATATAAAAAAAAAAGATGTAGTGTGCGTCCGTAAAAAACGGCTTCTGCTTTTAAACCGAGATAAAGAGCTAAAATAAGTCTCTTTTAATAGCTAAAGAGTGTGCCAACAATGTCTGGAGGCAATTTTGAATAATTAGTGTTAGGATTTGCGTTAAGATCGACTTGAAAAAATCATCTTTTTCTTCCGGTGGCCATAGATTAAAAGGCCTTTTTCACCTTGCTAATAGACCATCCAACAGCCTTTTATTCACCTAGTGTTAAATTAAATTATGGTTCTTTACTAGAAGTTAAATCGTTCCATTTTTTTGCAGTTGACATTAGGTTACTCATTTTTAATTCAAGTTAGGCTCCTCTTTTTATTTCTCTTTAACGCCAAATTCTCCAATGGCTTTTGGTATTTTTAGTATTTTTATTATATATTGCTTGGCTTTTTTTTCTCTTCGTCAGATTATCCAATCTTTTTGCTTTGAGTTTGCTTTGAACTATTTTTTTTTTCAATCGACGAGGAAAATGGTCATCGCAGTAATCCTAAGTCCGCTTGAAGTATTTTCAAGTATTTAAAATCAAGGAAACTTAGTCGCGCTCTGATACTTTTCATTGAGTTTACATGTGCTTTATATATTACATATATATATATATATAATATAATATTAATAATATAATATACATCTATATATATATTTAGATATATATATATACATATATATAATATCTATATATATATTATAATATATAATAGATAATTGTATAATATATTATATATATTATATATATGTGTGTGTGTGTGTGTTTGTGTTTTTTGTGTGTGTATAAGAGAGAAGGAGAGAGAGAGAGAGAGAGAGAGAGAGAGAGAGAGACATTCTTCACTATCAATTCTTGCTTCGTTTTTATAAAATTCGCACGCTAAGATAGGTATGTACGTACGTATATAGTTTCCTAGATTGTAGTTAGTATTAAATATACATCATCATCATTGCGTATCACGTACTACTGATTACAGTTGTATTCCCCCTAACTTATACGAAAGCCATATCTGACGTGGTTACCCGGTGGGCTTTTACCAAAGCTCGAAGCATCGTCATAAACCTAATCCGGTTGTATCAGTCGCCAACCAGCAGGACTTGGAAAGGGCTCTGAAAAATCATTTATTCTTAGAATTATTTTGACGGAACCACCGAGTGCCGCTTGTAGACTATCGCTGGGAAGGCTAAAGAAACTGATGTCCTGGTAAGAAAAGACTGTGTGTGTGTTTGTGTGTCTGTGTGTAACGGACGAAGAGCATAAAAAGGTGAAAGCCTCGCACCTGGCTCCCTTCATTACTGCCTACAGTGTGTCACCCAAGGGACACTATAAACGTACACCCATGGGGATCGTTGTTTAGGAAAACGCAATGGGGTCGTATTCTATTTGTGGACATCATCGCTGAAGCAAAAAAGTTAGAGGCAATAAGATTTGCCGAGATGGAAAAAGACAACCTTTTTTTTTTTTTTTTTTTTTTTTTGCAGTCTGCACGAGTGACCGACTTCATTTTTGGCGTCACATAGCGCCATTACGCTGAGGAGGAGCGAGGAAGGTCAAGCGCTATTAAGGGCGTCTCTTTTTAGCCCCCCGAGTCCTGCCTTGATTCATGGAGAAAAATGTACAGTAATAAAAGTGTCGTGTGCTCGGGGGGGAAACTTATTTATTCTTGCTCTTCCGCCCCAACCTCCCCTCCCTCTCCCACCCACCCCTACTAACCCCCCTATCCACAATTCCCAAAATAGAACTTGGTGAGGTAGGTCCTCGGTTTTTTTTCGTTTTTTTTTTTTTAATTTCTTTTCTAATCTTGCTCTAACTTTGTTGCAGTATTCAGAAATATTTTTTTGAGAAGTAAGTTTTATTATTTTGGTTTTTGGCTTTGCATACACAACGTACTGATAGTTTATTATAGATGTTAATGACGGAACTTTTCCCCACATATATTTCAGTTTTTGGGGGAGCTCAATTCTTCAGTCACCTTCTTCTTCTTCGTTCTCCTTATTAGTATTAATATTATTCGAATATTTGGAAAACATAAAAGCCTCTTGACATTAGTGAACATGAGATTTAGAGCCTCTCTCTCTCTCTCTCTCTCGTAAAAGATAACGAATGCACTGATCGTTTTTATATAGTTTATCATGTTACTATAACTGGTTTATTTTATCAGTTTATTACCCAGTAAATCAGTTACGCCGGAAAAAAGATATCTTTTTTGGTATACCTAAATAAAGTTAGCTATAGCGTTTTAGAGACATAACTGCGAGCCAGAATGTGTTTCTCTCTCTCTCTCTCTCTCTCTCTCTCTCTCTCTCTCTCTCTAGATATATATACATATATGTGTGTGTGTGATGTACAACGTGTCAAAAATTGAAGCATTGCTCATAAAACTCAACCAGTTTTTGCTTCAGTGTTGTGAGCCATCTTGTAAAGAACTGATACATGGTCTCTCTCTCTCTCTCTCTCTCTCTCTCTCTCTCTCTCTCTCTCTCTCTCTAGGTATATATGTGTGTATGTGTGTGTGATGTACAGCATGATGAAAATTGAAGCATTGCTCATAAAACTCAACCAGTTTTTGCCTATAGTTTTCTGAGCCATTTTCTAAAGAACTGATACACAGTGTCTACCTTAAAGTACTTCGCTCTCTCCGTCTTTCTCTCTCTCTCGTCCAACATCTCGTCTCTCATCTCGTCTCATCCTCTCTCTCTCTCTCTCTCTCTCTCTCTCTCTCTCTCTCTCTCCCTGAATAAGATTAGACCCACAGAGCAACCTTTATTAAACCTAAAGCGGCCGTTTAAAGGAAGCCTTTATTAACCGTTTATGAAAATCCCCTCTCTGACCCACCCACCCACACACACATACACACACACACACACACACACACACGCGCGGACACAGGCGCCTCTCTCATATATAGCACTGCTGCTGAGGTGATAATGGCAACTTGCATTATGATGATGATGATGATGATGCTGATTATGATGACGACTGTTGTTCTCGGTGGATGTAGGAGGAGGAGGCGTTTATTTCCTTGTCGCTTATTCGGGGAGTAAGCCTACAAACTACTTTGTTGTTGTTGTTTTGGCGGAAAAAGTCTAAAAAGGTCTGAAAAAGGTGTTTTGCGTTGCGTTAAACACAGGAATTTTAGGATAGGGTGTTTATGATTTATGTATTAGAGATGCAATATTAAAAAAATTAATGATGTGTATATTAAACGGTACAGAATAATTATTTCTAATAAGATATATCATATTTTAATTTTCGTTGGTGAAACAAGGCTCTATTTGACTGTAGATTTCAGCACTAAAGATATGGGAATATAAAGATAGGATGTATAAGATTTATTTATTAGAAAGAAAATGTAAAGGGAATTAATAATGTGCATATTAAACGGTACAGAATAATTATTTCTAATAAAATATCTTATTATTTTCATTTTCGTTGGTGAAACCAGGATCTATTTGACAGTAGATTTTATCACATTTAATCTATTTGGTGTACTGAATTTAGAGGCTATATTTCTGTTCGATTATTCTCTCTCTCTCTCTCTCTCTCTCTCTCTCTCTCTCTCGTGAAAAGTCAGCGAGGACAGGAGCGCCCATTGCTCATAGGAGAATCCCCCTTATTTTGCCCGATGCTCGATTCATCCTTAATGGCTCCATCGTTCGTTCCTCGATATAAACAGGCCTCTTGACTGAAGGGAGTATGTTGGGCCCGTCAGACGCAACCATTTATCCTCGGCCTTATCGAATCCTTAATGAGGATGGATGAGAGGATATTCAACGCATCTCCTTTTGACTCCTTGTAGGATTCCTTGCGAACAAAAGGAGCCAATTACCATAAACCAATAATTAGATCGCATGCTTCTGGCCCGAATATTTCAGGAGATAGAGAGAGAGCAAAGGAGAGAGTAAATTTCAGGAGATAGAGAGAGCAAAGAAAAGATAAAAGAGCTGGAGATAGAGAGCAAAGAAGAGAATAAATTTAAGGAGATAGAGAGCAAAGAAGAGAGAACATTTCAGGAGATAGAGAGCAAGGAAGAGAATAAATTTCAGGAGATAGAGAGGAAACAAGAGAGAACATTTCAGGAGATAGAGAACAACGAAGAGAGAAAGAGTAAATTTAAGGAGATAGAGAGCAAAGAAGAGAGAACATTTCAGGAGATAGAGAGCAAAGAAGAGAGAAAAGAGCTGGAGATAGAGAGACCAAAGAAGAGAGAACATTTCAGGAGATAGAGAAAGCAATGAAGAGAGTAAATTTCAGGAGATAGAGAGCAAAGAAGAGAATAAATTTCAGGAGATAGAGAGCAAGGAAGAGAATAAATTTCAGGAGATAGAGAGCAAACAAGAGAGAACATTTCAGGAGATAGAGAACAAAGAAGAGAGAAGGAGATAGAGAACAAAGAAGAGAGAAAAGAGCTGGAGATAGAGAGCAAAGAAGAGAGAAAATTGCAGGAGATAGAGAGACCAAAGAAAAGAGAATTTTTCAGGAGATAGAGAGCAAAGGAGAGAGAACTTTTCAGGAGGTAGAGAGCAAAGGAGAGAGAAAATTTCAGGAGATAGAGAGCAAAGGAGAGAGAACTTTTCAGGAGGTAGAGAGCAAAGGAGAGAGAAAATTTCAGGAGATAGAGAGCAAAGGAGAGAGAAAATTTCAGGAGATAGACAGACCAAAGAAGAGAGAAAATTTCAGGACATAGAAAGAGCGTATAAGAGAGTAAATTTCAGGAGATAGAGAGCAAAGAAGAGAGAAAAAAGCTAAAGTCGCTCTCCTTTGAAATGTTTTTGTACAAAAATGAAAAAAATATAATGAGAGGAATACAGGTTGAAGGCTGTTTTCTATGGAAGTTTCCAGTACATCAGGAGAGAGAGAGAGAGAGAGGAGAGAGAGAGAGAGAGAGAGAGAGAGAGAGAGAGAATGATTCCATGGCTAGAGTTCGTTTTCAGTGGATTTTCATTTTAAAATGTAGAGAGAGAGAGAGACTGCTTTAAGGTTAAACTTTGTTTTCAGTACGAGTTTACATCGAGAGAGAGAGAGAGAGACCTTACCTTACCTTACAGACCTTACAGTTCGTTCGGGTTGCCCCAGGTCCCTCAGTGTGAGGCACCTCTAATGTCTACCAGAAGAGTTGCTAGTACATCTCTTCCGGTATATTTTGCATCTTCTTCCAATCTTGGATGGTCTGGGATGCAGTTTAGATATTTGTCGAGCTTATTCTTAAACACATCTACGCTCACTCCTGATATATTCCTCAGATGAGCTGGCAACGCATTGAATAGACGCTGCATTATCGATGCTGGTGCGTAGTGGATTAATGTCCTGTGTGCTTTCCTTATTTTTCCTGGTATTGTTTTGGGCACTATTAATCTACCTCTGCTTGCTCTTTCTGATATTTTTAGTTCCATGATATTTTCTGTTATTCCTTCTATCTGTTTCCATGCCTGAATTATCATGTAGCGTTCTCTTCTCCTTTCTAGACTATATAATTTTAATGATTGTAGTCTTTCCCAGTAGTCAAGGTCCTTAACTTCTTCTATTCTAGCTGTAAAGGAACTTTGTACACTCTCTATTTGTGCAATATCCTTTTGATAGTGTGGGTACCATATCATATTGCAATATTCAAGTGGACTACGAACATATGTTTTATAAAGCATAATCATGTGTTCAGCTTTTCTTGTTTTGAAGTGCCGTAACAACATTCCCATTTTTGCTTTACAGTTTTGCCAAAAGAATTGCTATTTGATCATTGCATAACATGTTCCTATTCATCATCACACCAAGGTCTTTAACTGCTTCCTTATTTGTGATTGTCTCATTATTAGGTCCCCTATATGCATATGCTTTTCCTTCTGTTCCTCCATAATTTATTGATTCAATTTTATCAGAGTTAAATACCATCCTATTTTCCTCTGCCCAATCATATACTTTGTTAAGGTCTCTTTGTAGAGCGTTCCTATCTTCATCCAAGTAATTTCTCTACTTATTCTTGTGTCATCAGCGAAACTACTCCACTACCGAATCCTTAACATTACTGTCTATGTCTTCATCATAATAACAAACAGTATTGGCAGCTAACACCGTACCTTGTGGCACACCGGATATTACCTTGGTTTCATCCGATTTCTCATCGTTTGCAATAACTATCTGTTTTCTGTCTGTAAAAATTCTTTTAACCATCTTCCTATTTTATCTACGATATTGTTTGTTTTCTAATTTTCTTTGCTAATATATTATGGTCTACTTTGTCAAAAGCTTTTGCAAAGTCTAGATAAACCACATCTGTTTCATTTCCGCTTTCATATTTTTGAATATGTTCTCACGGTGGACTAACAGTTGGGTTTTGTGTACTTTTTTCCGGGTACGAAACCGTGTTGTCCTATATTAAACAAATTATTTTTTTATTAAATGTTTCATAATATTTTTCTTCATTACCCTTTCATACACTTTCATAATATGTGATGTTAGACTCACAGGCCTATAATTACTTGCCTCAAGTCTTGATCCATTTTTGAAAAGTAGGGGTGATATAGCTAATTTGTGCTCATCATAAATCTTGCCTGTATCTACACTTTGTCTTAATAATATTGCAAGTGGCTTTGCGATAGAATGAACTACTTTCTTTTTTAACAAAATAGCAGGGATTCCATCAGGCCCTGCAGCAGCTCCATTTTAATTTCATTAATTGCCTGCACAATATCAGCTTCATTAATTTCTATGTCAGCTAAATATTCACTATTTTCGTCCCTTACTTCTATATCATTATCTTCATTATCTATTCTAGGGGTGAATTCTCTCTTATATCGTTCTGCCAGTATGTTGCAAATTTCCATTTTTCATTTTATTCGTTAATCTCCCTTCAATCTCAGAGGGCCTATTTCTATTCTTCTTTTATTCATCTTCTTCGCATATGAGTATATAGTTTGGGTTGGTTTTGCTTGATATATAATAGGGTTTTTTCTTCCAATTCCCGTTTTTTTTCATTTTCTTTTGATTGTATAATCTTTTGTTCTGCATTTCTATCTTACTTTTTTAGTTCTATAACTTTCCATGCATTTTTTTCTTTTGCAAGACCTTTTTTCCACTTTCTGATTTTCTGGAACAAGATTCCTTCTGTCTCTTGGTATGCATGAATGATGTTTACTTTTCTTCTTCGGTATATATTTATCCACTATTTTTCTCTAATATTTTATATATACTCCTATTTACCCTTATGTCATCGCTTACGAAAATGTTATCCCATTCTTTGTTTAATTCTTCATTTATTTCTGACACCATTTTATATTTTTACTGTAGAAGTTGTATTTTCCATATCCTTCCCCACTTTTTCATTTCTGCTTATCTCTGTTTTCACTTGCTTTGGAATGAACTGTTTAATTCTATGACATTATGGTCTGAAATACTCGCATTATAAACTATTATTTCTTTAACATAATTCACCTCGTTCACAAATACTAGGTCTAAAGTATTTTTCCTTTCTTGTTGGCAGGTGATTTATTTGTTGAATGTTGTATTCTAGTAGCATATCTAATAGCTTTTCGAATTGCCTCTTATCTTCTGCACTACTATTACTCCCTTTTTTATATGTATAAGTACATCCACAATCTCCTATTCGTTCTTTCCATTCTACGACGGAAAGTTGAAGTCACCAGATAGGAGAATAGTCCAGTCCTTGTGATTTCTACATATATCATCCAATTTTTCAATTATTAAGTCAAACTCTTTAGTATTAGGAGGTCTATATATTACAATGTTCATTAATTTTCAGATTCAAATTCTACCGCTATTAGTTCACATTCTGAGTTACTATATTTCTCATATATTTTTCCTTGTTTTTGTCTTTCCCATATATTGCGGTTCCCCCTTGATTCCTATTTTTTTCTATCTGATCTATAAAGTTTGGAACCCTTTTATTTGATCATCATTCCCAGTCTCTTGGGAATACCAGGTTTTCACTTATATTCATTATATCTATTTTTCTTTTCAATTTGGGTTAGTTCTTCTAAGTACTCTATTTTTCTTTTGAGTTACTCGTAACTAAACCCTAAACCCTGCGCATTCATCACTATGATGGTTTTGCGTGTTTTCTCCTTCATTTTATATTGGTATTAATAAGGATTTTCCCATGTCTCTTTCCTGTTCTGGTATGTTTTGTTCTTTTTTTCATTTCCAGAAAATTCTGACATTAAAAAATCCAACTTTTCCATAATATTTGATCTTCCTTCATCATAATTATTCATTTTGTGTCTGAATCTGCAATTTTCTCCGTTTCTGCAATATCCTCTTGCATAATAAATACAGTTATTATCCCTTGAGTAGAATTTTGGAGCTGATGCATTGAAATTTTTTTTTTGCTGACATCTCTGCATATCTCATTGGTGGTTTGCTTTTCTCTTTTACCTGATATTCTTGATTTTCTCTCTTTATTTGTTTCTTTCTTATTTTGGATTTTATTACTTGGTTGGTTATTTATTTGATTATGATTCATGGCTACAGGGTGCATATATTTGCATTTTTTGTCGAACTTACACCTCCTTTTCCTTCTTTTAGGTTTTTGCATATTTTTGGATGCAGATCTCTGCAATTCATCCCCATATCCATCTAGGTATGCACATTTACCATATATTTCATAGTTGTGACATACCTTAGGATGTTTGTAGTAACATCTTTCTCCAAATCTGCAATTCCCTCTTTTCAAAAGGTTGCAGATTTTGTCTTTCTTGTCTATTTTTTCCTCTTTCCCGTCATTGTGTAGATCTGGGTAGAGCCTCTTCGGTGGATTTGCTTTTCTGTTGCCATATCGTAATTTACTTTCTTCGTAGGTATGCTGCTTTATTGCCTCATATGTAGTATCAATGAGTATCTCTGCATCCATCTTTTATCTTGTTCTTTGTTTTTTCCTATTATTTTTTTTTTCTGTCATTTCATTTTTGTTTACTTCTCTTCCGTTTTCCTCTTCTTCTTCTTCTTCTTCTTCTTCTTCTCTTCCTCTTCTTCTTCATCCTCAACTATTTGTACATTCAATCTTGATTTAATAACATTGTCTATCCATGATAGACATGTTGAACAAAAATTTTTTTTATCTTTTCTCATATCTTGTATTACCTCAGCACACTGTGGATGGGTCGGAATGTTGCATGCAGCACATTTTCTGATTAGGTTTTGTGGATTGACTATGCTATACCAAACCTTACACAGTTTTGCATGCTTTTGGCATTCTTTTTTCCTAATGCGTCAATTAGGATATTCACAAGATTCACCTTATTCATTTCTTTGTCGGAATATGTTTGGTTTATGTATATTTTCTTTATGAGTCTCTTGACCACTTGGATTTTATTTTCGGAACTTCTTCAATTATTTTCAAGATGTTTTCATTAGATTTGTTCCAGTTTGAAAGGATTATATCCTTCTAATATCTATGAATGCTTTTTGATCTTTTTGGTTAGGACTGTTGTTGATTTCATAGATGAGAAAATGCCCAGGTTCCCTTCCTGCTACCTCATCGTATTGCGAATCTGCTAAACACGCTAAATTACGCCATCTCTTCCCGCAGTTGGAACTTACTGCCATCTTGTTCTGATTTACAGTATTACACTTGATAAACTAACTTAGAAGACGCTTTATCCTACTATTTTCACACTAATCTTATCACCGATAGTTCACGAACACTTCTAGATATTTAATTCTAGTCGTATGTTAAACTTGTGATATCTGTTGATTAATCTGATTTCACGCGGGAACGTCTCACCAAGCAAGATGGCTACTACAGAGAGAGAGAGAGAGAGAGAGAGAGAGAGAGAGAGAGAGAGAGAGAGAGAGAGTATGGTTAAACAATCCCTTTACTTGAGAAACTTCAGTATAAAGCTGACAAGAAAGAAAAAACACTAAGGTTGACGATCATTTCCGAAGGTGTCTAGTACAAAATAATGGTGATATTGCCGCTATAAGCGATGTTGCAATTGCTTAATTTTTATTATAAAAAATGCCACTTAAAACCAGTGAGAGCTATTAGTGATTTATAATGATGAATGCTAACAGATCAATTACTTCGGGAACGTGATTTTATTTCGATTTAAATGAGAATTTGGGAATTGGCAATGAAAACTAGTACGCTCACTTAATAATTCATTGAATTTCCTATTAGCTTCTGCGCAGACATGCAGGTGGACGGACCTACTATATATAGGAAGTCTGTGAAATGGCAGACACGATCCTACGCAAGCTGTCAAGATTGGTAATTGGATTATTACGGCGAGTAAAAAGTACCAGAGGTATGGGGGAGCGGAGAGAGAGAGAGAGAGAGAGAGAGAGAGAGAGATAGAATCTCTCGAATTCCAGTAGAACATAGCATTCAATATATATATATATATATATATATATATATATATATATATATATATATATAATATACACACACACACACACACAGAACCTTACATCCAAAGGAAATCATATGAAGTCATTCTGATATCCGTGGCTGAATTCGTGCTTAACGGTATACGAAATATCCATTAAATAAACATTCGTTTTTTTACACTTAAAAGATACAGCTCATTTGCAAAGTAGAAGAAATAATCAAGACTACCTTAAACGCACGTCAAAAGTATCGACAAAAAAATTAGGTAACGTGCCCTGTGGAGACGCAAAAAAAAAAAAAAAAAATAATAATAATAATAATAATTAATAGTAATAATAATAATAAATGACGTGCAAGGAGTACCGAGACTACGCCAACCTAATAGTGAATTTCTCTTGATTGTAATGTCCGCGTATTGATTATATAAAAGAGCTTCATTCAGAAGTAAGTGAAACTCGCGTAATTCCCCGCTGTTGATTCAAGTCCCCGAGCGAGATGGAACTGTTATCATATCTCCAATTTTTGCATCCTTTAATGGACATTTTCCCTTTTGATTGTCGGATCTCTCTCTCTCTCTCTCTCTCTCTCTCTCTCTCTCTCTCTCTCTCTTCTGAACAGGCTGTAATGCCGCATATTTTGAGAGAGCTCTCACATTTAAGGAAACTGTTCTCTCTCTCTCTCTCTCTCTCTCTCTCTCTCTCTCTCTCTCTCTCTCTCTCTCTCTCTCTCTTGTGTGTATATAGATATATGTGTCGTGTAAAATGCACATATAATGTATTCATATACAATATTTACACATGCACATCTTTGTGTGTGTGTGTGTGTGTGTGTATGTATAGCTCTTTTCCCCATAAAATCCTATAATACGGAAGGGAAGAAATATAAAGATGAAAAAAAAAACCACTCCACTCCAGTATCGTGATGCGGTTTGGGAGACCTTAAAATAAATGTTTTTTTTATTCATTTATTTTCATTCACTATCTCAGTGTTTTAAATTTTAAAGTTTTTAGAAGGAAATGCACACATCCAAAAGACAAAAAATCAGTGTGATTTACCCCCCCCCCCCCCCCCACTTTCTGGAAAAACTTCAGACACGGAGGAATTACGATTAGGACACGCTATGAATAAACCATGTATCCTAGACCTCCACCGGGAATAAAAGGGCACTCTCCTCTATCATGTATAGAGGCAAAACATTTCTTCCTGAATATTTGACTAAGATTCGCTGCCTCTCCCTTACCTGGGATTTCTTTTGATTTCCTTTATTCGATGCGACCGAGGAGAACTTGGGATTATTATCCGGTTGATGCTGGTTTGGGACGAAGCTGCGTCATCAACGTAGAGTAATTGAATTTCGGGTTTTATATATCACACTTTCTTTCCAAAATATATATTGATAGATAGATAGATAGATAGATATATGTTCATATATACATTTTATATATCACATTTTGTTTCCACATTTACAGACCTACTATATGAATAAATTAATAAATTATGTATGTATGTGTATGTATGTTTATATGCATGACAGTGTATTAATGAATCTACTGTCACTGTCTCACACACACACACTGACTCACAGACAAATACCATATATATTTTATATATATATATATATATATATATATATATATATATATATATATATATATATATATATATCGTATATATAAACCACAAGATAAAAAAAGGTTAGGAATCACAGAAACGTAAAATAAAACTCAGCCAGTAGTAGTAGCTATGCGATCGATCAAAACATATGGCAACTGGAATGTTTGGAAGAAAGACGTAAGTAACACTACTACGTGTGTGGTTTGTGCCGTGCAGTACACGGTATACCGTAAGTTTTATGCATCTGTATCGTTTTCTACCTTACAATTATCATCCGGGCTTTTCCGTTATTCCCTACTTAGTTTCAGGTATCTTTAGTGTCCTTGTGGAATGAATATATTAATGGGAAAGATTCCCCAGTCAGAGCAAACATTATGGTATTTCGTCGCAAAATGCCAAAACCTTTCTCAACGACATAATCAATATTTACCTTGAAAAACGTTCGGCAAACGAGATGTCTAATGGCATGCGAGTTGTGGCTCACTGAAGACAGTTACTTGGGTTTTATATAAGTTCATTTTTTCCTAATTTCTAGGCAGTAAGTTTGTGATTTTTCCTATGTTCAAGGCAGTACATTTTTTAGTTTTGCTGATTTTCAAGGCAGTAACTTTGTAATTTTGCCTATTGCCAAGGTAGTAAGAACGTTTCCAGTAATAAAAGTTATTTTGGTGAAAAGAGATTTTGTTCAATGTTCTTTGATGATGAAAGAAAATCTAATGAAAGAAAACGGAATCCGATTCCTTCATGTAGCATCAATGGCCAGTACCCAAACCTTAAGAATAAGATAAAGTTATAGAATTTAAAAAAAAAAACGTTTAACCACGAAACAATTGACAGTCTTGTAAAAAAAAATTTTCAACCACGAAACAAATGACAGTCTTGTCTCCTAAAGAATAGAAGGTTATACGAATTATTATTATTATTATTATTATTATTATTATTATTATTATTATTTTATTATTATTATTATTATTATTATTTGATAACCCCATTTAACGCTACCCGTTATATCTTGGTTTTTTCATTATGGTAGGTGCTCCTTGGCGACGTGTGAGGGTGTACCCCCTAAAGGCTTTCCATCCATACTCTGAAAACTGATACAGATGAAGGTTTAGTACTGTTCTTCAGGAACCAACCCAGCTGCAACTTGATTAAAAAGACGCCCCACAGACCGTCTCCTAACCCCCGGTTTAGTTACTAACATCCCAACTAATAATTCTTCATCATGAATACCAGGTTTTTTCAACGTAACCCCCTGTCGTACTAACAAATGTCTGTGTGGTAAATTGCTTACAGGTTTTGAAGTCTTTGCAAAATAAAAATATAGCGAGTCGTTCCAATATAACACCAATTCGCCAGCTAACATATACATGACACTGACATAACTAGATAGTGTCTTTGCGACTAGCAAACATCTAGTATACATGAAGCATTGCCTTAACAAATGACGTTTGCGTAACCTTCCAAAATACCAGATAGCATCCGAGTCGCACTGGCCTGCCATTTCCACGTCACACAAGCTTTCTATCGAGCGTCAGCACGATGCAATAACATAACTTGTTTGCTTACAGCAACTTGACAAATTGCCGTGCTGAACACCCACATAACACTTACACTTTCTTCTTATTATTATTCTTCTTCTTCTTCTAGACCAATATAAGAGAAAATATGGGCGGTAGAAGTAACAGCCTTATCAAGCAATTGTAAGTCTTAAGACAGTTCTTTGTGCTCGAAGGAAAATGAAATGTGAGCTTCATTATCACAAGTGGATAAATCGTACCAACACACACACAAACACAAACACACACACACACACACTCTCACACACACACACACACACACACACACACACACACACACACACACACACACACATATATATATATATATATATATATATATATATATATATGTATATTATTTTTTTATATATATATAAGGAAATGTCTGAAATTCAATAGATCTTTTCTAGTAGCCATATTCTTAGTCTGGGGGCTTTTGTCACAGATGGGAACTGGACTTGTTTTTTTTATTTTGTTCCCTATGAATAGATTGACTTTAATATACTATATCCGTACGAAGCATGCATGAGATAGCTTGACACTAAATTGAAATTCTCAAACATTCAGTGATTAAAGTACAAACTGCCCATCGTTAAAGGTACTCATATACTATGAGAACATCTTGCCCACAGTGCACCTCAGGATGTACACTGATAGGCACCATCCCCCTACTA
>NC_087206.1:62277858-62295358 GCF_015104395.2 Macrobrachium nipponense | reverse complement strand
CAATTACAATATTTACAATATGTTTACTTTGTCACTTTTTGTGAATTAAACTTACATTATTTACAATTACAATATTTACAATGTGGTTACTTCATTATTTAAGAGTATTAAACTTACAGTATTTACAGTTACACTACTTACAATATGGTTACGTTTTATTTTTATTAAAGTGGATGAAACTTACATTATTTACAATTACAATATGGTTACTTTTTATTTTTATTAAAGTGGATGAAACTTACATTATTTACAATTAAAATATGGTTACTTTTTGTGAATTAAACTTACATTGTTTACAATTACAATATTTACTATATGGTTGCAATATACACTAGCATTTTTTAACATAAACATAATCCCTGTTAACTTAACAATTTACACCGGTGCTGAATTTGGTGAGAGAGGAATTAAAGGTGAAAGTGGGTAGACATATAGATCTTAGATTGAGTATTAGTAGGAGAGGGAGAGGGAGGTGAGTATTTAGGGGCTTGGCCCCCTATGAGACGCCTGGAATAGAGGGAGGGGGAAGGGTGGGTAACGAGCGAGGGTGGTGGTCGTAGGATGGTTGAAGTGTGTGCAAGACTATATATATATAGATCCTCCCCCCCCCCGCAAACCCCCCCCCCCCCCGCCCAGCCCCCCGCAGCAGATGTTTGCTAAAGCATTTCATTTTCTTCTTTTCTCCGTCTTTTTTCAGACGCCACGGCTTATGCCCACTACGTCTTCAATACATTTGATACCGAGCATCAGGGATCCATCAGCTTTGAGGTAAGATACGTCATTTGTAGTTGTTTTTCGACTTTGTGTTTCTCTCCGGATTTCTTTTAGACTTGCAGTGGGGTTGGGCCGCTTTTGTGTGTTTTTTTTTTCCCCTTTTTTTGACATCTTTTGACATTGCATTTTTTTCTGTTAGCTGTGATTTGTGTGTGTGTATGTCTGCGTATTTTCTTTAAGCTTGAACGTACGTATATATATTCTTCCATCCAGTCTCTGTATTATATATTTTATATATATATATATATATATATATATATATATATATATATATATATATATATATATATATAATATATAATGAATGATGATTTCAAACTTCAGCTAAATATTCTATAGAGCAATTTATGATATTACAACTCAACGACGAAAAATCTTAGAAAAATGCCGAAGCTGCAAACACAGAATTTAAATTCCTTTATATATATATATATATATATATATATATATATATATATATATATATATATAGATATATAATATAATGTATTTAAATTTTGTGTGTGCAGCTTCGGCATATTTCTACGATTTTTCGTCGTTGAGTTGTAATATCATAAATTGCTCTATAGAATATTGAGTTGAAGTTTGAAATCATCTTCATTTATTATTTTAGCTTTGGTATATACATATATCATGAGTTGTATTTTTTGCCTTTGATATATGTTTGTGTTCGCCTTTTCGTCTTCATAGCTGTCAAAGAAGACCTCCTTTCACGTCTGATGAATGATGTCTTTAAAGTTTTTTTTTTTACGAGTTTTCGTTTAAATATTTTTCGTGCGTTTTTCACCTTTCGATATTTATAGTGAATCTTATTTTTTTTTCTTTTTACTTTTTGTCAAGGCTATTCTGTCAGGACAGTTATCACTTATTTATTATCATTTTTCTCTCGCTTTCTTGTCCCTTGTCTCTGAATCATTGGTTTCTTCTTCTTCTTCTTCTTCTTCTTCTTCTTCTTCTTCTTCTTCTTCCCACTGTGTCTCGCGTTCGCTTCTAACTTTTCTTTAATTCTTTCGTATTTCATTTCTCTTTCCTTCCAGTTTTTAGTTACATCTTTATTTTAATTTTATTTTTCTTCGTCTTCCCCGTTTTCACTTCTCTTTCTCGTAAATTTATGTTTCGCTCTATATTTACTGGTCCTTCGTTTCTTACCACTTCCTATGTCGAGGTCGCAACTGGATGATATCAGTGCTGGCGATAAACCCACTAGTTGTCCAATCATACGGATAGCACCTTTAATGGGTGGCCTAATGGCTGTTATTAAGTCGCCCAGTGGCTTCACGGGCGTCGTTTTATTCACCTGTTATCGGTGATAACCGCCCATATTCGCCATTGTCTTCAGGCTGGCATACGTATGCGTAAGGTGGAATCTGCATTGGCGTTCTATCAGATTTCCTTTTTTTTATTGCTTTCTTTACAATCTATGCCATTTGCTTTCTGCTTGCGGTAAGCAACGTGAATCTGGTCTCGAGGATGAGGTCATTCTGGTTGTCACGCTGCCCTCCCCCAAAAAAAGAGACTGAGGGTATCTTGTATTTGCAAATTTGTATAACCCTCCATTGCTGTTTGTATTTTAAGTGGTTCTTAAAAAACTCTCGATTTCGAAAGTAACTTTACCTTTTTTTTTTTTTTTTCAAAATGTTCATTAGTCCTCTCTCGCGAAAGTTGAGCTTACCTGCGCTCCCAAGATGATCCTCGGCCACTTGTCAAAGTTCCCTTCCTTGACCTCGATTCATTTTTTTTCCTTTTCTCAGTTTCTGTTGCTTAATATTTATTGGTCTTTCTCTAAATTATTGTTGGATTTATGAAGGACCTTTTATCCGTTCCTTGAATGATTTGGGACTTCATTTTCTGTTTCGAAAAGTTAACATCCGTCTCTTCGATGCTGTTAATTTTATTCTTAGCCGATATATCATTGACTGTTCTGTTTAGTTGTTATCTATCTTCATGTTTTTCGTAGTTCTCTTTCGATATTATTTTCCTTTACGTCCTTCCGCATCTATAGTCAAGGATAATTAAAAATAATAGATATATATTGATAAAATCTTATATGGGTAACTACAGAAAAATATTAACATTTAAATACATAAATTATATGTAAAATGTATACGCTAAAAATAAATGTCACTCAGAAATGTAGGATAAAATTGTATTTGTTAAATTTTGGTCAATTTAAGTCAACTTTGATAAAAATTCTGCTTGTATTACTGACAAAACTGTAAAATATTATATATTTTCTCTAATAAAAGATACAAAAAAAGATTTAAAAATAGATTATGGGCTTCCCGTAATCTTTCAAACGACCCCATGGCCTCAAACGAGTTGTTGGTATTACGATCGTTAACCTGTATCTGACTGTCCTGTTTCCCTGTTACGGCGAGAATTAAAAAAGCAAATACTCCTGAATTGCATCACCTTTTAGGCTTTACACAGAGCAGGGTTTCTCTCTCTCTCTCTCTCTCTCTCTCTCTCTCTCTCTCTCTCTCACTCTCTCATTTCGGTTATTGGGGTATAGTCAATTATACTTAGAAGAGTATTGTGAAAGTGCATTTTCACACAAGTTCTCTTTGGCAATGGTCTTATTTCCCATTTATCTTCGACTCAGTTCACTTAAATCATAATCATCACACAACCCTCTGGATTTGAAGCCATTTAATTTTACTCAGAATATATCTCTGTGTGTGTGTGTGTGTGTGTGTGTGTGTGTGTGTGTGTGTCCTGCGCTTTTCCTTGAGAATCCTGAATGCCTATGTTGACCTTATGGTAGTCTTATGGTTGTCGGTTTTGGATGATCACAGTTACCGGTTCCTGACACACAGACATTATTGATCTGGCAAGCAACAGTGGAGAGGACTCTATCTACCGAGATGGTGGTGACCTTAAGACAGCAGCCATTGGAATTTCTCGGGGGGGAGTTCGTGCAATAGTCGTTTTGATGTGGTCTAATATTGGCCCTGTTTTGAACGTATCTTTAATCGGAGAATTTCATCTTGCAAAAGTTTCGTTGGGCAGACTTTATACCATTCGTTTCATACCGTGATTACCTGATGGGGATGATGCAACACCTGTGTTGTGTCTTTTTTTAGATCCTGTCAGTGCATTCTTTGGATTTTTTTTTTTTTTTTTTTTTGCACGTTCATTGTCTGTTAGGGTCTTTTTTATATATATAGATTATTGGAGGAAAAAACCCTTGGTCGAATTTTTTCAAGGTATGTCGGAAATTCTTCAGTTATGTCTCTCCTTGTAATATTAGCATTCTTCATTCTTGCGTCCTTTTTATCTTGATACCAAAACAGAAAATTAAATATCGCTCATTTTCCAATCATTATTATTTTTTTGCTGCATGATTTCAAACTCTTAGTTTTTAACGTATAATTTCGTAGGTTTCACAAGACCTTAGTTTAATCTGCAATGCTGGAGCAGCCAATAAGAGTTCATTTTTGCGAACGAAACTTAAATTCGCTTACCAGTTTCCAAACGCTTTCTGTTTTATATATTTTAACATTCGGCTTTGTGTAACTTCGTATTTCCCCATTGGCTGACTGCATTCAGAATGACAGCGAGAGAATTCAGGTTCACCGCAATTAATACCCTCGAGAAACGTTTCGTCATAAAGGAGGAAAACAAGAAGCGACCGAGCAAGGTGGTGTTTGCCAATGAAATCCGAAAGGATTTGTCATCGTCGAAGTCCTGAGGCGTCTGGGGAGATATGTGTCGCATTGTCACTCCTCGGCTTTTTTTTTTTTTTTCTCTGGGCGATGTCAGCGCTTTTTTGAATAGCGGCTTGCCCCAGATATCGCTACTTTTGTCATTTTCCTTTTTTATTGAATAACTTCAAATTTTCGATTTGATATTCCTGTTTGATTATGCATGAATTAAAAACGTCGTCGTTACTTTTGTCATTTTCCTTTTTTTTTAATAACTTTAAATTTTCGCTTTGATATTCCCGTTTGATTATGCATGTATTAAAATCGTCGTCGGTACGTTTGTCATTTTCCTTTTTTTTTTATAAGTTTAAATTTTCGCTTTGATATTCCCGTTTATTATGCATGAATTAAAAACCATCGTCGGTGGATTTGTTATATCTTGCAAGCAAATGTATGAGAGTAGTTACATTTCGAGCAGACTGCTTGATTTATTTTGTCGTAATAAATTCCTTACTCCAGTAAAATCACCTTCTTTTGTTTTAACCTTTAAAAATGATCCATCGCCGCTCAAGCCAGAGTTCCAAATTATCATGAATGTTATTTAAAGGATGAAAAATGATAAAGAACTGACATTTCCTGTCCCAAATTATCATGAATGTTGATTAACGGATGAAAAATTATAAAGTACTGACATATCCTGACACAGGAATTTATGAAGTGTTTGTTTTGTGAGAACTATCTAAGTTCCTACTGATTAAGTATTAAAGAAAGTGCAGGAGGGGAGGCTGAGATGGTATGGACACCTGTTGAGGAGAGATGAGGACCACGCTGGGAGACATACTATGGGAATGGAGGTTCAAGGAATTGATGAGGCATAAGCACAGGATAGAAATAGATGGAAATGGGTCATCCGAAACGACGACCCCATACAAAAATGGGTACCAGCTGGGAAGAAGAATCCAAGTTCCTGCTGATACACAATTTTTACATGTAGATATTTTGCTGTAGACTCACTTTCTAACAAAAGAATTCCTCTAACAACAACAACCAAGGACGACAAGGAAATAATGAAACCTTTGCCAATTTCCGCTTGAGTACACACAAGCCATGAAAGCTCCCCAGGACGGTGATATCATCTTGCTCCCGCGTTATTTGTCCGTCTGTCGGGCACCGAACGGAAAGCTGCCATCCGGAGAAGAGCGATAGGCGGCGAGTCCTCCCCAGTCACTCCCTCGTCCCTTTAATTAGGGCTGAAGTTTCACATTCGCTCCCCTGAAGCCGTGCGGCAAAAGGAAGCCTTAATTAGGGACAGTTTGGAAGCAGACAGCGCCTCTTTGTCTTAAAAAGTTCCCCGCGTGTTTTATGATTTTTTTTTTTTTTTTTTTTTTTTTTACTTCCCAGCTCTGATATCTATACGCAGTGTATAAGTAGGTAATTTAATCATATATATAATATGCCTTTTTCTCTTTGTGGGCGTGGCTTTAAATATGTTCCCTTTCAGCAAATACTTTAGATTGGAACCACTAGCCACACGGATCATCTTGGGATTTATTATGAGCTGGCGGTATGTGTTGGTAGTCGACCACCCAAATAAACCACATATAACGGTGTATACATGTTTTTATTTTCTGTCTCTTTCTCTCATACACACTCATGCATGTAATATATATATATATATATATATATATATATATATATATATATATATTATATATATATATTATCTCGGAGCACTGGGAAAGTTCAAAATAAAATAAAATGACAACAGTGGCAAGTACTTTCGTATATTTAACACATCTTCGGGGCACTAAGATGTGTTAAATATACGAAAGTACGTTGGCACTCTTATCATTTCATTTTGAACCTTCCAGTGGGCTTCGGGTAATAAACAAAATCACGTGCTTGCTTAGATGATTTCTTGGTATATATATATATATATATATATATAATATATATATAATTATATATAAATATATTATATATATCTATATATATAAATAGCATATATAAATATATATATATATGATATATATACATATATATATATATATATATATATATATATATATATATGCGTATTTATACACACTCGTACATAAACAAAGCTGCTGGATATAACCCGAACCCTAACGCAGTATCGTCGTCTGCATCTCCACATACGCCAGAGCGACATGTCTCCTTGAACAAGCCACTGCTGTTGCTTCTCATTGCAGAGTCCCTGTCTCTGTCCTTCTTGCGCTTACAGGAATGTTTCTCGTGCCTTTCTGATCCGGAGGAAAGGCTTGCTTGCTTATTTCATGCAAATGTAGCGCCTTGTGCTTGCTTGCTTTCTCAAGCGTGAGCAATACCGCCGAGAGGTTCATATGTGCCTTGTGCGTTTTCACTTGTTGAAATTTATCTCGGCTCTTTTATTTCAATGGATTTTTCTTTCTTCGCGGAATGGAAGCGAGTTTGAAAATAAAATATATTATTATTATTATTATTATTATTATTATTATTATTATTATTATTATTATTATTATTATTATTATTATTATTATTATTGCCGTTGAATAGATTGGTTGTTTTCACATTATGACAATTGTAAGGCTTATTGATATTTTACGTACTAGTAAACATATGTATACAGAAATTATGTATGAAAATTCGTAAAGTAATTAAGTCTTCGGGCGTAACCAGCCTCGTTTCATGTGCAGAACTAGCCCCATTTCAGGGAATCCCTTCTCATCTCCACCCCCTTTGGGAGGGGGGTAAGATGAAACCCCATTATAAACCATCTTAGGGGTCCCCACCATAACCCTGCCAAGTTTCATGCCCAATGGACCAGCCGCTTGGCCTTGATTGAATGACAGACGGACGGACTGACATTACACCCATTATAGTAAGATTGTTAGTCATAGGCGATTTGCTGTCTTGAGAGATCTTAGATTGTCGAGGTACTATACTTGGTATCTTTCTCTTCGGACGCAGAGAAAATCTTGATGTCTTTTACAGTTTTTAATAAAAAGTTCCTCGATGATATTCTCGCCCCATTTTCTTCTTCTTCCGTTCTGATCTTTTTGTCAAATGTTTACTCGATTTTCCCCAAGAAAATTTCATTTTTCTGACGTCATCGACCTGGCCTTTACTTCTTTCATAAAGGGACATAAAAGGAGATTAGATAAATCTGTAAATAAAAGAAGAAAGTAAATTTAAAATGAATCGGGAAAAATTAGATGAAATTCGTTATGGATTGGTAGAAACAGCAAACAGAAAAGATTTGATTTGCGGATTCACGATGCAAAAACAGACTTTGATTATGATGAATCTGAAAAAACAGAGGAAAGATGACAGTGAATCTGGGAACCCATAAGAAAAATTGTTGTGTCAATGAGAAACAAGGCGTGATCCGATCTCCAGCTTACTCGGGGCGTGTGCTAAAATCTACGGTCAAATAGAGCGTTGTTTCACCAACAAAAATTTAAATACGCTATATTCTATTATAAATATTTTTTCTGTCCTGTTTAACATACGCATTATTAATTTTTTTTTTTTTTTTTTTTTACATTTTCAATCTAATAAATCATAAATATCCTATCCTAAAATTCCTGTATCTTTAACTCAACACGAAACATCTTTTTCAGACCTTTTTAGGCTCTTCCATAGGGCTTTCCTCCCCACCCCCCACCCCCACAAGAACAACAACATCAATAACAACAACAACAAAATAGTTTGTAAAAATAGTTTGCAGGCTTACTCCCCGAGTAAGCGAAAACGCTCGAAAATTATAAATTGTTATTGGAAAACCGAGTGTACAATTCATGTGTGTACGGTATGACCCAAGGGATTGGTTGGTGACGTGATTGAATAGTGTTTTATCAACCTTTCCTTAAATCGCAAAAGTGACCAGTCAATCCGTCAATTTCTTTCTTGTCATGATTTTAAGTTAATCAAATTGCGGTGTGACGTTGATGGATGTGTGTCAACCACTTAAACGATTTCCTTAAGTGTTTTTGCTCTCTCTCTCTCTCTCTCTCTCTCTCTCTCTCTCTCTCTCTCTCTCTCTCTCTCTAAGTTATTCAAGGTTATCTGGTTTTGTTTTCATTTTGTGGTATTCTATGTCATTTGATTTTTCCTATTTCATGAAGAAGAGACCAAGAAATGCACCAATAAAGGAAATGTCTATACGCACCATTATCTCCAGCCCGATCCTTCTCAGCTTGCAAAAATGACCATTTATCTCCCCCGGAAGTATCGAAGCAATTTCTCAACCCCACCCCACTCCCTCACCCCAACTACCCTGTCTAGACAATTCAGCCCAAGTTGCAATAATAACCTTCGATAAACATGGAAGAACAAGAAGTCACGTCGTTAGCTATATTTCCATTTAGAATTATTTGAATTATTTCGATTTCTGTCTTCCTCGAAATTCGGATTGAGAGCTGCTATCATGTTCCCCACTAACGTAGGATATTCAATGGATGCTGTTTTATTTATTATATTTTCTTGTACTCTAGCAATTCCATGAGGTTAATCAGGCATATGATACTAATACACTTAATTTTTGTACGTCATGTATTAATTCTCACTGCGACTGGCTCTGGAAGGTACCAGTCTATACTTCTAAAAGTAATGTATAAATGTAATGTATTTTCACAAGACTTGATTTTGTTATACTAACATTCATTAACGAGGAGAGATAAAGAGAGAGAGAATTTGAACGTTGCATCATCTACTGTACTAAAAAAAAAAAAAAAAAAAAAAAAAAAAAAAAAAAAAAGATAGCACAATCTCATTCAGTATTACCACGTCACGTCATGTCCTTGCCTCAAGTGGAAACAGAAGAAGTTAAATATAAAATCTCATTGAAACGGCGTCACAGAAAGCGACGAGGAGGAAGGAAAGGGTGAGAGAAAGAAAAGAGAAGAGAAGAATAGATAGAGCGTTAATCATCTGACCCAGATGAAGAACGGGAATGAGCCCATTCCTAACAATCGGGAATGAAATTGGACGCACAATTTTATCAAAGATCGTCATCATCAACTTAGCCATTATCATGAGCACCAAATTAAGCCGTCTGATTGCGTCGTTTCACGGCCGACTTGCCTTGCTTTATTGAGGCTTTGCCTCGAATAAATGGGTGCCGCCTCTCTCTCTCTCTCTCTCTCTCTCTCTCTCTCTCTCTCTCTCTGATGCAGTATTTTGGACGCGTATTTTAAAATGGCCTGTTGTTTTAGTGGGGGATTAGCAAAATCTAATTGCCTGCATCTCTCTCTCTCTCTCTCTCTCTCTCTCTCTCTCTCTCTCTCTCTCTCTCTCTCTCTCTACTGGTGACGGACGATGATCGATAATATGGTAATATAAACACATAATGATCTCTCTCTCTCTCTCTCTCTCTCTCTCTCTCTCTCTCTCTCTCTCTCTGTCATATGCAATATTTTTGGAATCGTTTCGAGTGTAATAAGGGATAAAAAAATTCTCTCTCTCTCTCTCTCTCCTCTCTCTCTCTCTCTCTCTCTCTCTCTCTCTCTCAAAGCACGCGTTGCATTTTGCTTTCATTGGATGATTGTGACGACGACTTGGGACTGTTCTTTTGTACGTCCCTCATTCGTGTGTGGTACCTCTAAATTTCTCTTTGAGGATTTTCATATTTATGTTTGAAGCCGCTTTGTGTACGAGAGCAAAAATTTGGAAAAATAGAAGAAGAAATGGCCCATCTTTCTCTCTCTTAAAAAAAGTTAGTAGTTAAAACCTACAACAAATTAAATTGCAGAAATTAAACTTACGATACACCCTCACTCATAAGTTGTCAGCATTATATTCCTAACTTAAGGTAAATTAAAACTTCCTGTATTTAATGCCTGTTAATTTTTATTTTATTATTTTTATTTTCATTTCTATTATTATTATGTCCAGTGTTATTATTATTATTTTCATTTTCATTATTTTTATTTAAATTTTTTATTTTTATATACCAAACAGCTCATACCAGCTTCATTTTTAGAGCAAATGGGGAAATATCAACATTAATCCGAAATGGAAAATACTTACATTAGTGAAACTAATTTTCCTGTGAATGCCATGATGCTTTGCGTTTACGTCATTACCCGGTAAATATACTTTTTTTTATGTAATCAATTCATTCCTAACATAATTATAATGTATGATCATTAAACAGGGTGTTTTGTGTTAATTCTAAGGAGGGCAATGGGTGTGCCATAGCTGCTGTGACAGGCATTACCCAGATTAATACTTCGTCTGTGAGTGAGTGGTAGTAATTCTCCGCCCGAATCAAGAAGCAAGGTTTAGGATCCCTTTATCAAAAGGGGAAACAGGAAAATCCCTGAAAGCGCTGCGCTGCCAATTTTGGGGCTTAAAATATCCGCGCGGGGACGTTGAATTCAGGCTTCAGGGAGCTCGCTGAAATGGGGGGAAAGCGAACCGTGGTGTCAGCCTGTGATTGCAAACTCTCCAGTTATGTTGGGCGCCTCGATTCAGGTTTTCGAGTGGTTTTTATCATCGTTATTATGACTGGAGGTGTTGCTGTTGAGATGCCATTTGTCTGTCATTCCGCACTTTTCTGTCCGCCCTCAATTCTAAAGACCTTCTGAGGTTAGAGGGCTGCAAATTGGTGAGTTGATCATCCACCCTCTAGTCATCAGACATACCAAATTGCAGCCTTCTAGCCTCAGTAGTTTTTATTTTATTCATGGTTAAAGTTAGTCATGATCGTGCGTCTGGCACCGCTATAAGTGCCAACAACACAGGTCATCACCGGGCCGTGGCTGAGAGTTTCATTTATTCAAATCTTTAGCACCCCTTTCTTTCCTCTTTTCGCAATTCTATACTTAATTATTACTTAGTGTGTATATTTCGTTTCTCTCACTTCGTATTTTCAATTGAGTTTCTCTCTCTCTCTCTCTCTCTCTCTCTCTCCCTCTCTCTCTCTCTCTCTAGATGTTGTGACACCAGGTTTATTAATAGACACAATCAATATCTCTCTCTCGCTGCTTTTGTTAGATCTCGGCTGCTGAATTTTTTACTTTTTTTGCCCTTTCTGTCTACAAAATGAGCAGCGCCTACTTCCCTTAGTTTTTTCGCCGCTGCTTTTATACATAAAAAAAAAAAAGAAGCAGCGAAGAACACACTTCCCTTTTCACTTCAGCTTAGAAGGTCGAGTGTTGATTTTTTGAGATTTCCCTTAACCGTTCCTTTCAACCTAGAGAAAAAAAAAACAAAAGTTCCTACGAACAATTCCCTTGTCGGCCTTGTTAGGACGTCGGCTGCCGATTTTTACGCTTTTCTTTTGTGTGCTGTTTTTGCTATGGGGGGGGGGGGGGGGGGTGGGGGGGGGGGGGGGGGGGGGGGGGGGGCGAATAACAACAAGCACCAGCAGCAATGGATGTTCATGAGGCAGTATTGAGACGCAATTGCTCGACCCCCTGCTGACACGGCCTGACCAAATGGACTCCACTCTGATATTTTTTTTTATATGGTCCGCTTTTTATCGGGATCAAAGCCCTTGCGAAGGACGGCAGTGGTTTAAAGGTTCCTTTGTGAAGTCTATCCGTGGCAGAAAGGAAAAATCCACTACTTATGGCACTGAATGGGCACTGAGTGGGAGTGCCTTCTCTTGTGATGCAAGACGCGATTATTCGGGTCTTTTAGAAATGGAGTCGTCTTTGTCATCTCCAGCAGAACGGCTGTGTTTTAAACTGCGTTTTTTGTCAGTAGGATTGCGTAAGTAATAACATACCCTTAACTCAGAATAATATACAATTATTAGTACAAATTTGTCCACAAAGAGACATGATACAAAATAAAGAAAGTGGACAGTAATTTCTTCTGGTCTTGCAAGTACATGGCCTACAAAGAAAAATGCAACATCAAGAAAAATACATCAAGCGCAAATAACATATATAAGGCTGTAAGACTATAAAAAATGGTCTTTACTTAGCGCCATTCGAGATACACGGTCGATTCGTCCTATAACCGAAAGACTCGTTCCAAACGTATTGATTTCACGGTTTTTCAACGATTTCACGTCTCGTGTCATATATCGATTCCAAATGTCATTTCCTTAAGCTTGTCTCTAAATGCTGAACTCGCTGTTTCATCCCACGAGATTTCAGCCATTTATGAATGTCAAGCTCTCGTAATACAAGACGAACTCTCTTTGCAAGTTTCCTCCCAGAGGTATATCACAATTATTTCGACTCTGCTCCTTCCTACCTGAATATCTGATACAATTTTGGCCGGAAGTCGAACACACATCGGTTTGCCCCCTCCCCCCTTCCCCCCTGTTTTAACGGGTTTGTGATCGTCCCGTCCAGGTCCCGTCCAACTCCGCCGTCTGTCATCGATTCTTTTGAAAACCGGGAGACGGAATTCATCTCTCTCTGGCCTGCTGTGACGTCCGGTCATTTCGTCCCCCTTCCGTCTCTCCTTCCACCTGATATCTCCTGACAAGATAATTAATGGAGGGGAAAAAAGAGGGCGAAATCCTCAGAAGAACATTTTACTCCTTTATTTGTACCTTCGCCTCCTCATCCGAGTTTTTTTTTTTCTTTCTTTCTTTCTTTTGGGAGGTGAGGTGGGGGGGGTGCATTTCCATCGCTGGTGATCGAATGGGGATTAGAGTAACCATCTCTCAGAAAAATGATAAGGGCTTTAGTTGAATACCATATCGGATCATCCTCTCTCTCTCCTCTCTCTCTCTCTCTCTCTCTCTCTCTCTCTCGTAATAGTAGTAGTAGTAGTAGTAATAGTTCTAAGTGTATCATTATTTTTCCAAAATACAAATCTTGGTTTCTTCACCTTTCAGAAAGCATTATTATTTTTATTAGTTCTTAAAATCATGTTCGTATTCATGAACCACTTTTTTTTTTAAGAATGTTCTATCTCATACTTTATTGTTTTACTGAAAGTTTTTTTTATTTCATTTTCTATTTATTTATTTATTTTTATTTTATTTTATTTATTTATTTTTTATTAATTTATCATTTATTTATTTGTTTGTTTATTTATTTTTATTTGTTTATTTATTTATTTTCAAAAATGAAAATACGAAATATGAAACGAATACTGATAATAGTGATTTTACGTCCACACTTACTCTATCTCCTTGTCACTCACTCCCTTTCTGGCCAGAATCGTAAGCTGTAAGTTCCAAAGCAATTATTATGATTTTTTTTTATGAGCCGTAGCAGTTTATGCGCCAACGTCCATTGACTCACATATTTGGTGGGCGACATTACAGTTACATAATCTCCAGTGCGTTGCTCGTATAAGAAGGGGCTTTAAGTCATAAACACAAGATCAGATGTGCTTGAAAATTTGATTTTTATAACACATAAATCGGCAGACGCATGGTTTTTCTAAAGTCATATCCGCCTGTGGTGTTTGTGTATGGTAACACTGCGTCCGGGGCTTTAGATAGTCACATTCAGCTTACATTCAACAATAATAACAATATCCTATTTCGAATATTAACGGTGTAATTCGCATACGGTAAATTATTAAAACGCTTCTCAGTTGCAAATGTACACCCAAATATCCTTTTATTTACCTAAAATTTACACATAGGGTTACTATTTAAAGCCCGGGAAGCAGTGTTACCATGTGAAAACACCACAGGCCGATGGACAGATGAAAAAAAAACAGAGTATAGAGATGTTTGTCGTCGTTGATGTTTTCCGTCCTGCTTCAGTTTTATTTGATTATTAGAGTCCTCTGAGTAGCAAGTGACGTATCACTGTGCAGTGACGATATCTGACGGGGCCAAGACCGGCGCAGTCTTACGTAACTTCACATAAGAAAAAAAAAAATCCTTCCCGAACCGGGTATCGTCGCCCGGACATCCGCCATCAGCTGGTACTCCGCGGAGTGCAATTAGCACAGTTCTACTTATTATTCATTCTGAGGGGGCCCACCCCCCTCTTTATTTTTAACAAGTCTCGACGAGATGAGCAGAATCCTCCACTCTCCCCCCCGGGATCTCGTAAAAGAACAGCATGAGAAAAAAAAATAAAAAAAACTTAAATGAAACCACAAAAAAGCACAGATCAGCCCTTTGCATGCGTTCATGAAGAATTAGAATCTTTTTCGACTGTCGTAAAAATGATGTTTATGATCTGCGATAGTCGCGAGGCGTTGTAAGATGCTACTCTGAAGGATTATGACATCCGTGGACGTTATGAGGAATGCATCCGTCTTATCTCGAGTCCCTTTGTGAATCTATATTCTTTTATTTATTTATATTTTTACTTGGCCACCTTTGCGTTCCTGTCATAAACTAACTTCTTTTTTTTTTTTTTTTTTTTTTTTAAACAGGAATTTTTTTTTTCCTGGGACGAGACCCTTGTCAACCATCGAATGAAAATAATTGAACAGAGTTTTCAGGGATACAAATTCCTGAATACCTAACCTAACCCAACGTAACCTGACCTGACCCAACATAACCTAACCTAGGGGCATGGCAAAAAACTTGGGCTAGTGCAATACCAACATAACATCTCAGGAATTTGCGGACCAGTGATCTTTGTTAAACCACCTGCCACCTCTGATTAATGTTAAGCAGTTACCAGGCTTTTTCAGACCGAGATTATTACAAATACTTGACAATAATAAGTACGGAAATTGCCGGCATCTGTATCTTTCTGGACACATTCTTTCGGTGGCTTAAAAAAACATTTTCTGATTCCATGCCACTTTGTTTCAAAAAAACCGAGTTTGTGTTTTTTACTTTTTATTTATTTCTTTTGTTATATACTCTCATGTTCATGTCTCCCAAACACTCGCTGGAGACTGGAGAAAATAATTGAAAAGTTCTGCTCACTGCGAAAACAAATTGCAATACAAATTACGAAAGGATGAAAAATGATTCTATAACACTCATTTCCGTACTACC
The DNA here is from genome assembly GCF_015104395.2 of Macrobrachium nipponense. Lineage (NCBI taxonomy): Eukaryota > Metazoa > Arthropoda > Malacostraca > Decapoda > Palaemonidae > Macrobrachium > Macrobrachium nipponense. The sequence goes on along the minus strand of NC_087206.1, from coordinate 62,280,052 downwards.
TTTATCCGTCGCTTATCCACACTTCATAATTTCTGTTGTTAAATAAGCGAGTTGGTGGTGTCTTTCAAGGTAGTTTGTGACGGAAAGCAACACATTAGTATAGTATGATTGATTCAGATTCTGTGCTCTTGGTAGATTAATATTACTACCCGTTTTTTTTCGCATTTTTTTCAATTTCCTGTGCCGTTCGTTACGCCAATTTTCCTTATCCCTTATTTGGCCACCAATTTTTTTTGTCCATTTCTTTACCTGAATTATCATTGTTATTATATTTCCCCCCCCATTTTCCTTGGCGGTGATTACGAGTGATAAAGAGCGGACGATTTACGCTCGTAAATGTAATGGGGAAGTTTATATCCGACCTCTTACAGATAACGAGTTCTTTGAACCTCCGAACACGGCCGTTGTTACAGCTTTAATATATGAACTCAAATTTGGGGAAAAGATTTTCTCGTTTATTTTAAGCCCTCCTCTAAAATATGCTTTTGCGACCCTTTTTGGTTTTCTGAAAAGAAAACGGCTGTTACGGCTTTGTCTGTCCGTCAGCACTTTTTCTGTCCGCCCTCACATCTTAAATACTACTAAGGCTAGAGGGCTGCAAAGTGGCATGTTGATCATCTACCCTCCAAGCATCGAACGTACCAAATTGCAGCCCTCTAGCCACAGCAGTTTTTTTATTTTATTTAAGGTTAAATTTAGCCATAATGACGCGTCTGGCAGCGATGTAGGACAGGTCACCACAGGGTGGTGGTTAAAGTCTCAAGGGCCACGGCTCATACAGCATTATACCGAGACTACTGAAATAAAGGTCGGTTTTCGGTGACCTTGATTATACGCTGTATCGGCTGTACAGAAAACTCTATTCCGCCCAAGACACTAAGGCACATTTTTTACATTTTTATCATATTTTAATTCGGCTTTACTTTAACTGACAATAAAATCTATTAATAGTCAGATAATAACAGTAGAATCATGGTCCGCTTGTTTAGTGTTCAGTGTCGTGGTATGCCACTCACATGTCGCTGGTTCGCGTCTCCCCCAGGTCGATGAAAAATCACAGGCTCTATCATGATCGATTACTGCTGCAGTGTGGGGTCTGCTGTAGGAGGTTGAAACCAACATTCTTTGGAAGCCTGAGTTTCAAGTCAATGGCTCCTTTGATGTGCTTGTTTCATGTGAATAGGTTTCATCTACTTAAAGGGAATAATAATACTAATAATAATAATAATAATTCCTCTGGGAGAACTACATTTTCTCTTGTTATATTTGTTTATCTTGTTCTTGAATCAATATGTCTGAGTTATATTTGTTTATCTTTACACTAAACATCTTTCTGAGTTTCTTTTGTTCATCTTTACGTGAATCATATTTCTCAGTTACATTTCTTCATCTTTACATGAATCATACCCGGTGCATTTTTTTATTGCTTCTTATTGCCCAAGATATAGGAAATTGTGATTCTTATTGTCTTGAGTTGTCTATGAGTTCTACACTTGTTTTTTCGTCCAGTTTTTAAAGAGCTACATGACTATTTTCCTGATTCATCATACGAGTACATCATCGCTTATATATATATATATATATATATATATATATATATATATATATATATATAGATAGTTATATATATATATATATAGATATATATATATATATATATATATTATATATATATATATATATATATATATGTATAGTTTAAGATATTCATCGTTTCATTGTTTGTACAGTCTCATATTTCCCTTGTAATCTACGTATGATTCATGTAAGATATCCATTTTATTTAGCTCCGGGATTTATACTCAAGCTCACATAAGCCAGAGTTAAAATAAGGGGGAAAAATATGACTTTTTCAAATATATTTCTGCAAACTTCAGACCGATACCATTTCAGCAGTTAAATTGGACAAATGCTTTTTGATTTAATATTTTAGTTTTGAATCCTGAATTTATATATTCTTTGGGTATAAACATTATTAAAATCCTCTTTTTTTCTATTTCACTTTTTTCTATCCATTATATATATATATATATATATTATATATATATATATATATATATATATATATATATATATATATAGAACATTAATTCCAACAAATTCTTTCCGAGCCCTCTCCCCTGCGTGTTAATGGCAGGCTTATAATGAGATGTCACGATCTGGTTTAACGGCGCGTTTCCTTAATTTTTTTTTT